>NC_035441.2:111361887-111691633 GCF_002127325.2 Helianthus annuus | reverse complement strand
ATGCGGCTCGGGTTCGGTTATGGTTTGTATCGAATGAAAGGAACGACTAAGGAGGATTAGTCGGGTATAAATAGGAGGATGGGGGTCGGTTACAGAGGAAAACGGAGAGTCTCAGTTTCCGGTAAACAGGTGATAAGTCGGGGAAGACGACCGGACTTGGGCGGTTACTTTTGATTTAAATTCAGAACATTTAATACATGATAAATGAAATTCGGTCTGAAATCCATAATATCAACGAGGACAGCTCAGTTGGTAATGCGCGTTGTTTAAGAACTTGTGGTCGCGGGTTCGAATCCGGTTCTAAGCGGTTTAACCCATTTTTTGTTTTTAGATAACAGTTAACTGAACTAACTGTGGTTTCTAACCCAGTTAGTGATCCCTTAACAAAAACTAACCTAGTTAGCCATAACTAGGTTATTTACAATGTTTCAAAGGATTTGCTAACCTAGTTAGTTAATATTAACTAAAATTCAATAAAAATCATTTTCATTTTTTTTTTCTTTATTTATTTATAATACTAATTTATTTAATTAATTAGTTTATTTAATTATTTAAAATATTAATAAAATAATATAAAAATCATTTTAACCCAAATTTTGATATTTTTACCGAATTAACGTATAAATTCCCAATTTTCGTACGGTTTAGGGTAATCTCTTGGCAATGATGAATTTAAGAGCTGAGATTAAGATGAAATTTCACTGTTTTTACGTGTTTGACATAGTTTGACGTGTTTTAACGTGTGATAACATAACATAGTATCAAACAACCATATGATCAAAACCATGCAGTTTTCATTATGATTTCAAGTCTCGAGTACCATTTGGTACAACTTACAAAAATAGAAAGTACAAGCAGACTTGCCAAAAATGGAAAGATTGAAAATACGAGATGTTACAGAATGATGACTACAAAACAGTAATTCAACCACAACGAAGAGTAAATCCCAATATACAAGAAGTGGTTAAAAATGAAGTCATCAAGTTACTTGACGCCGGACTAATCTACCCTATCTCCGATAGTCCGTGGGTGAGTCCCGTCCAAGTAGTCCCAAAGAAAGGAGGTATGACGGTAATAACTAATGAGAAAAATGAACTAATACCAACAAGGACCGTCACAGGATGGAGAGTTTGTATAGACTATAGACGATTAAATGAAGCAACAAGGAAAGACCACTTTCCTTTGCCTTTCATTGATCAAATGTTAGAACGACTATCCGGCCATAAATTTTATTGTTTCTTAGATGGTTTTTCATGTTACTTTCAAATACCGATAGCACCAAAAGACCAAGAGAAAACAACTTTCACATGCCCCTACGGAACTTTCGCATATCGACGCATGCCATTCGGTCTATGTAATGCACCTGCAACATTCCAACGCTGTATGGTAGCCATTTTCCATGATATGATAGAAAAGACAATGGAAGTCTTCATGGACGACTTTTCTATCTTTGGAGACTCATATGACCAATGCCTCGATTATCTTGAACGAATGCTATCCCGATGTGAGGAAACTAACCTCGACCTTAACTGGGAAAAATGCCATTTCATGGTAACGGAGGGAATAGTACTCGGTCACAAAATCTCAAGCGAAGGAATGGAAGTCGATCGAGCAAAAATAGAAACTATTTCTCGATTAGCTCCACCATCCTCCGTGAGAGCAATCAGAAGTTTCTTAGGGCATTCCGGATTTTATAGAAGATTTATCAAGGACTTTTCAAAAATTTCAAGACCTCTAACAAAATTACTTGAAAAAGATGCACCTTTCATCTTTGACAAGGAATGCAATCAAGCATTTCTAACCCTCATGGAAATGCTAGTCAATGCACCTATCATGATAGTGCCCGATTGGAAATTCCCTTTCGAAATCATGTGTGATGCAAGTGACTTTGCCGTTGGAGCAGTCTTGGGACAAAGAAAAGAAAAGCATTTCCACCCAATTTATTATGCTAGTAAAACGCTTAACGATGCACAGGAAAATTACACAACTACAGAAAAAGAATTACTAGCCGTGGTGTTTGCTTTTGATAAATTCCGTTCTTACCTTGTTCTTTCTAAAACTGTAGTCTATACAGACCATGCAGCTATCAGGTACCTCTTCAAGAAACAAGACGCAAAACCCCGTTTGATCAGATGGATTCTACTCCTCCAAGAGTTCGACATCGAAATCAAGGACAAAAGAGGAGCAGAAAACACTGCTGCAGATCATCTTTCACGCCTAGAAGACCCAGCTTTGGAGGCAACCAGGGACGAGCAAATCAACGAAAAAATTCCCACAGAGTCCTTGGAGATAATGGAGAGTAGACAAGAACCATGGTATGCCGACTATGCTAATTATTTAGCTAGCGGTATAGTCACCAAAGGATGGCCGCATCACCAAAGAAAGAAATTCTTTGCTGATGTAAAGCATTACTTTTGGGAAGACCCTTATCTTTTCAAAATGTGTGCCGACCAGCTCATCCGAAGGCGTGTCCATGGTAATGAAGCACAAAGAATTCTCCGTCACTGTCATGAAGGTCCATACGGAGGACATCATGGTGCCGCTAGTACCGCACGAAAGGTATTTGATTCAGGATTTTATTGGCCAACAATTTACAAGGATGCACAAAACCTTGTAAAGACATGTGATGCTTGCCAAAGATCAGGTAATATTTCTTCCAAAAACGAAATGCCTCAAAATGGCATTCTCATTTGTGAAATCTTTGATGTGTGGGGACTCGATTTCATGGGACCTTTCCCACCGTCAAAAGGAAACAAATATATACTTGTGGCAGTCGATTATTTGTCTAAATGGGCGGAGGCCGAAGCTCTTCCAACAAATGATGGAAGAGTAGTGGTAAAATTTCTGAAAAAATTATTTTCTCGTTTTGGAACACCAAAAGCTTTGATAAGTGATAGAGGTACCCATTTTTGCAATCATCAACTCGAAAAAATATTAACAAGGTATGGGGTCTATCACCGAGTCTCAACAGCGTATCACCCTCAAACAAATGGGCAAGCCGAAGTGACTAACCGAGGTTTAAAACGAATACTTGAAAAAACCGTAGGACTAAATAAAAAGGAATGGGCTGACAAATTAGACGATGCTTTATGGGCCTTTCGAACTGCTTATAAAACCACTATAGGCACAACTCCATATAAGCTCGTCTATGGAAAAAACTGTCACATGCCGGTAGAAATAGCTCACAGAGCCTATTGGGCAATAAAAAATGTAAACTTAGACTTAGAAACTGCCGGTAAAAATCGATTTTGTCAAATGAATGAATTAGACGAATTAAGGAATTATGCATATTCTAACTCCGAAATTTATAAAGAAAGAATGAAAAATTTACATGATAAATATATTAAGTCTAATGAATTTCGGGTAGGAGATCAAGTTCTATTGTTTAATTCACGACTTCGATTATTTCCTGGAAAACTAAAATCTAGGTGGTCAGGACCTTTTTCCGTCACCCATGTTTTTCCTCACGGTGCAGTAGAAATTAAAGCTCGAAATGGGATACCATTTAAAGTCAATGGCCAACGGCTAAAACTCTACCGAGGATCCATTGAGGATGAGGAAGAGGAGATCTCGCTTCAAACGGTTAATGAATAAAATCAACATCATACCCGACATGTTACGAACAGACGAGTGTACATCAAAAACCGGTAAGTCTTCTAACCATTTTCGGAAAAAAAGGGGGCATGCACACGAGCACAAAAAAAAAAAAATTTTGCTCGGCACGAGGCCGTGTCCGCTGGACACGGGGCCGTGTCGAGGCAACTGTCGGGATAAAACCCTCTTTTCATAACAGTTACCTCATTCCACACGCCCCGTTTTGCCGAAAACGCTCTGGTTCCAGGCGATTTTCCGCAGATTTTCGACGTCACTCCCACGTTTGACAACATCAAGGTATGATTCTATCATCTTTAGTAGTTAGATTAGTTACTTGCATGTAGTTAAAACATCAAAAATTGGGGAAAAATCTAGGGTTCTTCATGTTCATCCGGATCGAACTTCAATTTTTTTTGATGCAATCTATTAGTAGTAGTTTAGATTAGTGTAGTAGGAAGTAAATATACATGTATTGTTGATAGATTCGTCCGATTTCTGACTAAAACCTCAAATCCTTGTTTTTGAACCGAAAAAGACGAAATTGGAAGGGTAAACGGTTTGTTTTGGGAAAAACGACACTTAGGGTTTCATTTTCGGGGGAAACCGCAACTACTTGGCTAAAAATTTTCAGGTTTTCGGAACCGGGATGAAAAATGAAGTTTTTGGGTTACAGACGCCTGGACACGGGGCCGTGTCCAGCCTACTGTTTGCAGTTTCTTTAAAAATTTCTTTGTTTCATACTAACTTTTGGTGTATTCTTTCAGATGGCAAAGTTCACAAGGTTCAATGCAAGCGAACTCGATACTAGGGCGAGATATGAAATACTTCAAACAAGACCAGAGGAGTACCCTAGGCGAGCATGTACGGACCTGTTAACCATGGTGAACCAGCTAGACCGATTCAACAACATCGTGACAGGGCCACTAGCAGTTGCATTGAGCACTCGGCTTCGGTCGGTGCATCAATGCACCATGGATTTTTACAGTACTTTCGCTTTCAATTCGAGGTGTGACCCGTTTGACAATGAAGGGGTCGCATTTTGGTGTGGCGGGACAAAGTACTCGATCTCCATGGCACAGTTTGGAGCCATAATAGGACTGTACGGTGAAGAGGAATCGGGAAATGAGGAAAACACCGGGGGATTACGAGACTTGGATGAGAATGAACGTCAAGCCGCATGGGCCCAAATCGGTGAAGGAATCTACAACCTTAGCACCACCAAGAGTACCAAACTGAGGGACCCGCTATACCGCTACATTCATAGGCTCCTCACCTACTCGCTAAACCAGCGTCACGACAGTAGTGGCGTTGTAGGGTTGAAAGATTTGGTTGTCCTTCACTGCATCCACAACCGGAAGCCTCTCGATGTTCCATATCTCCTGTTACGAAACATGCATCTCAATCGCCTTGCTCGCTCTCCAACACCTATCTTCTTTGGGGGATGGGTGTACCGTCTTTTCAAGCATTTCACGAATATTCCGAGGTCCTTTGAAAGAAGTCCATGGTCGGGACGAGTTAACTACCACATTTGCCGAGCCATGAACTTACTTTATGAGGCGGAAGACGGGACGGTGAGCTTCCAAAGAGCACAAGGCTATGCATGGAACCCACAGGAGGCCCTAGTTCTTCATGCACCACCTCCCCAATACCAGTACCAACCCCATGGCGATCCGGGTCAATCCTCCTCACAAGAAGGCGGTTTTCCTAACTTTCAAAGCTTACATGATCTTTTGCAGGAAAACCTCATGTGTACCAGGAACACCTACAATCTCGCCAACAACACATACCACCGGGTCGGAGCTATTGAACGCAACATCAACGATATACAAGATGATATCGGTAGCATCCGGGAGTATATGGCGGGGCATGGGGGTGGAGGTGATGATAGTGATGAAGACATGGAGTAGGAGGTTTGAAGGAGCAAGGTGCGGGTTGATGGTGAGCCCACAGGTTTAAGTACCCTTTTCTATCGAACAATTTATGGCCTGCGTGCCAAATGTTGAACAATTTACTTTCCTTGACTACTTTTAATTTCCGTTTTATTTTTCTTTTACTTTATGCTTGAAGACAATTAACTATGGTAATGTAGGATGTTTATGTTGCTTGGTGTGGTATTAAGTGATGAAACAGGTACAAACCAAGGGTTGGAGTGCTAAACCTTAGCACTTATAGACCCAAAATGGAGAAACCGGGGGAAGAAACCTGTTTTTTCAGGCTTACAGACTGTCCACACGGGGACGTGTCCAGCCGACACGCCGCCGTGTTCACCTCCCAGACCTGCTGTTTGGTTACTGTCCTGCAAATATTTGCCAGACACGGGGCCGTGTCTAACCAACACGCCCCCATGTTTACCTTCTGTAAGTTTTCGTTACTGGCAGTTCACCATGGGGTCGTGTCCAGCGGACACGGGGCCATGTCCAGACTGCCAGTAACATAAATCTTTGCTTTTTAACACCACATTACACATCCAATCAACCTAAAAATTTATTTTTGGGACACATTGAGGACAATGTGTAATTTAAGTGTGGGGGGAAGCTAAAACCTTGAAATTTTGCAAGTCCTAACAACAAGCCTTACACAAAACTCTATTGGAACCGCTAAACACCCCAAATTTTTTCAAAAATTTTCATTTTTTTACTTGTCTAAAGTTTAAGTCAGGAATCTTAAGATTAATAAGGTTATATTTTTACAATTTTACAACCGAGAGCGTCGTGATAAACAAGAACCAACATAAGAAAATTATGAAAAAGGCATAATAAGTCTAATTAAAATTTGATTATATATACTTGATCACATTAAAAACCCATTCCCACAAAAGTGAGTTTTGAGCCTTTATTGAGCATACAAATTTACATCCTTAAATTAAATGCTCATTTTTCGTTTCTTGTGTGAATAGCCGCTTGGTTCTTACAACTCTAGAACTTGCCACGACGATTCATTCCCGGTCCTTACCGACTTAAACCCAAGTAAGTAAATGATGGAGGCATTAGGACTAACCATTTTTCTTTCCACACCATTATTTTTCATTTTTTTACCACCTACCCAAAATCCCCCTAGTTAACCCCTTTGAGCCTAAACCTTTCATTTCTTTACCCTAAAACCCTTTTTACCCACAAAAAACCCTTTTTATTTTCACCCTTTATTTTAGTAACAAGCTCGGTTTTTCGTAAGCTCGTTTTTTTTTTCGTGTGACCTTAAAAAAAAAAAAACAAACAAAGCTATGAAAACAAAAGCTTGTTTGGAGAAATACTTCAAAATAAAAAGTCACTAAAAACACGTATTTTACGAAAACCGACGCTTCGTACGCTTTTCGCCCTTTTACTAACCACTAACCCAACCACCCACCTTTAGCCCAAGCCTAACCCTTCACCCAAAAAGTCCTCTTGATATTTACAAAGGTATATAGTTAAAAAGGAGGAGGATTGATTGCTTGGCAAGCTTATGGTAGGAATAAGTTCCATGCCGCTCTCGAGTGATTCACTAAAAAAAATACACCTTCGGCCGAGTGTTGAGTGATTTCTCCCGTGAGGTATGTGAACTTGTATATAAATGAAATTTTAAAAAGGCATGCTAAGCCTAAATAAGTAATTTCTCTTATGAAACATTCTAAATAAATCATAACGAATAGGATTGTAAATAAAATAAAAATAAAACCAAAAAGATCTTGGATTCCCGACACTCTATGACAAGCCAAAAACCTTCTCTTCTACCCATTCCATTTGGGAGTGTAAGCCACATATTTAAAAGAGTTTTGCTTGAGGACAAGCAAAAGTTCAAGTGTGGGGGTATTTGATGTGTGTAAAATGCAACATATAAATTACATCAAATGAGGCATAAAACTAACCCTTTTTAAGTACTAATGTTGGAAAAAGAGTGTTTTTGTCTTCCTTTTGTATTTTCAGGATGAAATGAGCTCAAATTCACAAAAGAAGCAAAAAGACAGCTAATTCTAACATAAATACAAGAAAAGGAACAAAAGTGGATTGCCCGACCCCTCAACGACATCCTCCCAAGCAAAGAAGAGAAGTCAGAAGGCTGAACACGCCCCGTGCTAAGCCAGCACGGGGCCGTGCCCAAGAAGCAGCAGAAAAGACAAACCTATAGAAGCTTCCATTTCCCACCACGGGGCCGTGTCCAGTGAGCACGGGGGCGTGGTAAAAGTACAGCAGGCGCATTAATTGTAATTGCGAATTATAATTAATGAAGAGAGAGAGAGTGTCAGACGGGCACGGGGGCGTGTCCAGCGGACACGGGGCCGTGCCCAGCCTTCTGTTCAGCCTATAAATAGGAGTGCTTGGTTTCATTTCAACTCATCCCTTGGCACACCACCTCTCTCACACTTCATCCACCACCCACCACCACCATAATACCATCATCCACCACCATCATCCATTGTCCATCGTAGAGTGTGTGAGTCGTCTCGGGATCCAAGATTGATAGTAAGAGTTCTTGACAATCAAGGCCATGTTTGCCTAAGTCTCTTACATCACTTGGTGAAGACAAGTGTTTAGTATAATACTTTTTATTTTTAATCTTTTGCACTTTTTATTTGGTTTTGTATTAATGACTTTAATAACTAGTTGCTTATGTTGAAGGTGATCTTTCCTTATCGTTTGTCCGTGGTGTCTTGGCATTATTTTACTGTCTATATAAAATAAAAGATTTTCACCATTCATATCTCCACGGTCTATATGGAGGTATGTTGGCTACCTGGTTGGGGGTTAAGGGAACGGTTTGGTAAGGATCTTGCCCTTGTTCAGCGTTTAGAGGTCCTGCAAGGGACCTGGGTCAAATTTAGTAGGATCTCCTTCAATGCCCATAGGTATTGGATGGCGGGGATCCAAACTCTTTGACCCCCTCATAAGTTAACTACTATTAATACTATAACCCGGCTATTTAGGACTGTATCCCTGCTGACTCAGACTACTTAGCCGAGGGTAACGTCACCGCCAAAAGCGGGGCCAACCACAATTTGCATTAATAACTTAATTAATTATCTTCCAATAATCCAACCCTTTAGGATTGTATCCTTGCTGACTCAAACTACTGGGTTGAGGGTAACGTCGCCTTCAAAAGAGGGGCCTACTACAATAACTAAGATAATCTCTTAAACAAGTGCAAAAGTGCGAAAATAATCAAAGGTTATACTAATACACGAGTCAGATCCAAGTGATTCATCTTGTCTATCTGTTTTTATTTTATTTTTATTTTTTAGCATTTAGTTAGTTTTTATTTTCTTAGTTTAAAAAAAAAACCTTTTCTAACTTTTTGATTTGATTAGACGTTGAGGATAAACCGGTACTAAAAGCTCTTGTGTCCTTGGACGACCTCGGTATCTTACCAACACTATACTGCGTCCACAATGGGTGCACTTGTCCATATGTGTGTTTAGTGTTAGTAAATATCGTGTTTTATAAATTTAAACTTGGCTAAAAGTGTAAAAAGGGCTTAAAATATACATCAAAAAATATATACACGCTAACACGCATCAAGTTTTTGGCGCCGTTGCCGGGGACACAAGGATTTTAAGAAAGCTTAAAATCGACGGCCTAATCAGTTTTTCAAAACCTTTTCAAAACGCGCGCACATTTTTCTGCATTTTAGTTTAGTTTGCATTTACAGTAGCCTGAACACGGGGCCGTGCTCACTGAACACGCCCCCGTGCTGCATATTTTTAGTTAGATACCCAGATACAGAGTCTGAACACGGGGCCGTGTTCACTGAACACGCCCCCGTGCTCAACGTGACCAGTAACTTTAATTAAACGCCCAGATACAGACCCTGACCACGGGGCCGTGTTCACTGAACACGGGGCCGTGTCCAGCTTCTGTTTCCGTATTTATTTTTGTTTTCTGGTCCCGAGACTCAGTTGTGGTCTGCTGAGTGATTCTTATGGATCAATACTCAGGAGGTTACAACTACACCTATGATGAGGATGATTATAGGGGTAATTATTGCACTAATTGTCGTAACACACGCTCGGTTCAATATAATAACTCATATCAACCATCCAATTCATACAACCATTATGAGGAGCCCAGGTACGAGCCATCAACTTCATACACATCCTATGAAGACCAAAGGTATGAACCTCCTCCCTCATACTCGTATTTTGATGAACCAAGGTATGAACCTTCATATTCATACTTTGAGGACTCAAGATATGAACCACCACCTTCATACTCTTATTATGAGGAACCATGGCATGAACAACCCACCTCATATGAGTACTATGAAGAACAAAGTTTCGACCCTTATCCATCATATACTTACAATGAAGAACAATGGTGTGAACCATCTACTTCATATGAGTACTATGAGGAGCCAAGGATCGAACAACCGGATTCAAGCTTTGAGGATCCCAATTCTTTCTCTCTCACCGAAGTGACCAATAGGATATTAGAACACATTAAAACTATTGAACGTTGCATAAAATAATCTCGCGCAAGGGAAGAGGAATCCCGCGCAAGAGAAGAATTAAATTGTAATAATAACGTAGAGATAGTTGAAAATGTAAAAGTGGAAGAACAAGAAAGTGAAAAACCGACACATGAGTTAAACAACGAAAAAGGTGAGTCCGATAACGTTAAATTACAAGAAGAGTCTAATTTTGAAGAAATTAATCTCTTGTCACCTACTTTCGAAAATCATTGTTTAGTAACCCCTCATGCCAAGTTTTTAAAAGAGTTAAACACTAGTGCTAAAATCAAAGAAATAGTGAGTGTTAAGTTAACTAATGATCAAACCTCGCTAATAAAAGAAGATCCTTTTGAAATTAACATTACACCGGTTCCATGTTTCTTTCAAAATTCCTTTATTAGTAATATCACCATTGATAAAGATCTTTGCGTTAACATAATGCCTAACTACGTTTTTAAAAAATTAAGTATTAGTGACTTTACTCCACTTCAAATACCCATCTTAGCCGGGGGTAACGTCACCGCCAAAAGCGGGGCCTACCACAATTTGCATTAATAACTTAATTCATTATCTTCCAATAATCCAACCCTTTAGGATTGTATCCTTGCTGACTCAAACTACTGGGTTGAGGGTAACGTCGCCTTCAAAAGAGGGGCCTACTACAATAACTAAGATAATCTCTTAAACAAGTGCAAAAGTGCGAAAATAATCAAAGGTTATACTAATACACGAGTCGGATCCAAGTGATTCATCTTGTCTATCTGTTTTTATTTTATTTTTATTTTTTAGCATTTAGTTAGTTTTTATTTTCTTAGTTTAAAAAAAAACCTTTTCTAACTTTTTGATTTGATTAGACGTTGAGGATAAACCGGTACTAAAAGCTCTTGTGTCCTTGGACGACCTCGGTATCTTACCAACACTATACTACGTCCACGATGGGTGCACTTGCCCATATGTGTGTTTAGTATTAGTAAATATCGTGTTTTATAAATTTAAAACTTGGCTAAAAGTGTAAAAAGGGCTTAAAATATACATCAAAAAATATATACACGCTAACACGCATCAACTGGCTGATGGAGTGATAGAAAGCCAGCAAAAAGACAAATGTTTTGGGTTTGGCTTCTTGTGAGCACCCCTTCATTGATGTTGCCAATGATTTGATCAGGTGGATGAGATCTCAAGAAGATTAAATCTCCTTGGTATGGTATGATGGCATTTGTTGGTGAAGGCTGCAAATATGTATCATCTGAGCTAACCACTGCTGGTGACTTTGATGACCCAACAGTGGCTTCAAAAGGTGGTGGAATGGGTGGTAATGGAGTGGACCACTGCTGACTTTTATCCATTGTTTGAGGACTTTTGTCAGCAGTGTTTGAGGATGTGGAAGCAGTGGTAGATGGGCTACCTTGGTCAACAACTGTTGAGGTAGTAGTGGTTGAGCTTTCGCAACTGTTTTGAACAACTGGTGCTTTTCCCTTTGTGGCAGACCTTTGAGGGATGATGATTTCATACCCATAGTCTGGTGATGTATCCTCTGATGGACCTGCACTGTTAGTCTTGATAGCAGTATTTTCAAAAGTGAATTTTTCAAGATCAAACAGATCAGCAGGATTTGCTGGGATTTTCATTGATGAAAGTTCATTGAACTTTACATCCAAAGTCTCCTCCACTACCTTGGTCCGTGCATTGAACACTTTGTAGGCCTTGGCAGTGGTTGAGTATCCCAGAAAATAACCACAATCAATTTTGGCTGCAAATTTTGAAATGGAATCTTTTAAATTCAAAATAAAGCATGGGCAGCCAAACACTTTGAAGTATGAGATCAGTGGTTTGATTTTATACAGAATTTCATAGGCAGTCTTTTTGTGCCTGGGGTTTATTAAAACTCTGTTCTGGATATAGCAAGCAGTGTTTACTGTCTCTGCCCAGAAAGTTAATGGCAAACCTGAATCTGCAAGCATAGTTCTGGCAGCCTCAATCAAGGTTCTGTTCTTTCTTTCAACCACCCCATTTTGCTCTGGTGTTCTAGGGATGCTGTACTGCCTTACAATCCCTTTCTTCACACAGAAGGCATCCAACTCCTTATTTTTAAATTCTGTGCCATTGTCACTCCTAAAGCTTTTCACTGGAAGGACAAATTGCTTTTCAACCTGTGTCACAAAATCTTGCAAATGCCTGCAGTTTCATCTTTAGAGTGCAAAAAGAAAGTCCATGTAAACCTAGAAAAGTCATCAACTATAACCAAACAATATCTTTTCTTTTTGAGGCTCATGACTTGAACTAGGCCAAACAAATCCATGTGTAGCATTTGCAAACACTGGGTTGTTTTGGACTCTTCAATGGACTTGTAAGAACTTTTATGCTGTTTTCCTTTTAAACAGGAAATGCAATGTTCAGGACATGAAAACAATTTTTGTGGTAGGCCTCTTACCAAACCATTTTTGAAATTTCTGTTATTGTCTTAAGATTTGTGTGCCCCAGTCTTCTGTGCCAAAGTTCTGTCTCTTTGTTAGAGGCAGCTGAGAACAGACAGGCATCAGCTCTGGGACATTCTTTAGACATGTCAACAACATAAACATTGCCACTTCTTTGAGCAACAAGTTTAGTTTGACCATTTTTGATTATTGCTTCAATCTTTTTGGCCATTTCTGGTCCAACAATCCTACAACAGTCTTTTGTGAAGAATGACCAAACCCTTTGTCACTCATTTGAGATATACTCAGAAGGTTGAATTTCAGATTGTCTATTAGATTGACATTTTCAAATTTTACATTACCAGATTGCACTGTCCCAGACCCCAAAACTTTCCCTTTACTATTATTTCCAAAGGATATATCACCCCCTCCATGGATTTTAAAGTCTTTGAGGAGGGCTTTACATCCTGTCATGTGCCTGGAGCCTCCACTATCTACATACCACAGACTATCAAAGCATGCAGAAGCTCCCTGCACATGAAGTAAAAGGATTAGTTCATTAAGGACTCCAAAGCCAACAGGGCTTTGGATGGGGATTCAGCAGTGTCTGGTATGGATGCAGTGTGATGAGCAGTGGTTAAGTTAGGGGTTTGGATAGTTTTAGTACTGTTTCTTGCTAACCACTGTTGAGGGTCTTGCCCAATCACCTGCTGATACCCAAAAGGATGCCTATTCACTCTGGGTTTAGAGGGCTTTTTGTAGACCTCATAAATGTGTGGAATCCTTTGGTAAGACTGTTTTTCCTTGCCTTTTCTGAACTGATTGGCAGGAAGTGCATCAGTAACCTGAACATCTCTTTTGACAGATGTTTGGTTCAGCTGTTTTGTGACAGCTGTTTGAACTGGCACAAACAGTGGTTGTTTCTTTGTGAATTTGACCGATGGTGATGCTGATGGACTCAAGGATGTTTTAGCAAGGTACTCATTCTTTTTGATATCAATGTTTTTAAGATACACACATGCTTGAGTTTTGTGGTTTGTTTTACCACAAACAATGCAGCTTTCAGCTGAAACTATGACACTTGTTTTGTTTATATCATAAGCTTTTAAGTGGAAACAATCTTTTGTTAGATGGTTCCTTTTCTCACAGAATTCACAAAACAAGTTATCAATTTTTTCTTTCTTCTTCCTCTTTTCAGACTCCTTTGCAGCAGAGGTTTTAACCACTGCTGGGATGTCCTTAAGAGGAATGACTTTAGCTTTTGGAGCTTTAACACCATCAGTTGATGTAAAGTCCATTGGCTTGAAATTTTCAAGAATATCACACTCATCAGACCATTTTGGTTTAAATTGATGATTTTCAATCTCCTCAAAAGCAGAGGGACCCATTGGTCTGTCAAGTGTGATTTTGTTACCAAGTTTGTCAGTGATTTTCACTTCTTGGCCATTCTTGTTTGTGGGGATGAACTCAGTAGTTACATCAGTGGTTGAAACAGATTTTTCAAACGCAGTGTTTTCATCATCATGTTTTCTATAACCAACCCCAAATTTCACATTGCTTTTTATCTGTTTCTCAAGCATAACCTCATACCCTTTGCATGATTCCACCCATCTCTCACATGTGATCTGGGTGGACTCTAACTCCTTTTTGCAACCTTGGTATTTTTCTATCAAGGTTTGGAGTTGGGTTTTGGTTATGCTTTGCTCTTCTTTCATGCTGCAAATCTCTTTCTCTTTTTCAGCCAATTTGTTTTTAAGTTCTTTTAGAGATCTTTCAAATATGACTTCATCAGATAAGATTTTATCACGAAGGTTTTCATTCACCTCTTTGATGTTAGCAAAAGCAATAATGCAATTGTCAGAACACAGTTTTTCAAGAACTTGAGGTGATACCTTTGCAGCAGCCATCATTGCACAATCACATTTAGGATTTTCCTCATCTTCAGCTCTCTCTTCTATCTCACCTGTCTTTTCTTCTTCGGACCATGAATCTGTCAGTGGTTCAATCAGGGTGCCTGAACTTTCTTCCAACAGTACTTCATTTGCCACAGCAGTAACTACTTCTTCAATTACCTCATCCATTGTTTCGGAGGCCAGCTGTTCCTCTTCAGATTCAACCCCCTCCTGTATTGACTCTAATGCCATCAAACAAAATTCATCATGAGAAGAAACATTAGAAGCATAGAGTGCAAAATTTTCATCACTGAGGTATTCAGGCATACTGCTCCAGTCAACAAATTCTTGAGTAAAGAAACTTTGTTGATCTGGTTGTTTTGCTACTGGAGCTGTGGTTTGTGGTGCAGGTTGCACTTGTGCCTGGGGAGCAGGGGTTTGAACATATTGGATTTGTGGAGCAGCTGTTTGGACATAATGCACTGGCACAGGAGCAACGACATAGTGAGCAGTGTTCACATGTGCTGCTGGGGCATATTGGGCATAGTGCACAGTGTTTTGATTTTGAGGTCTAGGATTTGAACTAGGGTGAGTGATTATGGGACCAGTTGTTTGACTCCTACACTCTCTAGCAAAATGTCCTAACCTGTTACACTTATAACACTTGATTTTCGATTTATCCAACCCAACCCTTAGATTCCCATGTAACCCTGGGAATTTTCGCCCTGTTCTTTTATAAAACTTGCTAGTTCTAACACTTAGCAAGGCCAGTTGGTGCAGGATGTCCATTTCCTCTAGATCAGTGGGGTCGAAATGCTGTAGATCATTGAGTTCAAAGCTTAAATTGTCTGACATCTGGTTTTCATTTGCAGTGAATGCATAACCTGTAGAGTGAGGATCAGGGTTGTTAAAATTTGCACCAGCAGTTATGTCAATAAAGTGATCATAACCCTGATCCTTACCACTACCACCAGATTCTTCTTGACCCAGAAGAGCAGTGTTACCGAATGAATAATCATCAACGGTTTTCCCTGACTCTTGTAACTTCCTTTTCTGGTTCAACTCCCTTTCGTAGGTCAGGAGTCGACCATGGAGTTGGGTCAAGGTCAGATCCTTGAACTCAGGTGAATTTCAGGTGACAAAAGCTATTGTGTCCCATTTTTCTGGCAGTGACCTGAGGAACCTGCTGTTTTGAGTTGAGTTTGTAAAAGTGGTTTTAACAAGCCTCAGTTCACTGATGAGACAACTGAAACGCTCAAATTGTTGTGTCAGTGATTCACCTTTAACATGACAAAATGTTTCATACTGTTGGTTCAGGATTTCCCTATTGTTTTCTATGACCTCTTCGGTACCTCCAAACTGTTCCTTAAGCGCGTCCCACAACTCTTTGGCATTGTCACAATGTAACAATCCAGCATATATTTCGTTGGGCAACGCTGATGCTATGATACTAAACGCTTTAGCATCTAGTTCAAATTTTTGATAATCCGTTTCAGTATAATTTTCAACAGGTTTTGGAACTTGTTTTTTAGCATCTTCAGCGCTTGGCATTGTAGGAACATGAGGACCAAAGATGTCAGACTTCCAACAACCTGTGCTTTGTTGAGCGAGGATGTGACCCATCCTCCTCTGCCAGATGTTGTACTCATTTCTTTTTAGCATAGGTGGTTTAAAAAGGGAACCAATGTTGTTTTTATCGTCCTGAGATTGTGACGTCATTCTTGTTGTTTTACAGGTACTGAGAAATCAACTTTAATGGTGATTAATCCTTACTCTGTTTTTCAACGACGAACAAACGATCAGTATCAACTGTTTTGAGCTGAACTATTTACGTCAAAATGATTGTTAAATCAAATTTGACTGTCCAGGCTCTTATACCAATTGTTGGATCTGAGTTTGTTTTTGATTGTATTTTATGTTTGAAAATAAGATGAAGATGGATGAGTGTGCAGCGGAAATTATAATGAAAACAAACTTTGCATACAATCAAACGAGAGTAATACTTTTATCAAACATCTTTACACAGAGAACCAAAAGATTGAATTTATTTCAACTACGATTACAATGATTGATGTCAGAATGCAAACTACCCCTCAGCCAGAGCTCAGTAGTTTGTTCGTGCAAAGAAGATGAATGATGCAAAGAGCTAATAGAACAGTACCAAGTACTGAACTATTTATAGGCACTTGCAAACTACTGAGCATCTTTGCTGACGTCACCATGAAAGTGACATCTAACCTCCTAACAAACTCTAACCTCTGATCTATACAGACACTGCTTGAGTTAACTACTGCTAATACATTCTATTACAAAACAGACTTTAGAACAGCTGCTGCAACCTTCTACTGCTGTGAACCCAGCAGCACTTGTCCGGATCAGCAGTGCTTGACTCAAGGCAGTAGATTGAATCAGCAGGACTTTAGTCTTCCATCAGATCTTTAGTTGAGCAGCAGTTATGGGTCAGCAATTTAGCAAGATCAGCAGATAGGAGGTCATTAGTAGTTGTAATCACTTTCAAGGGGAGAGATTTGTATATCAACATCTGCTTATTTAGAATCCACTGTTCTGATCCAGTTTTGGCTTTAATTATCTGTTCCTCTGATAGGGTTCAATCCCAACAAATACCACATCGAATTCGGCTAACTTCATAGGTAACAGGTTTGCAGAAAATTTATGGCCTAAGAGTTCTATCTTTTCTTCTCGCAAAACTTTATCTATGTGAACAGAATTACCATCTGTCGTTTCTACTGTAAAAATTTGCCTAAGCTTGGTTAAAGGTAGGTTAAGAGCTTGGCAGAATGAAGTATTTATAAAACTTTGGTTTGCACCAGAGTCAAATAATACTTTGGCATACACGTTGTGAACTAGGAACGTACCAGCTATCACATCTGGAATGAGTTCTGCTTCTTGGGTGGTTAGCTGGAATGCTCTGGCATTCTTCTTAGTAACTCCGTCGGCCGTCTTGGCTTTATTGTCTGCTGGTTTGACCAATTTGGGGCATTCGGTTCTGAAATGCCCAGCTTCTCCACAGTTATAGCAGATCCTGGTCTTTTTTCTACAATCTTCCTCACGATGTCCTACAACTTTACAAAAGTTGCAGGTTTCATTGCATTTTCCAAAATGTTTCTTTCTGTAATTCTTGCAGAAAGGCGGAGTGGAAGATTGCACAGTTCCTCTCTTCTTGAATTTGCTATTATTACCCACACGAAATCCTTGGGAAATTTTCTGAGCCAATTCCTTCTTCCGGTTTTCTTCTCTTGTGCGTACCAGTTCGTCAGTTAGGGTGTTAGCTAATTCTACCGCATCGTTAATAGTGCGGGGTCTCGCAGCTTTAACGATATTACGGATTTCGCCAATCAATCCCCAAATATAGCGAGAAATGAGTACCGGTTCTGGCGAAGCCAGCATTGGTACTACTCTAGCATATTCGAAGAATGTCGAAGTATATCCTTAACAGTCTACACCCACCATCCGATGGTTCAGGAATTTATTTGCCATTTGTTCCTTTTCATATTCGGGACAGAATTTTCTTTCTATTAGTTGTTTAAATTCTTCCCAATTCATGGCATAGGCCATATTTCTTCCTTTGGCTTGAAGTACGGGATTCCACCATTCTAGCGCCCCTTCTTTAAAAAGATGCGACGCATACATAACCTTGTCTTCTTCAGCACATTTACTTATCATAATTACTGCTTCAGTTTTCTCCAACCAACGCATTGCCGTAGTCACCCCTTCATTACCTGCAAATTCAGCTGGTTTACAAGCAAGAAATTCTTTGTAAGTGCAGCCAAGCGTTGCAGCTTTCATTTTCTTAGGGAGTGGGGCCTGCCGTGGATCATTATCGTGATTAGTATGGTTGCCGCCTACGTTTACGCTATTACTGAAGTTATCTTCTTGAGTACGTTTACTAGGAATAATTTGTTGAGGTTCAACAGGTTTCTGGGCAGCAGCCAGGATTGCTGGAATAGCATTGGCTATTCCTTGAGCAATGATATTCTCGATATCTTGCCTAGTCATAAATTGATTTTCTTGGTTTTGCTCGGATTGATTAACTTCGTTAACGGGTTCATTACCAGCGTTTGCCATCTGGTAATTATATAAATAATTAGCATAAAATAATTAATAACCAAATATAACAAAACAATTGCACATAATCACACAAATGTTACAACACGCGTATAGCCAAAATTGTCGATTTCTCGACTTCTATTTTTATAGATTATATTAGGCATCAGTACACACTGTTATGTTACAAATGTTTTATTTTTAAGTTATTTTACAGAGTTATATTTTTATTACTATTGTTATTATACAACCACAGCCTCCCAACCACACTATCCCTCGTCAGCTGGTATTTTAGAAGCGACGTTCCCTCTCGTCGTACTTCCAGGAGATTTGTTCTCCCATTTCCCGGATCCTATTCCCTGTATTCACCAGCTCCTCGCCAAAATGGCGGAGTTCAGCTAGGTTTTCATTGCTCATTGGTGGATTTGGTATAGGTTCTGGGTCGAACTGAGGGAAAAGGTATAGGGATTATTTGAGGAGGTTTTGAAACTGCCAGTCGTTAGTCCACTATTCGTCCATTTCTCCTAAGGTTGGGTGTGGATCAAAGGTTCTGGGATGGCTGGTTCCAAATTTATTGGAAGTTGGGTTTCAGCAGGATAAGGAAAGAGGTTATTATTGATAGGCCTGAGAATATCGCAGCTTGCCAATACGCGATCCAATTCCTCGACTTGCCTAGAACTTTCCCCAATTTCCATTTCTACTTGCCTAACATTTTCCTCAATCTCGATCCCTTTTCCTTTATCAATGGGATTTTCAATTTTGGAAATTTTTCTAGTTGCTGGTTTTCTCCTACGTACTTTCCTCCAGCCTACAAATCTTCTCCTTTTCTTAGGCTTTGATTTCTCCGGAAGTGGAGCTTGAAATTCTATAGGTTCCTCCACATCGGCAATGTAACCAGTAAAGTCTTTGGAAACTTCTACTTTCACAGGATAAAGGTTGAGATTCTGAAGGGCTTCAGATAACTCATTCATGCTGTTTAGCATATATGCAAAAATGCACACAAAATGCTAAGTTAAAATTTTATAATAAAATTTCACAGATAAACATTCAAGTATTATTGCATACCGTGTGACTAATTTAATACAAAGGACAACTGAAAATTAAAACATGCTAAGGTTTATTGTAAGCTTATTTATTTACTGGGTAAAATTTTCTTTAGAGTTTCTGGATTGTAGATGATATAGGTACTAATACTGGGTCAGGGTATTTTAAAATTTTGCATTTACTGCTACAGTGGCTAACATATAGAGATCTGCCCATTTTTCATCTAATTCGTCTTCCCAGGGTGGGTTATTGCCTACTTCCTGTGTCTCCTTAGGCATCCTTACTTCTTTTGGTTGTGGCTTCTTTATTTTCTCTTGACTTTTCCTAATAATCAAACTTCTTTTATTAGGAGAAAGTGATTTTTCAAACTGTGCTTTACGAACAAATATTCCTTCCTCAGTATTTACTGAGTGTTTTGAGGATGATGATCCCTTATCTTTTGGTGCACTATCTAATTGACGATGTCTGAAAGTCTTTGCTTACCCATACTGTAAACAAATATTCAAATAATAAAACATATAATCATAAAAATGGCAATCAGTGAAATTAAGTATTTCTAAATGCTTAAATCAGTGGCTCTGATACCACCTTTTCCTATCACGGCCCCAGCCCCGGTTTGACCCGGTCAGGAGCCGCGAGACAGGAATCCCGTGATATTTAATTGATTGCGACAGCGGAAGATTTTAACAGGATCTTTTAAACTTGAAATGCCCGTTTATTTTATTTCATAATTTGGGCTAAACCCCGTAATTTACAATAAAGTGATTTTACTGGGAAATCTTTATTTTTACAAAACATGTTTCTTTATTTATATTGAGCCACTTCCTTAAGCTTGTAGTGCTACACGGCACTTTTCCTGGATCACAACAGATCACCTGAAACATGTTTGAAAAAGGTTTTTTGTCAGCGGGGAAATACTGGTGAATCATTCTTTTTGTTTAAAACGATTCATTGTTATAATTTACAGTATTAAGAGCGATTACAATGTTTATGTATATCAACCATTTACCCAATAGTATTTGTCACTCGACCACCTATTGGCTATCTCGTTGTCTAATGGTGTCTGTGACTATGGTCATATCACCCCTTGGCTAACCCGTTGTCCAATGGTGACGGTTATCAAGTAATGTATACAAAACCCCACATACCGGCTGTAATTGAAGACTACAAAGACTTAATCCCTGTAATTATAACTTTGAAAACAAACATGATTTTGAAAGTAAATTTGGTAAAAAGAGAATGACTCACATTGCAGATTTATGCGAGCAGAGTTTTAGCCTATTGATTAGCCTGATAACCTAATGTAAATAACAATGCACACGAACTAAGTCAGTAACTAATACAATATTAATGATAACTCACGAGATTAAACCCTCACGACGAATGACAAACTGCAATACTTAAACATCCATCGAATTTACGACGAATGACAAAGTATAAACCCTAATTTGAGCAGCACTTAAACATTCATCGGATAGTTTCAATCGATCGGACATTGAATCGTAGCAGCGATCGAGTTAATACCCGGTATCGTAGCAGCACCTTGCTATTATGAAAGTAAATTTCGAGTCTGGACAGTATAACTTCGTTTTTGAAAGTTGGTTTCGACACCATCGAACTGCTCAGGAGCCAAGCTATTTATAGCTGAAAATTGGCTCTGTCACGGCCCGCGTGAACCATCAGCGAAACTTTACGCGGCCCGCGTGGACGCCTAGTCTATGCGTCACGAGTAGGGTCACCAGGTAGTTAACACGTGGTCCCGGATGCTTATCCAGTCAAGCTTCACATTAACGCGGCCCGTGTAAGGTTAAGCTTACCTTTACGCGGCCCGCCTGAAACCCATGTTTCACATTTTATTGATTTTTCATGCACAGTATGGTTTCAGGGGTTCAGGTTTTCACTTATGGGTTATTTTGGGAAAATTTTGAGAGTTCTTACACCGTGCCCAAGACAAGATTCTCTGTAGAAGAAAAGACAACAACAAAGGACAAATCAGACAACCAACACGGGGCCGTGCTAAAGCAACACGGGGCATGGTCAACTCTAAGATTCGTAGAATCTAGGAAAGTACAGCAAGTACATTGGCCACGGGCCATGCCGTTGACACGCATGGCCATGTTAGTAGAAGACCTGACACTGCAGTTAATGAGGAAGAGAGAGAAAGTTGGCCACGGGGCCGTGCCAGGTGTCACACCCCGACCGCGTAAAACAACGAAACTGCGGCGGAAACGTCGGGGAGTGTTGTAACAGAATTATTGTTTCACAACCATGGTAATTAAAGTTATATTTTATTTATCAAACAAGAGAGTTACATTGTCTTAAACAAAAAAACATGAGTACATAACATTATTTAAACTAATCTTGCTTCTTTTATGTCACTAAGGCCCGAGTCCACACTAGTGTATCCTGAATCAAACCTATGCACCAGCTCCTGAAACACATGTGAAAATAGGTACGTCAGCATAAAGATGCCTGTGAGATACATAGGTTTTGTGAAAATAGGATTCATGACTTAAGTTTTAAAGAAATGTTTAATAAAAGTTAGTCATGAATCTTGTTAAGTGTTTTCTTTTATAAATCATACAAAAATGTGATAAGAAATCAGATTATATAAAAGAAAGGTGTATGGTTAATTAAATAACCAAGTAAAATGAGTTGTATAAATAAACTGTTCGTAAAACAATGTCTTGTGAAGACATGTTATTTATGTAAAATGTAATATGTCTAAATTGAAATGGTTTAAATAACGCTACGATATGTAATATCACAAAAACACTTATATATAGGAAGTACCAGCGGTGTATCCACCATGCTTTTATCATATTACACATGCCTCGTTACTTAAATCACTTACCCAAACAAACCACCAAAATTGTCTTGTTTAAACCAATTGTCAATTGTTATTGTGTAAACCATGTCTATTGTCAAATGTAAATCATGTAATGTGTAAACAAATGTAAAAAATGTTCATGTGTAAACAATGTCTTTTGTCATATGTAAATCATGTAATGTGTAAACAAATGTCAAAAATGTTCATGTGTAAACAATGTCTTTTGTCATATGTAAATCATGTAATGTGTAACCAAATGTCATGTATGGCAAGTGAAATATATCAACTAAACCATAGGTAAAATGCACAAAACAAGGTATTGAAATAAATCAATGTTTAAATCAAAGTTATGTTTTGTAAAATAACTGCATGCTATACTGATACAAACATCTATGCGGTATTGTGAAAATGCATACATTCAAGCCTTGAGACTGTGGCGACAAACCCTTAAACAAATTAAAGGTTTATCTGAATTATGTGTATCGAATTCGGTCATTCCTTCCATCCAAACAAACCTAGGATTTCAGGAACGGGAGTTGTCAATTCCTATGGTACCACTACCTACTAACGAATGGCATGGCCAATGTTAATGAACGTATTTTTGTCCCATTTAAACAAACCAAATGTCATACCAAAATGTAAGCATGTTCTATGAAAATAATGTACTAAGTATGCAACAATGAACATACATAGCATGTGATGTAAAACAAATGTACTAAGTATGCAACAATGAACATACATAACACGTGATGTAAAACAAATGTACTAAGATGCACTAAGTGGACATACATAGCAAAAACATAATGAAATCATGTACTATATGTGAACTAATGAACATAACAAGCATATGATATGAAAACATGGAAAACACGAAAGTAACAAGTAGGCACATGTGTTTCACCCCAAAATGTTTGAAAAATAGTAAAAGAGGAGACTATGTACTCACTTGAGATTGCTCAATAGTATTTGGATAACAACCAAGCGAAGCAATAAGGATCACAGAATCAAACAGCACCTAATATAAGTAACTATGTTAATAAACGGTCCTAAATCGAAGGATTGGATAAAATGTGGTTTCGTAAACCAAATGAGTGTAAGAACTCATGTAATATGGTTTAACAAAGCCTACATTCTAAAATGGAACCTATCCTAAGTGCTTACGACCCATAACGACTCGTTTAGGTAGCTTATGCTACTTTAACGCGTCGTTCGCGTAAAACACGTTCGGACCGCCTAACTAGTCCTATGACAAGTAAAATATGCCTTAACATGTCTAATAATGTTGCCTAATTAGTTTAGATGTCAAAATTTATGTTACATATGCTTAAAATGAATTTTGGCGCAAAAGGGCATTTTGGTCATTTTTCCTAAGGCATATAATCACCTATCATACAACTAAGTAGACTAAGTGACCATAAAGTATAACCTCGGAAGGTTATTCCTTATGCAACTATGGTCACAAAATGTGTTTGGTCGAATCCTAATGATTGACCAAACGGGTCAGGTTCGAAAGTCTAAGCGGTTGTTTAGACCGCTTATCTTACGACCCTATATAAGCACTAAACCTAAAGTGATGAGCTAAACATGTTAAAACATGTTTAACGAAGTTTGAAAACAAGTTTGATATCAAGACAAAGGGCCTTGATACCCAAGAATCGTTTGGTTGCAAAATACGCAAGAATGCGCATTTTGACCGAAACTATGACTCGTCACTACGCCTAAATAACGTGGTAATCAGTAGGTATAGTCACAAAGGACTATGGCCATCGTGATTACGCTCACATTGCGAAGTTCAAACGAACTTCGTGTTAACCGTTGACTGGTCAAAGCAGAAAGTCAAGCACTGTTTGACTTTCGTGCTAAAAACGCATAAAAGAACGAAAGAACACTTACAAAAGGTCCAAGCAATGGGGTTTGATCTTAAAATTCTCAGGTATGAAGTGTTTCCACTCCAACTTAGAGAATTTGGGCAGATCAAAGTGAGCTTGAATGGAAAAACTTGGGGTATTTATAGATTTCGGAGAGTCGTTAAGATCGTTTATCGAAAACTGAGCTTCAATCTAAGCCGTACATGTGCACCCATGGTTTTGGAATACCATGGGCACCTCAAAATAGCCCATAGATTGCTTAAAAACCGTTTGCAACTCACCAAAACCCAGCTACTGATTTAATCAGCTTGTTTTGCTGATCTGGGGGTTCTGTCGCGGCCCGCGTAGAAGCCAAGGGTGGCTTACGCGGCCCGCCTGAACAAAGTTTGGCATAAATCGCAGATTTGGTCCCTGTATGTATTTAAGCCCATTTTCGACACTTTTAAGGCCCGTTAAGCCATTTTCAAGGGCCTAAAATGATGACTAAGCATAGGGGACATGAAACCTGCTCAAAAATATCTTGGATGTCGGTTCGTTTGGTCGTACGATTGCGTTATTCGGTTAATTACGACGAAACACGAACGGACACGAAAAACGATCCAAATTACGCGACGAATGAAATTTTATCATGCCAATCACTAAAATAAAATATTTTAATGATTAAAAAAAATTTGGAAGTCCGGATGTATTCAGAACGTAAGGTATGCGTGAAAATGCAAACTTATGCACTTTTTGACGCTTTTAGTCCCTAAATGACCAAAAAGTTTAATTTAGCACACCGAACCCCTCAAAGCCTATTTCTAAGATATCTAAAGGATATTTAGGGTATGTTTAACTTATGATCAAGTTCCGGAATGTTCGTTACAGTACGAATCGGCATACTTTCGCAGTTTGTCAAAATTAGTCCCTATAAACGAATAAACTTGATTTTGCCATACCAAAGCCTTCAAAACATATTTCTAAGTTATGTAAAGGTTATTTAAGGTATGTTAAGCATAAGTTGATGTTCCGAAGTGTTTTTCGTGTTAAAATGATTACGTTTACGCATCGGTTTGCGTATAACTCTCCAGAAAGTGATATAGAGTTTGAAATTGAACAAAAATCAAAACATGCAAAATGTCAAACATAAACAAACAAATATTAGGATCAAATAACATTATTTCATTGATAACTAGACTGTTTACAATGATTACAAGCACAGGTGTCATAGTCTCCCCTACTTGTGGAAATTTCGTCCCGAAATTTATTTAGAGGAAACTTGTGAGAAAAGATGTGGATATTTCGCCTTCATTTGATCTTCACGTTCCCAAGTAAATTCTGGTCCACGTTTAGATTCCCAGCGAACTTTGACCAGTGGAATGTGCTTGCGTTTAAGCCACTTGACTTCACGATCCATGATTTCCACAGGTTTCTCGACAAAGTGCATCGTGTTATCAACACGAATTTCGTCAAGTGGTATGTGGAGGTTCTCATCAGCTAAACACTTCTTGAGATTAGATACGTGAAAGGTTGGATGAATGTTTCCAAGTTCAGGAGGTAACTCAAGTCTGTAGGCTACCTTATCGATTCTTTCGACGATCTTGAATGGTCTAACATATCTAGGTGCAAGTTTTCTTGTCTTTCCAAATCTGATCACACCTTTCCAAGGTGAGACCTTAAGTAATACGCAATCACCGACTTGAAATTCCAAGGGCTTGCGTCGTCGGTCCGCGTAACTCTTTTGACGGCTTCTAGCTGTCTGAAGGTTATCACGAACTTTCTTAACCTTATCTGTTGTCTCTAGAATGAGGTCAGGTCCAGTAAGCTGAGCCTCACCGATCTCATTCCAGCAGACTGGTGAACGACATTTTTGACCATAGAGAGCCTCGAAAGGAGCCATGTTGATGCTGGAGTGGTAACTCTTTGATGCGTGCTAGTGTGTATATGTTTTAGGTATATATTTTAAGCCCTTTTTACACTTTTTAGCCAAGTTTTAAATTTATAAAACACGATATTTACTAACACTACACACACATATGGGCAAGTGCACCCATCATGGACGTAGTATAGTGTTGGTAATGTAGGATCGTATGCTGACCCGAACGAGTCTATCAGAGGAGTTTTGATCAGTTACAGGTGTAGAAAACAAGTAACCAACGTAGAAACAACTAGAAATCCACTTAAATCACACTTTTGATTGATATAACAGCTTGTACAGTCAAATCTCACACCGGCAGCACCTCGGTATGGAAAATCAAGAAGTGTTACAAATGATTTCGTTCACGAGCTATATATAGTGATCAGATTTCGCTCATAGTGACATGATGTCCATTGGAGCGAAATCAGCATCCTGATTTCCCACATAGTGACATGTCCATATATGTGAAATCAACTTATCCTGATTTCCCACATAGTGACATGTCCATATATGTGAAATCAACTTTCTTGAGAAATCACCACTACTACTCTATATTCCCGTACAATGTGCCCTGATCTAACATTCTAAGACTAAGACTCGATACAAGACGAAGTCGACAGATGCATGCACTAACAGACTCCCCCTCAGATGTTGACGAGTCTTAAGTGTCGAGTCTTCGCATCTTCAGTCTTGATCTGTCTCTGGGCTTCACTCTCTCAATCTTTCTTGCAGGTCTTCAGACTCCCCCTTGCGATATGCTGGCATTTCTGCAGTTCATCAGCATCATCAGTTTTAGGATCATTGTCTGACTTTCACAATTTGACTTCTCAGGATTGAATGATCTGGCTTTTCAGACTTTTTCAGCTCTGGATCATCACTTAGTTCAAACTTTAAACCTGCATAAACTCTACCTCACAGTAAATTTCTCTCACATACACATTTCAACAATATAAACTTGCACTAACTCAGACTCTCCTTCAAAACCCAAACAAAATGATTTTTCATGTCAAACTGATGAACCACTTAAAGGTTTGATAAAAAATAATCCGTCTAAAAACAAACTCCCCCTCAAATTATACTCATCATGTTTAGCACTCAGAATTTTGAAAATCAGCACTTCAATACCAGTTGTCAAAAATCTTTTTGGGTTTTTTGAAACTTTATGCTAAAACACACTGAAAATCTTTTTGGATTTTGTAATGAAGAAAAAATGTAATGCAGCAAAGAAATATTTACAAACAATATTTTTGTGAGTTCGTGTAAGAGGATCATATCAGTTTTTGAGACAAGTCACCAACACCGTTAAGCTTTATTTCATTTTAAGTTTTAAACAATTCACCTAGATTGTCAGTATTCTGGTCCACTTAAATTTTCACACAAATTTCAACTGATCCGAGATACGATGTTAATGTTTTAAGCTCTTAAACTTATTCGTGTGTCCCTCTACTTGAATATACTCCCGTATCCAGATCCCAATATTCAGTCTTACAGGTGAGTATACCACAGATGATATCTGTAAAGGGGTTAAATTGCGAGGGCCGTGAGAGCTCAGGTCGATACTTCCGTATACGCAAAGAGTTGATGGCTTCGACTTTTGGTGTGTCCCCTTTAGAGGATCTTTTTGATTTCAACAGCAGCGACTATCAATTTTATTGTTTCATCAGCATGCTGAGGGCGTAGCTATATTTCAAGCTTTTTGCGGAAAGCATTATCCGGGGACTAGGTCAGTATTTCCATACAGCAGAAGTCCCAGGATAATACCCCAGATATCACTGAGCATAAAGACCTAGTATCTCAGAATAAGGGACCTTTCAAACAAGATTTCAGGGGTTACCTATATATCCAAGATGTTATTACCCACAGAATAAGCAAGTTTGAATTTTTAGGTTTATATCTCGTCACAATCTAGTAAATGTGTAAAAACCTACTGACACATCCACAGTGAGATTGTTTATCACATTTTAACTTTCCAAATCTTTAGCATGTTGTGACAGTCTACTGATGTACTATCATTTCCTCTTTTCACAATGAAACTCATTTTTTATTTATCATGTTTTTGGCTTTTTCAAATTTACTAATGTTTTTGGATTTTCTGAAATTTTCTACTCCCCCTAAAATGCAAACACATTAAGGAAATTTGAAAACAAACTGTACAGAAACATGACAACTGACGTCGAATCGAATCAATTCGCCATTCACTAGGCATAAACAATTTGAACTCCCCCTTTCACAAACCGTTTTCTCATTTAGATTTCAAAACACTTAAGTTTGTTTTAATCAAAATGATTTTTCCGGAAAATGAGTTTGATTTTACCGCTTGTAGGCACTTGTAGGGTAACCACATGTTAAAATTTGGGGATATGGTTCATCATCTTGTTCTTTGTGTTATCATGTGTAGTAAATCAAGTACAAATTAATGTCCCTGATTTACCGTTTTGCAATTAAGCAACCTTTGTACCACTTGTAAGAATATTCAGACAATACCAATTGTAGGAATGTCACATCTACATAAACCATTTTACCAATCAGAATGCCAATTCCTGCTTCGCACTTACCAACCTGGAAGCTCCGGCGTAGTTCTTCAACCTGTAAAATTTTAACAATTTCAAACATTTTTTAAAACAACCTTATTAACCATGAAAAATGCCGATTCCTGATCCACGAATACAAACTTGGGATCTCCGGCAAGTCAGGATTTTACTCAAAGAAAATGTCCACCCAAGCCTGACCAGTCTTGGGTGATTTCAATTCAAATTTTGTTGGGGTGTAAGTTGCTTTCTTTGTAGCGTAGAAGTCTTTTACCCCTTTCACCTTCCCATCGACCATCTTTCCGAAAATCTTTTTTACTTTCCCCTTAAATGCTTTCTCAATATCAAAATTTTCCTATTTCAGAATAAACTTGATTTGAGATTTCAGCCTTTCCAACTTTTCTTTTAAAATTCTCAGTCCTTAACGGTGGAAAGTTCTCATCATCCATTGAAGGAACTGAGTTTTCATCACTCTCATCAAACTGTGGCTCCTCTGATTTTGTGGAATCAGATTCATCGCCAGATTTTACCTCAGATTTCTTAACAACCCATTTTTGGTTGTCAAGTTTCACACTTCGCCTGTAAAATCTCTTCGAACACTCACCAACTTCAAGTGTTGAATTTTTGAAAACTTAAAATTTTTCAGTTGGTGGTTCGGTTTTATCAATAACAACTTCTTTCAGTTTTCCAGAAACTCCCTGTTTTGTCTTGGTTGATTTAGGACAATTCCATGCAATGTGTCCAACTTCATTGCATCTAAAACAGGTTCTGGTTTCTTTTCTCTGAGCTTCATTCTTCTTTTTCTCAGCAAGGAATTCTTGGTTTGATTGTCTCCAGAATGAGCTCTTCTTTTCCTCTTCAGCAGATGGTCCTGAAACAAATTTTGTATTTTTAGAAAATTTTTCATTTTTATAGTTTTCAGGTGGAATAAAACCAAGACCTTTCTTTTTGTAGCTACGATTTTGGTTTGGTTTCTTTTGAAAACCAGAACCAGAATTGTATCCTTTTTTCTTGTTTAATCTTTGTTGTACTCTTGAGGTGTAAGGATTAGGTTTTACATTAAGATTTCCATCTTTTATTTCAGTAATATTAATTTCTGTTAGTTTGAAAACCTTTTTTATCAATTCAGTTTTGACACCTCTTATTGGAAACTCTTTATCAAAATATAATTTGTCAGAATCATTCAAAGTATACACAACTTCAAATGTTACAACTTCAAATGTTTCATTATTCAAATTAGATTTTGACAACAAAAACTCTTTACTATAAACCTGTTTTTCCGACGATTTTGAACTCTTTTGGGACGAACTCGAACTCCCAACTGACTGACATGAACTTTCTGACTCGGATTTAGACTCTGACTCCTCATCCTTATCCAACACCTGATCGACCATTCGTTTTATCAGTTCGGACTCATGATCTGTGTCGGACGCTGTGAACGTGACATCAATATTGTCTGGTAAAACATCGGTTATCTCGGATTCTAACTTAATATTGACTGCCTGTTTTAGTTCTTCCTCGTTAGGTTTTCTAGGCGAGTACCCTTCCCAAATCGGAGGCGGACACTTATTATAACAGACACCCTGTTTCTTACCAGTATCCTTCTTCTTCTTTGACTTTGTTTCTTCACCTTTAAACGCTTCAAATCCTTCAACTGTTGGATAAATTCTATCGATTATGTAGTCACAACTTGTGTAACTTCGCAGCAATCTTCTGATTCTTTCATTCTCAGCTGCTTCACTTTCCAACTCTTTCTTCCACTTTGCACATTCTTTTATGTACAAGTTGATCTCTTTCTGCTTTGTCATCATGGTAGCATTCATCATCTTCAAGCTTTCTCTCTTTCAGAGTTAGTCTTCTCCAAACTATTCACATTTCTGTTCAATACATCATATGACTTTTTCAAATTCTTTACATCAAACAACAATTGTTTTTTCAACTTTTCTAACTCACTAAACCTCTCATCTTTTTCTATACATTGTTTACAAGACTCTAAACAAGTGAGACAGGGTTTTGTGACTTCGACAATATTCTCGACTTCAACTCTCTTTTCAACTTCCACAATCTTCTCAACCACTTTGACTTCTTTCATTTCCTTTGCAGCTTTCCTCTCTTTCAGTTTCTTCAATTTTTCTGCAAAATAAAATTCAAAAGTGTCAGAAGATAAATGTGTTTTTCCAAGATTTATCTGTTCCATCTCTTCATCATCACTTGTTTCTGATGAACTGTTTTCAGATGAAACAAATCCTTCATCTTCACTTTTCTCTTCATCAGATAACACTTCTATCCATTCCTTCAACATTCCTGGCTTTCGAGCAATATGTGCAATAAACACTTGAACATTTGAATCAGCTGGAATAAACTTGTCCCAGCTAAAACCTTCAGCCACTTTCTCATCATCTTGTTCAACAATGCCAAAATAAGCTTTCCTGTTTGTATCCTCTATCATTTTTCCATGTGCCGTTTGAGGTTCGTTTTGTTGATGCGGTTGATAAGTGATTTGTTGATAAATGGACTTCTTATAATAATCATCTTTGCCAAAAGACTCCTTTTCTCCTCTCGGCTCCTGATTCTTGCATTCTCTTTTAAAATGACCTTTCTCCCTGCAACGAAAACAGACAACTTTAGATTTATCAAATCCTATATTAGAAAGGTTTGCATCCAAGAAGTCATTTCTTCCTGTAATCAATCTAAACTTTTCTGCTCTCCTCAAAACACTCGCCAATGCCCATTTAATATCCATTAATTCCAGTTCCTCTGCATCGATCTGGTCATAATCTTCCTTTGTGAGCATTGGATTACCAATTTTTCCGGCAATCAACCCTTCATAAGACTCTAATGCAGTGACCAATAATCCCATATGATTCTTTTCAACTTCTTCCGAATAATTTTGTCCATTTTGAAGATGTAGAGCTACATTGCACTGAATCAGATGGCCATTTCCAGCAGATGCACTTTGAACACTCGGAGGATTCACATTTGAAAATCCACTAGTGTTGACTGAGCTTGGACAAGATGTTCCAGATGAGTTCCCTGCACTAAAAGCTGTTTGAATTTTTGGACTCGCTTCAACTGTTTGAACATTTCCTTTATAGTACAATTTGATATCTTGTTGATGACTTGAACTGTTCATTCTAGCAATTTTCTGCTGCTCAAGATCCTGTGCCTCCAGCTTCTCAATAAACTGCGCAATTGATAACCTGCTAAACTGTCCCGAATTCTTCAGTATCATCAGATATGTACCCCATTCCTTTTGTGGTAACGCGTCAGCAAGCTTTTCAACCCATTCTGCTGGAGTTTTTGTAATCTTCAACTGTGACATGGTACGTACAAGATGACAATATCTCTCAATAGGAGTCTTTGTTGTTTCACCAGGCATGCACGTAAATAATTCAAACTCCTTTTTCAACAAAGCTGCTTTACTTTGTAACATTTCCGTACTTCCTTTAAATTTCTTTTTGAGAGCTTCCCAGATAGAATAAGCACTTTCATCATGTTGAAGCAACACAAATATATCCTCTTTAACAGCTTGTTGTAACAAATTGATCATCATTTTTTCTACTTTATAACTCTCTCTTTCTTGCTCAGTAAACTCTGAAATGATTTTACCAACACCAACTGAATTCTGTGGCCTCTCATACTGAGTTTCAATACTTTCCCAAGCCTTTAAATGATTCGCCTGAACCCAATTCTCGAACCGTTTCTTCCATCCATGATAATCTTCAATTCCTATAAGTTTCGGAGGTTTTTGCATTGTTCCGGTTTCATTCTCCATGGTCATGGTCTTTGTAATGTCGGATGGAGTAATTGGAGTTGTAGCAAAAGCGTTGTAGAACTCAGTATCCATTTTTCAATGCACGTTGTTCAAACACAGACACTTTGGAGCGAAATCTGATGGACTTTGGAGCGAAATCAGGGTTCTGGGTGGCCTTTGGAGCGAAATCAGGGTTATGGGTGGCCTTTGGAGCGAAATTAGGATTTATTGCACCCTGGAGCGAAATCAGTTGTATACTGGAGCGAAATCAGGGTTCTGAATGGACTTAAGAGCAAAATCAGGGTTCTGAATGGACTTAAGAGTGAAATCAGGGTTCTGAATGGACTTAAGAGCGAAATCAGGGTTCTGAATGGACTTAAGAGCGAAATCAGGGAATTAAGCACCCTGGAGCGAAATTAAATGACCTTTGAGGCTAAATCAATGGTTGTCCTTTCGAGGGAAATCAACTCGGGGGGCATTTTGGTCCATTTTTAGTTCGATTTTAGGTGTAAAACTTTCAGGGGTTTATCTATGATCAATTTCCTACAGTCTGTGCAAAATTGAGCAAGTTTTGACCGTAAAATCTTGTTCTGTTGATGACAAAAGGTGTAGAAGTAAGAAATTTAGATGAAATTTAGCAAATCTCTGCAGAACTCCTCCTCCTGAAGCTCTGATACCACTTGTAGGATCGTATGCTGACCCGAACGAGTCTATCAGAGGAGTTTTGATCAGTTACAGTTGCGGAAAACAAGTAACCAACGTAGAAACAGCTAGAAATCCACTTAAATCACACTTTTGATTGATATAACAGCTTGTACAGTCAAATCTCACACCAGCAGCACCTCGGTATGGAAAATCAAGAAGTGTTACAAATGATTTCGTTCATGGGCTATATATAGTGATCAGATTTCGCACATAGTGACATGATGTCCATTGGAGCAAAATCAGCATCCTGATTTCCCACATAGTGACATGTCCATATATGTGAAATCAACTTATCCTGATTTCCCACATAGTGACATGTCCATATATGTGAAATCAACTTTCTTGAGAAATCACCACTACTACTCTATATTCCCGTACAATGTGCCCTGATCTAACATTCTAAGACTAAGACTCGATACAAGACGAAGTCGACAGATGCATGCACTAACAGGTAAGATACTGAGGTCGTCCAATGACACAAGAACTTTTAGTACCGGTTTATCCTCAATGTCTAATCAAATCAAAATGTTAGAAAAGATTTTAAAACTAAGAAAATAAAACTAACTAAATGCTGAAAAATAAAAAATAAAAATAAAAACAGATAGACAAGATGAATCACTTGGATCCGACTCGTGTATAGTGTAACCTTTGATTATTTTCGCAGTTTTGCACTTGTTTAAGAGATTATCTTAGTTATTGTAGTAGGCCCCTCTTTTGAAGGTGACGTTACCCTCAACCCAGTAGTTTGAGTCAGCAAGGATACAATCCTAAAGGGTCGGATTATTGAAAGATAATTAATTAAGTTATTAATGCGAATTATGGTAGGCCCCTCTTTTGAAGGTGACGTTACCCTCGACTAAGTAGTCTGAGTCAGCAGGGATACAGTCCTAAATAGCCGGGTTATAGTATTAATAGTAGATTAACTTATGAGGGGGTCAAAGAGTTTGGATCCCCGCCATCCAATACCTTTGGGTATTGAAGGAGATCCTACTAAATTTGACCCAGGTCCCTTGCAGGACCTCTAAACGCTGAACAAGGGCAAGACTCTTACCAAACCATTCCCTTAACCCCCGACCAGGTAGCCAACATACCTCCACATAGACCATGGAAATATGAATGGTGAAAATCTTTTATTTTATATAGACAGTAAAATAATGTCAAGACACCAAGGACAAACGATAAGGAAGAATCACCTTCAACATAAGAAACTAGTTATTAAAGTCATTAATACAAAACCAAATAAAAAGTGCAAAAGATTAAAAATAAAAAGTATTACACTAGACACTTGTCTTCACCAAGTGATGTAAGAGACTTAGGCAAACATGGCCTTTGATTGTCAAGAACTCTTACGATCAATCTTGGATCCCGAGACGACTCACACACTCTATGATGGACAATGGATGATGGTGGTGCATGATGGTGTTATGGTGGTGGTGGGTGGTGGGTGAAGTGTGAGAGAGGTGGTGTGCCAAGGGATGAGTTGAAATGGCTCCAAGCACTCCTATTTATAGGCTGAACAGAAGCCTAAGCACGGCCCCGTGCCCGCTGGGCACGGCCCCGTGTCCGTCTGACACTCTCTCTCTTCATTAATTGTAATTCGCAATTACAATAAATGCGCCTGCAGTACTCTGACCACGCCCCCGTGTCCACTGGGCACGGCCCCGTGGTGGGCAATAGAAGCTTCTATTAGTTTGTCTTTTCTGCTGCTTCTTGGGCACGGCCCCGTGCTCGCTGAGCACGGGGCGTGTTCAGTCTTCTGCCTTCTTTGTTTTGCTTAGGAGGATGCTGTCGAGGGGTCGGGCAATCCACTTTTGTCCCTTTTCTTGTATTTATGTTATATTTTGCTGTCTTTTTGCTTCTTTTGTTAATTTGAGCTCATTTAATCCTGAAAATACAAAAGGAAGACAAAAGCACACTTTTTCCAACATTAGTACTAAAAAAGGGTTAGTTTTATGCCACAATTGATATAATTTATATGTTGCATTTTGCGCGTATCAAATACTCCCACACTTGAATCTTTGCTTATCCTCAAGCAAAACTCTTTATAATGTGGCTTTATTTACTCCCAAATGGAATGGGTAGAAGAGAAGATTTTTTGGGTTTGTCATAAAGTGTCGGGATTTTCCAAGATCGTTTATGTTTTATTTTTATTTATTTACAATCCTATTCGTCATGAATTATTAAAAACATTTCATAAGATAAATTATTTATTAAGGCATAACATACCTTTTTAAAATTTCATTTATATACAAGTTCACGTACCTCACGGGGGAAATCACTCACACTCGGCCGAAGGTGTACTTTTAGTGAATCACTCGAGAGCGGCATGGAACTTATTTCTACCATAAGCTTGCCAAGCAATCAATCCTCCTCCTTTTTAACTTTATACCTTTGTAAATATCAAGAGGACTTTTTTGGGTGAATGGTTAGGCTTGGGCTAAAGGTGGGTGGTTGGGTTAGTGGTTAGTTGAAAAGGGCGAAAAGCGTAAAAAGCGTTGGTTTTTGTAAAACATTTTGTTTTTGTGACTTTTTATTTTTTTTATGAAGTATTTATTCAAACAAGCTTTTGTTTGAGGAGCTTTGTTTATTTATTTCCAACTTCATCATCATTTTTTTAAGAGTCACACGAAAACCAAGCTTTGTTACTAAAATAAGGGGTTGAAAATGAAAAAGGGATTTTTGTGGGTAAAAGGGTTTTGGGTTAAGAAATGAAAAGGTTTAGGCTCAAAGGGGTTAACTAGGGGGAATTTTTTGGGTAGGTGAAAAGAAAAATAAAAATAATGGTGTTGAAAGAAAAAGGGTTAGTCCTAATGCCTCCATCATTTACTTACTTGGGTTTAAGTTGGTAAGGACCGGGAATGAATTATCGTGGCAAGTTCTAGAGTCGTAAGAACCAGGCGGCTATTCACACAAGAAACGAAAAATGAGCATTTAGTGTAAAGATGTATATTTGTGTGCTCTATAAAGGCTCAAAACTCACTTTTTGTGGGAATGAGTTTTTACGTGATCAAGTATATATAATCAAATTTTAACTAAGCTTGTCAAGCCGTTTCATAATTTTCTTATGTTGGTTCTTTTTATCACGACGCTATCGGTTGTAAACTTGTAAAAATATAACCTTGTTAGAATTAGAATTCCCAACTTAAACTTAGACAAGTAAAAAATTGAAAATTTTTGAAAAAATTTGGGGTGATTAGCGGTTCGATAGAGTTTTGTGTAAGACTTGTTATTAGGACTTGCAAAATTCAAGGTTTTAGCATCCCCCCCACACTTAAATTACACATTGTCCTCAATGTGTCCCAAAAATAAGTTTTTAGGTTAATTGAATGTCTAAAATGGTGTTTAAAGCAAAATTTTATGTTACTGGCAGTCTGGACACGGCCCCGTGGTGACCGGGCACGGCCCCGTGTTCAAGTGCCAGTAACAAAAATTAAAGAAAAGAAACAGAAGCCTGGACACGGGGGCGTGATCAGTGAACATGGCCCATCTCCAGTTACCTAAACTGGGCAATTTTCTGCAGGATGTTCAGCACGGGGCTGTATTGGCTGGGCACGACCCGTGCTGAGCTTACTGTAATGAAGAAATTGTTGTCGGATGGCCCTGCTTTCGTGCATGGGGCCATGTCTCGTTTCCCTTGTTATCCTTGACTATCCCGAGTGTGTTTTATTTATTACAACACCATCCAATCCTTAAAACCATCATTTTATTTAAAAACCATAGAGAGATACATAGTTAGATAAGAAAACACAAGAAGCATAAACCAAGGAGTTCTAGCCTACAAGTTATTTTAATGAGCAAAATTTCCAAGAAGCTAATAGTCATGGTTGGTTGTGGCTTTATAGAATTCCTTCTTCCGGCATGGTCTCCTCATATGTCGGCGAGCCACTCCTCTATCTCCCTTGGGAGGAGAAAAGAGGGCTCGTTAGCGTTAGTTTGAGGAGTTGCGACTTCCAACGGGATTTCTTGTAGATGCTCAAGGGGCGGTTCCGCCGGAATGTCGTCCCACCCGGTATGGTTGTTAACTTCAAGCGCTAGGTTCCAATCCTCTTGAGGGAGGACGGGTTCCATTGGAGGTGTTACAAGAATATTTAACCTCTGGTGCAAGAGGTTAATTTCTTGAAAGTTATTCTCCAGCCCTACCATAAGATAGTTGATACGGTCAATTAGGACCTCCTCTACTGAAGTCATTTCATCGAGAGCCTCCCTTAATGCTATCACATAGTGTACTAGTGTAGCCTCAATGGAAGGCCTTCTCTCTCTTCGACTGTTTGATGAATGCACGGAAGATGTCTCGCTGTTTTCACTCAACATTCTACGAAAACAAACTGAAAATAGCTTATTTTGCTGAAACAGTGGTCTGGACATGGCCCCGTGCTCAATGAGCACGGCCCCGTGTTCATCTTTCTGCAGAGTTTTGAAACAAGGAATCTTGAAGTTCTAAGTTATTTTCTAAACTTGTGAGGCCCTTTTGAACATTAGTAACTTAGAACAATGTTATACCACTTATTTTTAACAAGATTCTTTGATCAAAACTTAATAATCCTTTCCACAAAGCTTGAAATTTCAAACTTTAATGGAGGTTTTTGGAGAAAGATGAAGAAGAAGGAAATGGATAAAAGAGGAAAGGACAAGATGGTTTGTTGGAACCTTCTTTTAGAACATACCTAGGATAGTTGAGAGAAGATTCCTTCAAATCTCTGTCCCAAGATGGTCTAAATGTGCAGAATTCTTGGCTGCATTTATAGAAAACGACAGCGTGCTGGGCACGGCCCCGTGTCGGCTGGAAACGGCCCCGTTTGCAGATTGAATTCTGACGCAGTTTGTCCGTATTCTGACGCAAGAGTCAGAAGGGAATCTTTTGGTGGACACGGGGGCGTGTTGGCTGGACATGGCCCCGTGTCGAGGGGCTGATTATGAAGTTTGTCTATTTCTTAAGGAACTTAGCTGTATCGGGTGGTTCCTTACTGGTTGGAACAACCCCAAAGTGCCTAGGATACCTTAATTACTCTAGACTAAGACGAGAACGCAAGAGGTTGTCGGTGAGGGTAATTCCTATGTTTATTTTAGGTGGACAAGTCCAACCCTTTTCCGGGCTCTCATTAAAGAAGGTGTATGCCGAATCGCTCAGGTCTATGTATGCACCGAACGAAGTCGATGGAGAGTCCTTCACGGCACAATCGGCACAGGGACGACTATCGTCCATGTCTTTGCTAGAAATGAAGGTAAGATTGGAAACAACGAGGTTGTTTTCATGCGATCCCAACACTTCTTCTTGGTTATCGTCTTGGGATGAATCAATGAAATCCTTCCTAAGCTCTTTTAACCAATTAAGAATTAGATTTTCTAATTGAATTAACTCGTCAAGGAGCATTTCTCCTAGAATATCCGGTTGGGCGCATTCGAGGGAGAGATAGTGATAATTTTTACTTTCGCCCCTCTTAAGGTTATAGGGAGACGATGGGTCTAAATAGTGGGGCTTATAGTTTAGAAAATAACATTCTAATTCTTTATGGTTGCCGCCACATAATCGACACCACGTACCATAAGAGTGTCGAAAGTAAAAAGAATTACCATCACTCATGTTTGTGTCAGAAATTACCAACCGCTGGGATCTAACGGTTCTGTTTTCAGTAACTGAATCTTGGGCACAGAGGCGTGTTGACTGAGCACGGCCCCGTGTTCAGCTTGCTGTCTGACTTAAAACAAGATTGCCAGTTCCAGTGATTGGGCACGGGGCGTGTTCAGCGGGCATGGCCCGTGCTGAGCTCTGCAGAAGCTGAAAAACTAGAAAAATCCTAAAAAAATAAAAAGAAAACAAAAAAATGTGACACCCGTGTCACTGTGACCGTCAAACAAATTCCAAACCAATGAAATTTTGCATTTCATACTTGGGATTTGTAAAAATATGTGTATCGTTTGCACATATCAATTCTTGTTCGATTTCGGGCTTTAAATCGCTTTCTGGAAGGTTGTACGCGATCTGATGCGTAAATATAACCAGTTTAACGCAATAAACACTCCGGAATAGTGACATAGGCTTAACATACCTTAAATAACCTTTACATAACTTAGAAATAAGTTTTTGGAAGGTTTGGTATGCCGAAATCAAGTTTATTCGCTTACAGGGACTAAATTCGACAAACTGCGAAAGTATGTCAATTTGAACTGTAATGAACATTCCGGAACATGATCATAAGTTAAACACACTCTAAATATCCTTCACATAGCTTAGAAATAGGCTTTGAGGTGTTCGGTGTGCTAAAATAAACTTTATGCTCATTCAGGGATTAAAAGCGTCAAAAAGTGCATAAGTTTGCATTTTCGCACATATTTTACGTTCTGAATACTTCCGGACTTCCAAAAATTTATGTAAGCATCCTTATATTATGCCTTTGTGTTTGGCATGAGAAAAATCCATTCGTCGCGCAATTTGGATCGTCTTTCGCGCTTATGCGCATTCCGTCGTAATTAAGCGAACATCGCGATCGTACGACCAAACGAACCGACATCCGACATATTTTTGAGCATGTTTCATGTCCCTCATACTTAGGCATCATTTTAGGGCCTTAATGTTGGCTTAACGGGCCTTAAACGTGTCGAAAATGGACTTAAAAGCATGCAGGGGCTAAAACTGTCATTTCTGAAAGTTTGTGCTGGTCAGACAAGCCCAGGCGGCCTGCCTGAGTTTGTGTGTATCCTGATGCGGGCCGCATGGCCTCCCCAGATATGCAAAAAGTTGTTAACAGCCTGTTTTCAGCTGTTATACACTTCAAAACCACTTGCAAATGGTTTTTAAACAATCTATGGGCTGTTTTGGGACTCCCATGGTTTTATAAAACAATGGGCCCATGTGTACGGCCGAGATCGAAGCACGTTTCGCGATGAACGATCCTAACGGTTGTGCCATGCCTATATAAACCCAACCCATTTCATTTCCTCCTCAGCTGAATTCTGAGATTTTCTCTAAGTTGGAGTGATTATCACTTCATACCTGAGAAATACTTGGAATTCAATCTTGCGGGGACCTTCTGTAAGTTTTCTTTTGCGTTTTTCATTCGTTTTTGCGTTAAAGTCAAACTGCGTTTGACTTTCTGCATTGACCAGTTTATGGTCAACGCGAAGTTCGTTTGAACTTCATAACGTGAGCGTAATCACAATGGTTATAGTCCCTAGTGACTATACCTACTGATTACCACGTTATCTAGGCTCAGTGACGAGTCGTAGTTTCGGCCAAAATGCGTTTCCTCGCGTATTTTGTAACCAAACTACTCTAGGGTATCAAAACCGTTTGTTTTGATACCAAACCTGTTTTCTAACTTTACTAAACATGTTCTAGCATGTTTAGCTCGTCGCTTTTTGAATTGTGCTTGTTTAGGGTCGTAAAGGTAAGCGATCTAATCAATCGCTTATACTTTCGAACCCGACCCATTTGGTCGATCACTAGGATCCGACCAAACACTTTAGGTGACCATAGTTGTATAGGGAATAACCTTCCGAGGTTATACCTTATGGTCACGTCATTTAAGTAGTTGTATGATAAGTAGTTCTTATGCCTTAGGTAAACTACCAAAATGCCCTTTTTGCGCTAAAATTCATTTTAAGCGTATGTAACGTAACTTTTGACATATAAACTGTTTTGGCAACCATATTAAACATATTAAGGCATATCTTGCTTGTCATAGGACTAAGGCTTTCCGAACGCGTTTTACGCGAACGACGCGTTAAAGTAGCGTAAGCTACCTAAACGGGTCGTAATGGGTCGTAAGCACTTAGGATAGGTTTCGTTTTAGTATGAAGGCTTTGTTAAACCATACTACATAAGTTCCCACACTTATTTGGTTTACGAACCCTCGTACTATCCGATCTTCCGAGTTAGGTCCGGTTATTAATGTAGTTACCTATACTAGGTGCCGTTTGATTCCGTGATCTTCTAGCATTGCTTGGTAGTTATCCTAGGACTTCTAAGCAATCTCAAGTGAGTACATAGACCCCTCTTTTACTGTTTTTCAAACGTTTTCGGGTGAAACACATGTGCCTACTTGTTACTTTCATGATTTCATGCTTTTATATCATATACTTGCTATATTCACTAGTACACTATTAGTACATGATTTTATTATGTTTTAGCTATGTATGCCCAATGTGTGCATACTTAGTACATCGTTTTACATAACATTTCATGCTATGTATGTTCATCATACTTAGTACATTTTACATATCATGCTATGTATGTTCATCATACTTAGTACATTTCACATATCATGCTATGTATGTTCATCATACTTAGTACATTTTACATCTCATGCTATGTATGTTAATCATACTTAGTACATTTCACATCACATGCTATGTATGCCCATTGTGTGCATACTTAGTACATCGTTTTACAAGACATAATGAAGCTTGACACGTTCCTTATGACTCAATGCGTCAGCCACGACATTCGCCTTACCAGGATGGTAGCGAATTTCACAGTCATAGTCGTTTAGAAGTTCAACCCAACGTCGTTGCCTCATGTTGAGTTCTTTCTGATTGAAGATGTGCTGAAGACTTTTGTGGTCAGTGAAAACCACACATTTTGTACCATACAAATAGTGTCTCCAGATTTTGAGAGCGAATACAACTGCCCCTAACTCAAGATCATGAGTGGTGTAGTTCTTCTCGTGTAGCTTTAACTGCCTCAATGCATATGCTATGACTTTGTTCCTTTGCATGAGAACACAGCCAAGACCCAAGTTTGATGCATCACAATATACGACAAAATCATCATTGCCCTCAGGCAAAGATAGAATAGGCGCATCACAAAGCTTCTGCTTCAAGGTCTGAAACGCTTCTTCTTGCTTAGATCCCCATTCAAAGGGTTTGTTCTTCTGTGTTAGAGCAGTTAGGGGAACTGCAATCTTTGAGAAGTTCTTGATGAGGATGCGGTAATAACCCGCAAGACCAAGAAAAGAACGAACTTCGGTGGGTGCAGTAGGCGTATCCCAATCTTTAATCGCACTGATCTTGGAGGGATCTACATGAATTCCTTGTTCGTTGACAATATGACCCAAAAATTGAACTTCCTTAAGCCAAAATTCACATTTAGAGAATTTGGCAAAAAGTTGCTCTTTCTTTAGGAGTTCCAGGGTAAGACGGAGATGTTGCTCGTGATCAGCTTGTGTCTTAGAGTATATCAAGATGTCATCAATGAAAATGATGATGAACTTATCTAAATAAGGCTTACAAACCCTATTCATTAAGTCCATGAAAACAACAGGAGCATTAGTCAAACCGAATGGCATAACTGTGAACTCATAATGCCCATAACGAGTGCGGAAAGCTGTCTTGGGAATATCTTCTTCATGAACACGAAGTGGGGGGGGGGGATAGTGCACGGTCCTCCCAACCGCCGGAATGATCCCACTCCGAGAGCTGCTACTCGACCAAGCTAGCTCCACGGTGAATTCCCTTTGCCGAGTTCTTATCCTGGGCGACATATGCCACTCCCAAGACTCGAACCCGGTACCTCTGGGAAGAGGTGGGTGTCGGTGGCCAACTGGGCTACCCCAGTTGGTTGAACACGAAGTTGATGATACCCAGAACGAAGATCAATCTTCGAAAAATATGAAGCACCCTGTAACTGATCAAAGAGATCATCAATGCGAGGTAAGGGATATCGATTCTTGATGGTAAGCTTGTTAAGCTCACGATAATCGATACACATCCTGAAAGATCCATCCTTCTTCTTGACAAAAAGAACGGGAGCACCCCAAGGTGAAAAGCTAGGACAGATAAAACCTTTGTCAGAAAGCTCCTGAAGCTGCTTAGACAACTCTTGCATCTCAGACGGTGCAAGACGATATGGAGATCTGGTAATAGGATTTGCACCAGGCACAAGATCAATACGGAACTCGACTTAGCGTGCTGGGGGTAAACCAGGTAACTCTTCAGGAAAAAACTCAGGAAAATCCCGAACAACATGGATATCTTGAATAGACTTACCTTTGCCTTTATCTGCTACGACATGTGCCAAGAAGGCCACATAGTTCTTTCGCAGATACTTCCGAGCCTGAGTACAAGACATGAGTTTGAGACTACTTGCAGGTTTCTCACCATGAACCTATAGGATCTCACCTGTCGAGAGCGGAACACGAACAATCTTCTCGAAACAAACTACCTCTGCATGATGCTTGGCTAACCAATCCATACCCACTATAACGTCGAAACTCCCAAGTTGCATGGGTGTGAGGTCGATAGGAAAAAGATGGTTATTAAGGTTCAACTGGCAGTTACAAAGAACAGAATCGAGAACAACAGGATCACCACTAGCAACTTCTACTGTCAAAGGCTTTCATAGTTTTGTTCTAGACATGCGGAGCAAGGGCTCAAAAGATAATGACACAAAACTCTTATCGGCACCTGAATCAAAAAGGACTGAAGCAGACCGATTGTTAACAAAGAACGTATCGTTCACCACCTCATTGTCTGCTTGTGCCTCATTAGAATTCATGTTGAAGACTCGACCTCGAGCCTGAGCCTGATTCTGATTTGCGTTGGCTATCCTTGGACACTGGTTTCGATAATGAGTCGGGTCCCCATAATTGTAGCATGAACCAGGAGGAAAGTGAGGTCGTGCAGCCTGAGCTTGTTGTGGAGCAGGCAGTTGAGCAGCCTGCTGAGCTGGGTTACGAGCTGCTTGATTGGGAGGAAAGCGACAAACATCAGAAAGATGATCCGACTTCCCATAGTTGGTACAGAAATGACACGGAACTTGCGGTTGATGGTGGCTATTGCATTTGTTGCACAACGGTGCATTCCCCGCATACCGTTTCTTTGCTGGTGGTTGTGCGGGCTGATTGGGAGCTGCCTGGTTTGGTTGGGCAGTGACAGCAAAATTCTGGGAAGCCTTGCGCTTCCTAGACCCTTTCGAAGAACCAGATTCCTTACCCTTTTTGCTTTCACCCTTATCAGATGACTGTTTCTTACCCTTGTCACCCTTCCTGTGTAGCTTACCCTTTCGGACCTGCGACTTAGTCAATGTCGCAGCTAACTCGATTGCCTGACGAACTGTGGTAGGGTTACTACAAGTGACGATGTCTTGTACGGAGTCAGGTAAGCCATTAATATACCTCTCGATAGCTTTCTCGAGTGGGGTAACCATGGTAGGGCATAGAAAACTCAGCTTTTCATACTTATCAGTGTAAGCCCGGTGCTCACCACTATCCTGCTTCAAGTCATCGAACTCCCTTTCTAGAGCCCTTAGTTCATGACGAGGACAAAATTCCCTCATCATAAGAGCCCTAAGCTTGACCCAAGTCTGTGCTAACGCAACCTCAGCACCACGGTCACTCATAACCCCGTTCCACCAAGTAAGAGCCCTCTTTTGAAAAACGCTGGAAGCAAACTCGACTTTCCGATTATCAGGACAATGAACATGACGAAACGTACTCTCGATGCTCTCAAACCACTGTAGGAGCCCAGTTGCTCCCTCAGAACCACTAAACTTGAGTGGTTTAGCGGAATTGAAACTCTTGAAGTTGCATGGAGCATTCTGGTTATTGTTGGCTTGGTTAACTTGAGCAATAATGTCTGGGAGTACAGCTGTCACACCCCAACCGATGGCGGAATCATCGGGGCGTGGCACTGAGCGAAACAGATTGTCCAGAAGTTTCCACAACAACTATTATTACAAATTCAGTTAAGTGATACGTCCCATATCGTACCCTAAATAAATAAACAAGTTATCATAGAATACAACTAAACAAATAGTACTGTTTCGACAACTCAGATTGAATTTATTACAAACGAACTGTTTAAAAGTACGGTCCAGAGTCATTAAGACTCATCCGGACAAGATCTACAGACAACTAATGCCATAGATGCTTGATCGAACAACTCCAACGGCTCCACGGCTATAGTTTATTCACCTCTAGAGACCCCTAGGTAGGCTACGACCTACAACTGCTAGATGGGCTCTAAAGCTTTATTATTGCCTCGCTTTCCTAGCAAGTAAGCATCCTAATTACCTGTCATATACGTTAAAATAATGTCAATACATAAAATGTAAAGGTGAGCACACAAGTTTGATAATAGCATATAGAGTTCGAATAGTTTACGCATAACCAGGCACGTACACAGAGGAAAACGATGCATGTTAATTATCGACATGGGACCATCGGTACCAACAACTGCGGGTTGACCGTCCGAGACGGTTCGCAACACATGATTACCACCGTAATCCATGCAAGTATTTGTCCTTAACAACCCCCGTGTGAACGGGTGCTGAGTCCAAACTATAGTACTATGTTGCTAAGGCAGGTAGATAGCACTCCACGTGTAAACATAATAAACAACATTCATTTAGTCAAATAGCACATGCAAGCTGGTTGGCGTTCAAATAGTTTATGTTTGATTGTGATTTGATAGGTAACGTATGTAACACCCAAAAGTGTTAAAGCAAAAAGGGTTCGAGTATACTCACAGTGATTGATTGTGGATTGAAGGGAGCGCTGAGAGTAAGATTAGCCTGAATAGTTCGATAGCACAACGATGAGTAACGCGGAAAAGTAAACAAGTATGGATGGATCGAATGGGCTGATCGATCGAACGACAGGTTCGATCGGACGGCCTGTTCGATCGGCTGGTAAAACCGATCGGACAGTCCTGTTCGATCGGCCGGTTAGCTCGATCGGCTGAACCATTGAGTGGATTGTTTCTTCCTCTGGTGTGTTTGTGTTAGAGTATTTGAGCTTTGGAAATTTTTGTTGCAGTATTTGAGAACACTGAAGTGTTCCTACCTTTTCGAGTTATTCGATCGAACGGTTCGTTCGATCGGCTCGCTCACTCGATCGGCTAGCCCACTCGATCGGCTAGGAGCTTCATGTTAGTCCCCAACTGAATGTCACTCGATCGGACAGTCTGTTCGATCGGCTGACATTCTCTACTACGAACAAGTTGTGAAAACGATTAGATGTTGGAGCATAGTATCTCATGATCCGAACAGTAATTTACCCATCGAGTGACCCATTCGATTGAATCATTACTTCGTCAATACTATTCTTCAAAAGTTCGGGAGTGTGGGGCCATGTGCTAGCCGATCGGCTGGCCCGGTCGATCGGCTGGCGTATCCGATCGGCTGGGCTGTTTGACAGCCTAGCCGTTCGGCCAGCATTTCTGACCTGGTCGGCCTTTCGTCTAACACCTGGTTGTTTGTTTATTTGTTATTCTTTCAAGGTATCTTGACAACGTGTTGAACTATGATAGCCTTCGTTCCCACCTGTTCCCTTGGCTCGAGCAGGAATCACCCAAGTCCGGCCGGTTGAACGGTTTGGAACACGCACAATTAACACATAAGGCACACACACACGTATAACAATACCATAATTCGCATAATTCGAGTCTCGAGTTCGATTGATTGTTAGATCGGTTTAATTTCTGATTAGATTAACTTTATCGCATTGTTACTTCCTATCATTTACAGTCGTAGATCGGTTCGCATTAAAACACGTTCGATTACTTCGATTCTTGCTGATTACAACACTTACTCCACATAATACAACTAAGACACGAAATCGACTATCTACAGTCAAAGAAAGTCAAAGTTGACTTGGACTTTGACTTTGACTTTGACAGTCGAAAACACGGGGTGTTACAGCCTCCCCTTGTTTAGGGAATTTCGTCCCGAAATTAGGCTCGAAGGCTACACAGCACCGTGATTTACCAATTTGATGCTTCAGATCTATTTATTTAAACAACTGCGGGTACTTGGCCTTCATGTCTCTTTCGAGTTCCCAAGTGAACTCCGCGCCTCGTTTGCCTTCCCATCGGACCTTCACAATCGGGATGCGAGAGCGCCTGAGCTGCTTGGTTTGGCGATCCATGATTTCGACAGGCTTTTCCACGAAGTGTAATGTTTCATTGACCTGAAGATCGTCGAGTGGTACGATTAGATCATGATCAGCAAGGCATTTCCGGAGGTTAGAGACGTGGAAAGTCGGGTGGACGTTCCTGAGTTCCTCCGGTAATTCGAGTCTGTAGGCGACTTTTCCGATCCTTTCCAGAATCCTAAAAGGTCCAACATATCGAGGCGCGAGTTTCCCTTTCTTGCCGAATCGGACTACACCCTTCCAAGGTGATACCTTTAGGAGTACGTAGTCACCAACTTCAAATTCAAGGGGCTTGCGTCTTTTGTCGGCGTAACTTTTCTGTCTGTTCCGAGCTTTTACCAGGTTGTCTCTTATCTGGTGGATTTTGTCAGTCGTTTCTTGTAGAATCTCGGGACCAGTTAGTTGCGAGTGACCGATCTCGTGCCACACAATAGGCGATCGACATCTTCTACCATACAAAGCCTCAAAAGGTGCCATTTGGATGCTGGCATGATAGCTGTTATTGTACGAGAATTCCACCAATGGCAGGTGTTTGTTCCAACTACCACCAAAATCTATAACACACGCTCGGAGCATGTCTTCAAGAGTACGGATCGTCCTTTCAGTCTGTCCGTCGGTTTGAGGGTGGAATGCAGTACTCAGATTAAGCGACGTGCCAAGGGCCGCTTGAAACGTTTCCCACAATCGCGAAGTAAACCGAGCGTCACGATCTGAGATGATATCACGAGGCGTACCATGATTACGAATGATCTCGTCGGTATAAATTTGGGCTAGTCGTTCCACCTTGTAGTCTTCTCGTATCGGCAAAAAGTGGGTTGATTTCATTAGACGATCAACTATGACCCAAATACTGTCGTGACCTGATGGCGTGGGCGGGAGCTTCGTTATGAAATCCATAGCTATACTCTCCCACTTCCATATGGGTATCGGCGGTTGTTCGAGTAAGCCAGAAGGTCTTTGATGTTCAGCCTTGACTCTTGCACACGTTAAACAGCTTCCAACGTACAAAGCGATATCCCTTTTCATACCCGGCCACCAGTACTTATAACGAAGGTCCTGGTACATCTTGTCTGCACCGGGATGAATAGAATATCGGGACTTGTGGGCTTCGTTCATGATAATCTTTCGCAAATCGGTCCGCTTAGGGATCCAAATTCGGTCCAGATAATAGAATATCCCATCTGGTTTGCTTACTAAATGAGCTCCATCGTGATAGATCCTTTCTTTCTTCAATGTACGCTCGTTAAAGCAAGCATGTTGAGCTTCCCGGATGAGGGTTTCGAGGTTATGCTGTGCTTGGATATTTCGGGTACTGAGCACGTAACTCTTTCTGCTGAGAGCGTCAGCAACCACATTCGCCTTGCCTGGGTGATAACGAATCTCACAGTCGTAATCATTGAGAAGTTCTACCCATCGGCGTTGACGCATATTAAGCTCTCTCTGATTAAAGATGTGTTGTAAACTCCTGTGATCAGTGTAGATCGTACACTTAATGCCATACAGGTAGTGTCGCCAAATCTTCAATGCAAAGACAACCGCGCCTAGCTCGAGGTCATGGGTTGTATAGTTCTTCACGTGGATCTTGAGCTGACGAGATGCGTAGGCTATAACCTTGTCTCGCTGCATGAGAACACAACCAAGACCAAGGTTAGAAGCATCACAGTAGACAATGAAGTTGTCGCTTCCGTCGGGCAGAGTAAGAATCGGTGCGTTGCACAGCATATGTTTGAGGGTTTGAAAGGCAGTCTCTTGTTCGTTTCCCCACGCAAAAGGCTTGTCCTTATGGGTAAGAGCGGTAAGCGGCACAGCGATCTTGGAGAATCCTTCGATGAATCGTCGGTAATAGCCCGCTAGTCCGAGAAAAGAACGAACTTCTGTCGGGTTCTTAGGCGTAATCCAGCTTTTGACGGCTTCAATCTTCGCAGGATCGACATGGATACCCCGACTATTCACTATGTGACCCAGAAACTGAACCTCCTCCAACCAGAATTCGCACTTGGAGAACTTGGCATAGAGTTGGTTCCCCTGGAGTAACTCGAGAACCATACGTAGATCTTGCGCGTGTTCGGCTTTCGATTTGGAATAGATCAAGACGTCGTCGATGAACACGATGACGAAACGGTCAAGGTAGGGTTTACACACGCGATTCATCAGATCCATGAAAACCGCGGGTGCGTTGGTTAAACCAAAGGGCATAACAACGAATTCGTAATGGCCATAACGGGTTCGAAAAGCAGTTTTAGGAATGTCTTCCTCTTGAATCCGCAACTGATGGTATCCTGAACGTAGATCGATCTTAGAGAAGCATGCTACACCTTGTAGCTGATCAAACAAATCGTCGATTCGGGGCAAAGGGTATCGGTTCTTGATGGTTAGTTTATTCAGTTCCCGATAGTCGATGCACATCCGGAACGACCCATCCTTCTTTTTGACGAAAAGGACTGGCGCGCCCCAGGGAGAGGTGCTTGGGCGAATAAAGCCTTTTTCGAGTAATTCCTGGAGTTGGTTCCAGAGTTCCCGCATTTCGGATGGAGCGAGTCGATAAGGGGCTTTGGCAACGGGGTTAGCTCCAGGAATGAGATCGATACGAAAGTCGATATCACGACTTGGTGGTAGTCCGGGAAGATCATCAGGGAACACCTGAGGAAATTCACGAACCACTGGAACATCTTTGACTTCAACTTTCTTTTTCTTTCCCTTCTTCGCTACTACGATGTTGGCCAAGAAGGCTCGGTATTCCTTGCGGAGGTACTTGCTGGCTTGAATACACGACATAAGCTTGACACATTTCGACGTTGTTTCACCGTATACACATAGGAGATCACCATTCGCGAGCGAGAATCGGATCATCTTTTCAAAGCACACGACTTCAGCATGGTTTTCACGAAGAAAGTCCATGCCTATTATGACATCAAAACTTCCAAGTTGCATCGGAATAAGGTCGATCGGAAAGATGTGATTGTTGAGTTCGAGGGTACAATCACGGAGTACCGAGTTAACGACAATAGTTCTTCTTGTAGCAACTTCGACTTTGAATGACGAGGATAGGTAAGAGCGCTTACGACTAAGGAGCTTCTCGAATTCAAATGACACAAAGCAGTTATCGGCTCCAGTATCAAACAAACATGATGCATAAATACCATTCACAAGGAACGTACCATTAACCACGTTGTTATCCGCCTGAGCCTGGCGGGCATTGAGGTTGAAAGTTCGGGCATGGGCTGCTTGCTGCTGCTGAGGCTGCTGTTGTTGTTGCTGCTGCTGGGGCTCTTGCTTGACTACCCTGTTCGGGCATCGGTTGGCAAAGTGGTTAGGGTCACCACATGCAAAGCAGACTCGAGCATTGACTGCTGGTGCTGGAGCTGCTGGTTGGCCTTGAGGAGCAGGGAGTAGAGCTTGGTTGATAGCAGCTTGAGCTGGGGCTTGGCGAGGACCATAACGGCAGTTCGTAGTGAACTGACCTTAGAGATTGCAGTGAGTGCAAAAACGACAAGCTAGACCCACTGGGTGATGATACGAACACGTTGGGCAGAGTGGGTGAGGGCCTGTGTATGCACGCTTTGCTGGCGGTGCATTGATCACTGGAGCTGAGCGCTGGTGATGCTGCTGTTGAGCTGGTACAGTTTGCAGAGGAGTGGCGTTTGTCACGACAGCACAGCTCTTGTTGCTGGAGCTGTTGTTGTTCTTCTTCTTCCTTCTCGAGGACTTGGAGGATTGAGCAGATGAGTCGGTGGGTGTTGTAGTAGCTTGATGCAGGGACTTGGTTTGCTTATCCCAGAAACCTGACTTGACTCGCTTATTGTTGATCTCAGCGGCGAGTAGGTAGGTTTCCTCGATTGTTGCTGGCTTGGCTGCGTGAACAAAATCGGCTACACAGTCGGGTAGGGCTCGGATGTATTTCTTGATGGCTTGATCTAAGGTCTTGACTTGATCAGGACAGATGATACTAAGCTGCTTGAAGCGAGCAGTGAGAGCAGCGTTGTCTCCGTCCTTCTGCTTGATTTCCCAGAACTCGTCCTCCAGCTTTTGGCGTTCATGAGGAGGGCAGAATTCTTCGATCATGATCGCTTTCAACTCCTTCCATGATAGCCCGTAAGCTGCATCATTTCCGCGCTTGTTTCGTTCGGCCGTCCACCAGTCTAGAGCACGGGACTGGAGGACGCCTGTAGCATTGAGAGTACGGAGATGCTTAGGACATCCGCTCTAGCGCAGAGTGACATCGACCGAGTCGAACCAGTGAAACATGGCTGTCGGACCATCTTCGCCAGTAAACTCCTTTGGCCCGCATGCTTTGAACTGCTTGAAGCTGAAAGCAGCCTTTCTTGAATCCTTGGAGTTCTTAGTTCGGGATTCTTCTGACGACTTGCTAGCGTTTTCATACACCTCACTCACAGCTTTCGCCACGGTTTTGGAGATGATAGCAGCGAGACGTCGGTCTCTCTTTTCTTGGTGGGTTAGACGTTGACGTGATCCAGACGACGACATGGTCTGCAACAGACATCGTCACAGGAGTCAACACAACGAAATCGAATCTCACCTCACACGTCTAGACTACTAAAGCTTAGAATCACGTCGAATCACATAAGCATGTAAACACATATGCACAAAACCACAGATGCACGTAAGCACAGAAGCACATAAACACAAAGTCACATAAGCACGAAAACACGTAATCATTTAATCACAGAGGCAGTCAGAAAACAGAAACCTATTCTTCAAAGCTCGTGTGTCATTCGAATATCATATCGAATAGCATCTTAGTCGTACAGCATAGTATAGTATAAGATCGTTCTAGAGTTGCGATAACTGGATGTCGAATTGAGATAGAACATCAATTGCGAGTCGTGTGGGATGATAGCAAAAAATCGAATAATATCCAAAACATAAGTATAAAACAAGAAAGCACACATAAACACATAAAAGTCAACAAGAGTACCAAACGACTTTGTTAAATTCGAAACATATAAAATCGAGAGATAGATTGTCTGCGGCTACTAGACATCGACTACCCAAGACAACTCGACTATTCATAGTAGACTTGTCGTCACTTTCGACTCTAGAGGTCGTGTCTCTGCCTCGCTTCTTGGGCATTCCACGCGCGTCCTCTAGGTCATACTTGTGAGTTCAGGTCGTTGGAGTCCATCGAAGCCTTGGTGAGATGAACAAAATACAGAACAAACTGCTAAGGTGAGGGTTTCATCCTTTGGCTTAGCAATTTCTTCCTTGTTTTTAGTAAAATCGAGAAGAATTTCATCAAAATGGGGGTTTCACACCTGTTTTGGTATAATTCTCCTCGTTTATTGGCAAAAATGTCGAGATGAAGGAGTAAAATCCCCATAAGTCAGGAAATTTAGCCGGGAGTTTGCAGTTTTCACACCTATTCCTGGCTGAATCGCCTGACATCAGTTGAAAATTTAAGTGCAGTGATAGTGAGAGATTGCAGAATAAGGCATATAAACTGGGTCTGATGGTTCCTAACTATAGTCTAGGCCTCTAAGACAGCGACCCGGACTAGGTCGTGTCTGCCTAATTCCCTATAGTTATGGCTCTGATACCAATCTGTCACACCCCAACCGATGGCGGAATCATCGGGGCGTGGCACTGAGCGAAACAGATTATCCAGAAGTTTCCACAACAACTATTATTACAAATTCAGTTAAGTGATACGTCCCATACCGTACCCTAAATAAATAAACAAGTTATCATAGAATACAACTAAACAAATAGTACTGTTTCGACAACTCAGATTGAATTTATTACAAACCAATTGTTTAAAAGTACGGTCCAGAGTCATTAAGACTCGTCCGGACAAGATCTACAGACAACTAATGCCATAGATGCTTGATCGAACAACTCCAACGGCTCCACGGCTATAGTTTATTCACCTCTAGAGACCCCTAGGTAGGCTACGACCTACAACTGCTAGATGGGCTCTAAAGCTTTATTATTGCCTCGCTTTCCTAGCAAGTAAGCATCCTAATTACCTGTCACATACGTTAAAATAATGTCAATACATAAAATGTAAAGGTGAGCACACAAGTTTGATAATAGCATATAGAGTTCGAATAGTTTACGCATAACCAGGCACGTACACAGAGGAAAACGATGCATGTTAATTATCGACATGGGACCATCGGTACCAACGACTGCGGGTTGACCGTCCGAGACGGTTCGCAATACATGATTACCACCGTAATCCATGCAAGTATTTGTCCTTAACAACCCCCGTGTGAACGGGTGCTGAGTCCAAACTATAGTACTATGTTGCTAAGGCAGGTAGATAGCACTCCACGTGTAAACATAATAAACAGCATTCATTTAGTCAAATAGCACATGCAAGCTGGTTGGCGTTCAAATAGTTTATGTTTGATTGTGATTTGATAGGTAACGTTTGTAACACCCAAAAGTGTTAAAGCAAAAAGGGTTCGAGTATACTCACAGTGATTGATTGTGGATTGAAGGGAGTGCTGAGAGTAAGATTAGCCTGAATAGTTCGATAGCACAACGATGAGTAACGCGGAAAAGTAAACAAGTATGGATGGATCGAATGGGCTGATCGATCGAACGACAGGTTCGATCGGACGGCCTGTTCGATCGGCTGGTATAACCGATCGGACAGTCCTGTTCGATCGGCCGGTTGGCTCGATCGGCTGAACCATTGAGTGGATTGTTTCTTCCTCTGGTGTGTTTGTGTTAGAGGATTTGAGCTTTGGAAGTTTTTGTTGCAGTATTTGAGAACACTGAAGTGTTCCTACCTTTTCGAGTTGTTCGATCGAACGGTTCGTTCGATCGGCTAGCTCACTCGATCGGCTAGCCCACTCGATCGGCTAGGAGCTTCATGTTAGTCCTCAACTGAATGTCACTCGATCGGACAGTCTGTTCGATCGGCTGACATTCTCTACTACGAACAAGTTGTGAAAACGATTAGATGTTGGAGCATAGTATCTCATGATCCGAACAGTAATGTTTACCCATCGAGTGACACATTCGATTGAATCATTACTTCGTCAATACTATTCTTCAAAAGTTCGGGAGTGTGGGGCCATGTGCTAGCCGATCGGCTGGCCCGGTCGATCGGCTGGCGTATCCGATCGGCTGGGCTGTTTGACAGCCTAGCCGTTCGGCCAACATTTCTGACCTGGTCGGCCTTTCGTCTAACACCTGGTTGTTTGTTTATTTGTTATTCTTTCAAGGTATCTTGACAACGTGTTGAACTATGATAGCCTTCGTTCCCACCTGTTCCCTTGGCTCGAGCAGGAATCACCCAAGTCCGGCCGGTTGAACGGTTTGGAATGTCGGTTTAGAGTTTAACCGTTATCGGTGAACCTTGTTTATAGACCCGAATCTTGAACCTTCCAATCCATTTGAATGATTGGTTAGCCGGTTCAAGCTCCGTTTCTACCGGTTTGAAGGCATTGAGTGTAAAAGAGTTGAAAGAAAGTTGAGATTCCTCCTTTCAATCTTTCACAACTTAAAAATGTTTAGATCTATGAAAGATCTTAACTTGTTTATGTGGAAATCGGTTAGATCTAAGCTAATCATAGTGGAATGAGGCCAAAACATGATGTTCTTTAAGAACGCCATGATGACATCACCCAAGAACGCTTAGATCTTGGTGATTTCACGGTTAGAATCTAAGTTTTGAAAGATAGAAAGGTGTAGAATCAAGTAATGATCAAGATCGTACAAGAATTAGAGTGGAAACTTACCGGGATTGAGAGAAATCTGAGAAAAGGTGAAGAAGATAGTTGGTTCGGTCAGAGCTTTCCAGAAATGGAAAGTATGACAATGACAGCCCTATTTATAGGCTTCCAAGAGAGGAAAGTGTCAGCCGATCGGCTGGGAGATCCGATCAAGTGGGCTGCTCGATCGGCTGGCAAGGTGCTAGCCGATCGACTGGCCTGTTCGATCAGGATGCTTCCAGTTCGATCCGCCACGCACTTTGAGTATTTTGCGACGATTTTCGACGTTTCGATTTCGATGGACGATGATACGAATATGATATGGTTCCTAGTCAAATTACCTTCAGTAGTTGGGACTATATCTACATACAAGCACCTATATTTCATGTTTCGATGCCGGTTTCGATTGAGTTTGATTGCCTTTTGAGTTTCGATTCGATTTTCGATTTGATTGCTTGAATACCACAGCCAACATAAAGTAAACACGCACAATTAACACATAAGGCACACACACACGTATAACAATACCATAATTCGCATAATTCGAGTCTCGAGTTCGATTGATTGTTAGATCGGTTTGATTTCTGATTAGATTAACTTTATCGCATTGTTACTTCCTATCATTCACAGTCGTAGATCGGTTCGCATTAAAACACGTTCGATTACTTCGATTCTTGCTGATTACAACACTTACTCCACATAATACAACTAAGACACGAAATCGACTATCTACAGTCAAAGAAAGTCAAAGTTGACTTGGACTTTGACTTTGACTTTGACTTCGACAGTCGAAAACACGGGGTGTTTCAGCCTCCCCTTGTTTAGGGAATTTCGTCCCGAAATTAGGCTCGAAGGCTACACAACACCGTGATTTACCAATTTGATGCTTCAGATCTATTTATTTAAACAACTGCGGGTACTTGGCCTTCATGTCGCTTTCGAGTTCCCAAGTGAACTCCGCGCCTCGTTTGCCTTCCCATCGGACCTTCACGATCGGGATGCAAGAGCGCCTGAGCTGCTTGGTTTGGCGATCCATGATTTCGACAGGATTTTCCACGAAGTGTAATGTTTCGTTGACCTGAAGATCGTCGAGTGGTACGATTAGATCATGATCAGCAAGGCATTTCCGGGGGTTAGAGACGTGGAAAGTCGGGTGGACGTTACTGAGTTCCTCCGGTGATTCGAGTCTGTAGGCGACTTTTCCGATCCTTTCCAGAATCCTAAAAGGCCCAACATATCGAGGCGCGAGTTTCCCTTTCTTGCCGAATCGGACTACACCCTTCCAAGGTGATACCATTAGGAGTACGTAGTCACCAACTTCAAATTCAAGGGGCTTGCATCTTTTGTCGGCGTAACTTTTCTGTCTGTTCCGAGCTTTTACCAGGTTGTCTCTTATCTGGTGGATTTTGTCAGTCGTTTCTTGTAGAATCTCGGGACCGGTTAGTTGCGAGTGACCGATCTCGTGCCACACAATAGGCGATCGACATCTTCTACCATACAAAGCCTCAAAAGGTGCCATTTGGATGCTGACATGATAGCTGTTATTGTACGAGAATTCCACCAATGGCAGGTGTTTGTTCCAACTACCACCAAAATCTATAACACACGCTCGGAGCATGTCTTCAAGAGTACGGATCGTCCTTTCAGTCTGTCCGTCGGTTTGAGGGTGGAATGCAGTACTCAGATTAAGCGACGTGCCAAGGGCCGCTTGAAACGTTTCCCACAATCGCGAAGTAAACCGAGCGTCACGATCTGAGATGATATCACGAGGCGTACCATGATTACGAATGATCTCGTCGGTATAAATTTGGGCTAGTCGTTCCACCTTGTAGTCTTCTCGTATCGGCAAAAAGTGGGTTGATTTCGTTAGACGATCAACTATGACCCAAATACTGTCGTGACCTGATGGCGTGGGCGGGAGCTTTGTTATGAAATCCATAGCTATACTCTCCCACTTCCATATGGGTATCGGCGGTTGTTCGAGTAAGCCAGAAGGTCTTTGATGTTCAGCCTTGACTCTTGCACACGTTAAACAGCTTCCAACGTACAGAGCGATGTCCCTTTTCATACCCGGCCACCAGTACTTATAATGAAGGTCCTGGTACATCTTTTCTGCACCGGGATGAATAGAATATCGGGACTTGTGGGCTTCGTTCATGATAATCTTTCGCAAATCGGTCCGCTTAGGGATCCAAATTCGGTCCAGATAATAGAATATCCCATCTGGTTTGCTTACTAACTGAGCTCTATCATGATAGATCCTTTCTTTCTTCAATGTACGCTCGTTAAAGCAAGCATGTTGAGCTTCCCGGATGAGGGTTTCGAGGTTATGCTGTGCTTGGATATTTCGGGTACTGAGCACGTAACTCTTTCTGCTGAGAGCGTCAGCAACCACATTCGCCTTGCCTGGGTGATAACGAATCTCACAGTCGTAATCATTGAGAAGTTCTACCCATCGGCGTTGACGCATATTAAGCTCTCTCTGATTAAAGATGTGTTGTAAACTCCTGTGATCAGTGTAGATCGTACACTTAATGCCATACAGGTAGTGTCGCCAAATCTTCAATGCAAAGACAACCGCGCCTAGCTCGAGGTCATGGGTTGTATAGTTCTTCTCGTGGATCTTGAGCTGACGAGATGCGTAGGCTATAACCTTGTCTCACTATAACCTTGTCTCGGCTTAAAGACAACTTACGGCTGGGAGCCGTAGATTACGGTCCCCATCTTTATCCAGAATTGCAAGCCGTAAGACAGAAGGCACAAGCCGTAAAGCATGTTGATCGCCGTAACCTACGGCAGGGAGCCGTAGGTTACGGCCCTGAGCTGATGTGCAGAATTTCAATGCCAGCCGTAACCTACGGCTGGGAGCCGTAGGTTACGGCCCCGACTGATGCCCTCTTGTAACTTCCGCATTAAATGCCGTATTGAAGATGTTTTATGGTTCCTCATCATGGGTATTCGGTTACACCTGATTGGGACACGAATTGGGAGCATAAATTGGAGACTTAGAAGCTTGGGACCATCTTCTTTTGAACCATCTTTCACTTAAAACTCTATCTAGTTCTTATTGGTGAAACTTGTGAACAATATTTTCTTTCCATTTTGCTACAATGCTTGTTCAAGCCATGAGTGGCTAAAAACTTTATGATCATCTTAGGTGGAAGGTTTGTGGAAACTTTTGTGCTTGTTTTATATATTTCTAGAATGGTGAATTAAACTTATGTTTTGTTTATCATGATGTGTTCTTGTTTGTTGTAAATTGTTGATGTTTACAATTATCCTTCTTTGAAACCATACGTTCTTGGTGCCGTTGGCAATCGAGATATCATGGGTGGAATAAGGATTGGGTAAGGGTCAATTGGTCATCGGGTAACAACCTCACGTTCTCGGAATCTGAGTACTTAGTTCCCTTTCATCACAACAAGTAATTTCACATGAACTATGTCTATGTAGTTCTTTCTAGTAAATGATAGCACAATTGTTGAAACAAAACCGGAAGCTTGGGATGATCATCATTCTCCAAATCGTTTACAACCAAACTCTTCTCTTGCAATTTAATTAATTTAATTTAGTCTAAAACCAATTCATTCATATAAATTCTCAAATTTTATTTCTATTGCAATTAGAGTAATTTAGTTAAATTAGACAAACTTTCAAATAACACATATTCCACAAACTCCCTGTGTTCGATACCCACTTGCCACTATCTATATAGTTGTTTTTGGGATTAAATTTGCGGGTACCACGACAATCACGTCAAATTTTGGCGCCGTTGCCGGGGAGTAGTGCGCAACGTGTGTTATTTTTGTTCTTGTTTTGAGTTTGTTATTTTTCTGGTTTACGCTGGGTGTGTTAGTGTGCAGGTATTTACAGGTGCATGCGTACTAGAAGCTCTCACAAGCTTTCACCACTAGTGTTTGATCCGGAAATCGAGCGAACTTTGCGAGCAAACAAAATTTTGTTAAGGGAAAATACAATCAGCAGTTCACCAACAACACCAATTACACCGATTACACCACTTCGATACATGGATCCACCACCACCACCACCAACTACGGGTGAATCCACCTCATCATTTATACCAACATCCACTCAACCTTCACCAAATACCACCATTCCACCAAATACTACCGAACCCACCATACTTCAAAATGTCACATCAACCAACACCACACAGCCCATTACTACACGAGAAGAACCAACCATCACATTTAACCCTTCCACTACTATACCACCATTATCCCATTTCTTCCCGGGTGCGGGTCCGTCATATTCAAGCCATACCATAGCACCAATTTCGTCCATTGTCCATGCTACACCGTTTCGACCATCAAACCAGTCGGGTTTCCAATACTCGACTCTTCCATTTGGGCAGTCTTCGGGGATTCAAGGAGATGGGTATGATGAAGGATATGAGGAGTTCGAGGGGTTTGATGAAGACGGGTACGGTTATGGTGGTGAAGGAGATCAAGGGGAGTATGGTTATATGCAAGGTCAAACGCAAGTGATTTCAAATGTCGGTGCGGGCAACAACAACAACTCATACCCCAACATGTGAGGCCTAGGCCACAAGGGCCACAAATGCAACGTCCCATACCATTGCAACAAGTTCGCCCACAGAATGTCCAACAACAATTCCAAAGGCCACTTCAAAACCCACCCATGCCACAACAACAATTTCAACAACCAAATGTACCACAAAGGCATATACCAAGACCAATGGGAATTCGTCCAAGGGGTAGGTTTGGTGTTCCACGGAGGCATCTTAGAGAGCATGCGAGGGGTATTGAAGCACATTTTAGACCGGTAATTACTCACAATCCTTCACCGGTGGTTATCCCTCATAACAACCAAGGAAGAACCTTTGAAGTAAGGACTAATTCCTTACAAAGTTTGCCGAAATATAAGGGTCTAGCGACGGAGGAACCTTATTTTCATTTGGAGGCCTATGACTCAATTTGCAACACTCTTGGGAGTCAAGGTTTTTCGGCCGATGATGTGAAGTTGGTCTTATTTCAATTCTCCTTGGAAGATAAGGCAAAGAAGTGGTTCTACACTTTGCCTTCGGCATCTATTTATACTTGGGGGGAAATGCAACAAACATTTTTAGATGAATTTTATACCGCCCAAAAGCCTAATGATGCGAGGAAAGGATTGAGAAGCTTCCAACAACAACAAGGAGAAATGTTTCATGAAGCGTTCGACCGCTTAAACATGATGATAAAAAATTGTCCACACCATGGGATTGAGCTTTGGGAGTTAATGAACGCCTTCCATGAAGGGTTGTGTGCCGAAGATGCACGAGATTTGATGTCCATTACAAATGGGATTTTTGGCACAAACTATGAGCATGAGGATTGGGAATTCTTGGAGCAAATGGCAATCACTTCAAAGAGAAAGGCTCAAGCTTCAACGAGAGCACGACCGGCCGTTACCCGAACACAAGTGCATGCGGTTGATGATGGTAACGTACAAACTTCTAACAAAATTTATGATGTTTGTGCATTGTGTAATGAAATAGGTCATGCGGCGGAAAATTGTCAAGGAATGGTGGAAGGGCAATTTGAAGAAGTTCATGCCGTTCAAGGTCAAGGAGGGGGTGGTAGAACTTTTAATATGAATTCTAACACTTACCACCCCGGGTTGAGAAACCACCCAAATTTTCGTTATGGGAACCCTTCGAACCAATCAAATCCGAACTTCCAAGGTAGCCAAGGAAACTATGGTTCACGCCAACCTTATAATAATCAAAGTGGATATCGAGGTGGGAACAACCAAGGATACCAAAGGCAATACCAAGCGGGTCAAGAACAAGGGGGGTCTTCGGGTGGTAATGAAATGATGGAAATGTTGAAGAGCATGCAAGCTGAGATGCAAAAGAGGAACCAAATGGATGATGCTCGCATTCAAAAAGATGAGGTCCGAGACAAGGCGATTCAAACTTTGACCACCCAAATGGGTCAACTTGCAACCGAAGTGTCCGAATTGAAGAAAAGCAAAGGTCAATTACCGAGCGACACTAAGGTAAACCCGTCTCATGGTACTTCAAGAGGTAATAATGTTAACATTCATCATGTAAGTGTGTTGAGAAGTGGGAAAGAATACAAAACCAATCCTTCACCGGATTTGGTTGATGGGGTGGTTGAGGATATAACGGGTCAAGATAGTGAGGAAGAAAATGAACCACCCATTGTTTCTTCTAAAAAACCCAATTTTGAAAAACCTGAAGTTATTAAAGAAAAAGAAAAAGTAAATGAGGGTGAGGGGTCTAGTGAAGTACCGTTTCCTTCGGCTTTATTAGATCCGGGTAGAAAAAAATTTATTTCAAAACGGGGTCCTCAAAAAGAGGAAATGTGGGAGGTTTTCAAACAGGTTAAAATTAATCTTCCTTTACTTGAGGCTATTAAACAGGTACCCGCTTATGCCAAGTTTCTAAAAGAATTATGTACTCAAAAGAGGCAACAAAAAGTGCCTAAATTGGTAGACTTGACGGAGCGGGTAAGTGCGGTATTGAAAGGAGACCTTCCTCCTAAGTTACAAGATCCGGGAACGCCCCTTATAAACATTCAAGTTGGGAATTTTCAAACCACAAGGGCGTTATTGGATCTTGGAGCCGGAGTAAGTATCCTACCGGGGGGGGGTTATATGACCAATACGATTTTGGTCCATTGAAGCGAGTTGAGACAACGGTTGTATTAGCCGACTTGTCTCATAAACTTCCTCGGGGTATCGTACGGGATGTGATAGTTAAAGTTGATGAATTTTATTATCCCGTTGATTTCCTTGTGCTAGACTACTCATCCGCGGACCCAATTCAACAACAAAATGTTATTTTGGGTCGGCCATTTTTGAATACCGCACATGCTATTATTGATTGTCGATATGGTACGGTCGACATGACATTCGGTAATAGAAAAATGAGATTAAATGTTTTTACTAACGGTACTAATGTTTATGGTGATGAGTGTTTCTTAGCAGATTTTATAGAGGAATATGACCCGAAGGAGTTCGAAGAGGAAATTTTGGATTCTTGTGTATGTGATGTGTCTTTGCAGGTTCATGCATGTGAGTTGGAGGTAGAAGAGAAAGAGCAAGAGGCTCTTGCGGTGAAAGAAGGAACACCGCCATGGACCCACCAAACGGACTCTTTACCGGTGGGAATTGATTCGGGTACAAAGCCCTCTTTGGAATGTCCACCAAGTGTGGAGTTGAAGGAGCTACCAAAACATCTCAAGTACGCATTTTTGGGGGAGAATGACACTTTACCGGTGATCATTGCTTCCAACTTGGCGGTAGCTCAAGAGGAGGAGTTGATACGGGTATTGAAGGCTCACAAGGCGGCAATTGGATGGACGATAGCCGATTTGAAAGGTATTAGTCCATCCATTGTGATGCATAAAATTATTACAAGTGAGGATGCAAAGCCGACCCGTGAAACACAAAGGAGGTTAAACCCAAATTTGAGAGAGGTGGTAAAGAAAGAGGTTATCAAATGGTTGGATGCGGGGATCATTTATCCCATCTCGGATAGTGCATGGGTAAGTCCGACTCAGGTAGTGCCTAAAAAATCCGGCATCCAGGTAGTGAAAGATGAACAAGGTGAGCAAATCGCCACCCGCCCGGTAACCGGGTGGCGAGTTTGTATTGATTATAGAAAACTAAATGCCGCTACCTCAAAAGACCATTTTCCGTTACCCTTCATTGACCAAATAATTGAAAAACTTTCCGGTCAAAAATATTATTGTTTTTTAGATGGGTACTCGGGATATAACCAAATTGCTATTCACCCGGACGACCAACACAAAACCACATTTACATCTCCATATGGTACATTTGCTTTTCGGCGAATGCCATTTGGACTATGTAACGCTCTGGCCACATTCCAAATGTGTATGATGAGTATATTTTCGGACATGGTCGGGGAATCTCTTGAAGTGTTTATGGATGATTTTTCCATTTTTGGTCCAAGTTTTGACTCTTGTCTTAATGAATTAGAAAAAGTTTTAAAAAGATGTGTTGAGACAAACTTGGTACTAAGTTGGGAAAAGAGCCATTTTATGGTTCAAGAGGGTATTGTGTTGGGGCATGTCATTTCGGACCGGGGAATGGAGGTAGACAAAGCAAAGATTCGGGTAATTTCATCTTTACCCCCACCAAAAAATGTTAAGGGGGTGAGATCTTTTTTGGGACATGCGGGGTTTTACCGAAGGTTTATTAAAGGCTTTAGTGTAATCACAAAACCTTTATGTAACCTACTATTAAAAGATGTTCCATTTGATTTTACTGATGAATGTTTGCAAGCGTTTCATGTTTTGAAGGAACAGTTGGTGAAGGCTCCTATCTTGCAACCACCGGATTGGTCAAAGCCGTTCGAGATTATGTGTGATGCTAGCGACACGACCATTGGAGCGGTTTTAGGTCAAAGGGTCGATAAGAAACCGGTGGTGATATACTATGCAAGCAAAACTTTGTCCGAGGCGCAACTCAACAACACCACAATCGAGAAAGAATTATTAGCGGTGGTGTATGCCTTGGACAAGTTTAGATCTTATATTTGGGGGAGCAAGGTGATAGTGTATTCGGATCATAGTGCGGTCCGATATTTGATGGAAAAGAAAGATGCGAAGCCCCGGTTGATTCGTTGGGTGCTTTTGTTACAAGAATTCAATCTTGAGATTCGGGACAAAAAGGGATGTGAAAATGTTGTTGCGGATCATTTGTCCCGAATCCAGTTGGAAGGTGTTGATGACCCAAGTGAAATCAATGAACGGTTCCCCGATGAACACTTGTTGGCCGTCTCTACTTATGTTGCACCTTGGTATGCCCATTACGTCAACTATTTGGCTAAGGGTGCAATTCCAAATCATTGGACTAAGAAGAGACGACAACAGTTTCTTAGTCAAGTGAAGCAATATATATGGGATGAACCCGACTTGTTCAAAATCGGGGCCGATCAAGTGATACGAAGATGTGTTCCCGAAACGGAAGTTTTAGAGATCCTGACCCATGCTCATTCATCGGCATGCGGAGGGCATTTTAGTGGGAACAAAACGGGTTATCGGGTGTTATCTAGTGGGTTTTATTGGCCCACGATTTTCAAAGATTCTTGTGAGTATGCCCGGAATTGCATCAATTGTCAAAGAATGGGAAGCATTTCGAAACGTGATGAAATGCCATTACAACCGATTTTGGTAGTAGAAGTATTTGATGTTTGGGGAATAGACTTTATGGGTCCTTTCCCAAACTCGAATGGGTTTTTGTACATATTGGTTGCGGTTGATTACGTGTCGAAATGGATTGAAGCTATTGCCACGAGAACTAATGATCATGCCGTTGTATGTAAGTTTGTGCAATCTAATATTTTTGCTCGTTTTGGTGTGCCTCGGGTGATAATAAGTGATGGTGGTTCGCATTTCAAAAATTTCAATTTCGGGAAGTTGCTTAAGAGATATAATGTGAACCACCGCGTCGCTACACCATACCACCCGCAAACGAGTGGTCAAGTCGAAGTTTCCAACCGACAAATTAAAGAAATTTTAATGAAGACGGTGAGAACGGATCGAAAAGATTGGTCAAGCAAGCTCGACGATGCATTGTGGGCTTATCGAACGGCCTACAAAACTCCACTTGATACCACTCCTTATCGGATGGTTTATGGGAAAGGATGTCATTTGCCTATGGAGTTGGCACATCGGGCGTATTGGGCAATTAAAACGGTGAACGCAAACTATGATGAAGTGGGTCGGGCAAGAAAGCTTCAATTGAACGAAATCGAGGAAATAAGGGATCAAGCCTATGAGTGTGCATCCGCATATAAAGACAAACTGAAAAAAGTTCATGATGCGAAGATAAAGAAAAAGAACTTTGAAGTGGGTCAAAAGGTGTGGTTGTACAATTCAAGGTTGAAAATGTTTGCGGGGAAACTCAAAAGCAAGTGGATGGGTCCTTACGTTTTCCGAAGAGTGGGAAGGTTCGGTGATATTGATATTCAAGACGAACAAACAAATAAGCAACAAACGGTGAACGGGCATCGGCTCAAACCGTACTTGGAAGGTAATGATATCAATAATCTCGAGCTAGATAAAGTGGGTTACATTTTACGCCCAGTGGATGACGAGGAAACGTGAAAGAGGCCCAGGTTTGGTATTTGTAAATATTTAGTTTAGTTTATTTCGTTTTGAATAAGTCCCGTTTAAACCAGTGTTCGAAATAAGTGTGGGAAATTTTTACGGATTTCCCGAACACAGTGTTGAGGACAACACGGGTTTTTTAACGGGGGGTAGGGTAATAAAAAACAAAAACCAAAAACACATAAAAAAAATTTTGAAATTGCCCAGCTTTAGCCGTAACCTACGGCCCAGAGGCGTAGCTTACGGCCCCAAAGAAAAAAACAAGGAGCCTTACGGCTCTTGGCCCCTGTCTTACGGTGACAACCATTTGCCCAGACCCAGCCATAGCCTACGGCTGGGAGCCGTAGGTTACGGCTCGCACTGAAAAAATGGGGCTCTTTCTTTTGCAGGTTCGGTGTATATAAAAAAAAACCGTAAATAAAGAAATAATAATAATAATAAATTTATTAATAAAAATCACCAATAACTCCAATCCACCCTATCCATTCATTCAACATCATCTCCTAACCACAATTTTTCTTCTTCACCTTTCTTCTTCCTCTAGAACCCTAACCCCCATTTATCGCCAACCTTCACATCTTCATTTCTTGCTCAAATCTAGTCCGATTTTAGTGATTCTTGAGTCCATTTTGGGTGAAATTTCACAAGGAATCTAGATTTACACTTGTATCTTGAAGATTCCCTTGTTTTGGGGTCGGATTTGAGCATAAGGGTGCCGAAATTTTGGGGCTTTTAGTGGGTTTTTGTGTGAACTTCAAGTTTTTGTGATTCTCATCTTCTACAACACCAAGGTATGCAATTTCTTGTCATTCTTTGATGTACATTGAGGTTTGTAAGTTTTCATCCTTGTTTTTGCTTACACACTTGCTAGTATATGATAGATGATAGGATGTTGTGAACCATTGAATGATATGGGTGCTAATGTGTTTGATGTTTAGTGAATTTTTTGAGAAAAAATCTGATTTATAGGAACATCATACTGAAATTTTGTTTGAAAGAATGAATTGTTGGTTTTTGTACATTAGCACCCATAACATGAAGCAAGTGTGGGGAAGATTTGATGGAAATACTAACTTGATGTGTTTGTGGGATTTTTGAATGTGTGTAGGGATGATGACAAAGAAAGGAAAAGGGGTTGCAAGCTCTTCAAATGCACCTCAAGGAGATAATGCTTAACAAAAGAAAAGAAAATTGGTTCGGATTGGTGACCCGGACTCGGAGGAGGATGCACCTCCAAGGGGGCCGAAACCGGATTGGACATCCGGTTCATTGTTAGATCAACCCGCGGAATGGAGAAAGGATCTATTTCATGAACAAATGAACAAGTTAAAACAAAGGGGTGAAGCATTCATTTGTGAAAAGGAGATCCGGGAGGTTGATTTCGGGCCATTCGGGGTCATAGCCAAATTTAATGCATTGGGTTGGGGGGCGGCTACAAAATGTTATGATGGTGAGGTAAAGAAAATGTATGACAAGGAGATTCAAGAGTGGGTGGCATCACTTGAATGTCCTCCGTTCAAGGCCCCGAGCAAGATGCGGCTAGTTGGATGGTGTAATGGGGTTAAAGTAGAAATGTCGTACGATTCTTTGCGCCGGATAGCAAGGTTTGATGACAAGCCAGCCCATGAGTACATCTACCCGAGTCTCAAAGACCTCTATCACAAGCCCAATCAGCATCCGCAATGGAAAAATATGCTTGATTATCTTTTCTTTCCGGGTACAACACATGGGAAGCTATATAGAAGCAATTTAAGGATGGAAGCAAAGTTATTGTTGACATTATGCATGTACAATGTTGTTCCAAGGCGGGGCGACAAGATGGAAGTGCGGCATCAAGAGATACCGATCTTATATATGTTGATGCATGGTTCTCCTAAGGTCCCATTTCGATTCCTAGTATTGCATAACATATGGTTGAGCAAAAATAGTGGGGAAAGGAAGATTATACCTCATTGCCGACTGATTACGGCATTGCTTAAAAAATATGGGGCAATTAAAGGGGATGAAAAGGGGTCTTACAAGAGGTTTAGACCATTCGACCTTAAGAATCTTGGGTCGGGGTGGACTTACACAGAATCGGAGAGGTTTCATAAGTTGAAAACAAATGGGAGAAGGTGGAGAGCATTGAAAGTGGATGCGAGACCGTTACGACCAGGAGAGGCCGAAGAACCTGAATCAACTAATGATGAAGTGAGTGGAGATGATGATTACCGTGAAGACACATTCATGGTAGATGCTCAAGTAGGGGGTGCCGGTCAGGCGGGAGTGCAGGGAGCTGGTGTACAATCGGGTTACGTGGGGAGTGCATTTGATTATGCACATCAGGCTTATGATCCATACTGGGCCCATTCGGGGGATATGGGTCAAATCATTGAACGAAGGCGGCCACCCACTTTCGGTGAATGGAGTGAACCAAATCAGATACTATTTGATCAACAAACGTTCATGGGTGCTAGTGTGGAAAGGGCTATCAAAAGAAGTTATGATAGAAATGAGCAATGGAACCGTGCTCATAGATACGCCCATGAAGAAGAAAAAAACAACCGTTATTTGGATGATCGTCAGAGACGCATGCATGACCAATGGCATGCGGGGCAGCCAGTTGTAGGAGATCCGCCCATTGTGTACCACACCACATTACCACCACATGATGGTAGTGTGTCATACCCCACCCCACCATTGCACCATTCTCAGTGGGTGGATCCGCATGCTATGAGTTACCAACAGGCGAATCCAAGTAGTGATCAAGGAAGCAGTAGTAGCGGTGGAGCATTTGGCTTTGGTGAGTGGACGGATATGATGACATCCATTTTCGGGCCTCCACAGCCGAAGTACAACTAGCCAGGTTGTCTTTTGCTCCTTTGTACATTTTTGTATATATATGTCTTTTTGGTATGTTTATGTTATGGTTGGGAGGTAGGGTGGTGTTTTGATGTTGATGTATTTGTTGGGTTGTGAAAGTTGGTGGTGTTTTTTATAAAAAAAAAAAAGTTTGGGGTTCGAGATGCAAAGCAAATGTTGGTGTTTTTGTTGAAAGCGATCTTTCCCTCAAAACCATACATTGGGACAATGTATCCCAAGTGTGGGGATGGGGGAAATTTTTGAGAAATTAAAAAATTTTTGCAAATCCAAGCGAAAAGTGTAAAAATTTGAAAACTTGATATTGTACCATTTGACACACCGACACCCGTTCTTAGTTTTTTTTTCTTGGTGAGAATTGAACCACATATGAGAGTTAATTCTTTGCTTGAGTGGCGGTGTGTGTAGTGTGTAAATAGAACTTGTGTGTGAATGCTTGTTAAATCCTAGAGTTGGCATGCTTTTGAAGATGATAGGGGACTTGTAGGAAGCCTCGTCTAGATGTGTGAGAGTGCGGGAATTGGTGGGTTGGACCTCATACTTTACATATATGAGCTTGGTATTGTGAGGGGTGGGGGTTTGGTCTATAGAAAGCTATGCTTGAGCCTTAAGCCATTCGATTGAAACCCAAAGCCTACTTCCTATATAAATTATACCCTATTGAGATGACCCGGTTTAGGAATTTAGTTTGTGATTGTGATGTCCTTGTATATATTGTTGAGTTTTATGTGTTATAAAAAAAATATGAGAAAAATACAAAAAGAAGTCATTAGTTGCTATAGTAGTTTAGAAGTTTATGATGTCTTGTACATAGTCATTTGCTTTGTTTAAGTAGTGGAAATAAAACTGGGTCAAATCAATTAGCCTTCTCAAATGTATTCCACCACATTCCTACCCTTGCACCTAGCCCCGTTACAAACCGTAAGTTCCTTTGATTCATAAGCATGTTAAATATTTGTTAGGAGGAAACTTGATTCTCATACAAGCTTATTGTCGCACACACACACACATACACGCGTTGAGTGGTTTAGCATAACCTGCTAATTTTTCTTGTCACCGAGAGTTGTATGAGGGGTGTGTCTTGCGGTATGATTGAAAGTGAGTAAAAGGACGACATATTTTAGCTTGGTTTGCATGATTGATCGCTTGAGGATTGAAAATAGTTTTGAATAGGTTGCTTGGGACAAGCAACGGGTAAGTGTGGGGATGTGACGGGTGGTCCGTAGGACAACCCTTAAAATGTCTAAATACATGCACATTCTACACTTTATTCGGTTAATTGCTTGAACTAGATAACCACTTGATGATTGATTATGCAGGTGTTAAAGTGCTCAAAATGCGGGTTTCAGGAGGCACGAATGGATGCTAGAAGTTGGGGAATCAAAGTGATGAAGAAATCAAGTGATGATAAAGAAACAAGAAGAATTATTATGTTCAGCACCGTAACTTACGGCTGGGAGCCGTAGGTTACAGTCCCCATCTTTATCCAGAATTGTAAGCCGTAAGACAGAAGGCACAAGCCGTAAAGCATGTTGATCGCCGTAACCTACGGCAGGGAGCCGTAGGTTACGGCCCTGAGCTGATGTGCAGAATTTCAATGCCAGCCGTAACCTACGGCTGGGAGCCGTAGGTTACGGCTCCGACTGATGCCCTCTTGTAACTTCCGTATTAAATGCCGTATTGAAGATGTTTTATGGTTCCTCATCATGGGTATTCGGTTACACCTGATTGGGACACGAATTGGGAGCATAAATTGGAGACTTAGAAGCTTGGGAACATCATCTTTTGAACCATCTTTCACTTAAAACTCTATCTAGTTCTTATTGGTGAAACTTGTGAACAATATTTTCTTTCCATTTTGCTACAATGCTTGTTCAAGCCATGAGTGGCTAAAAACTTTATGATCATCTTAGGTGGAAGGTTTGTGGAAACTTTTGTGCTTGTTTTATATATTTCTAGAATGGTGAATTAAACTTATGTTTTGTTTATCATGATGTGTTCTTGTTTGTTGTAAATTGTTGATGTTTACAATTATCCTTCTTTGAAACCATACGTTCTTGGTGCCGTTGGCAATCGAGATATCATGGGTGGAATTAGGATTGGGTAAGGGTCAATTGGTCATCGGGTAACAACCTCACGTTCTCGGAATCTGAGTACTTAGTTCCCTTTCATCACAACAAGTAATTTCACATGAACTATGTCTATGTAGTTCTTTCTAGTAAATGATAGCACAATTGTTGAAACAAAACCGGAAGCTTGGGATGATCATCATTCTCCAAATCGTTTACAACCAAACTCTTCTCTTGCAATTTAATTAATTTAATTTAGTCTAAAACCAATTCATTCATATAAATTCTCAAATTTTATTTCTATTGCAATTAGAGTAATATAGTTAAATTAGACAAACTTTCAAATAACACATATTCCACAAACTCCCTGTGTTCGATACCCACTTGCCACTATCTATATAGTTGTTTTTGGGATTAAATTTGCGTGTACCACGACAATCACATCAGGCTACTAGACATCGACTACCCAAGACAACTCGACTATTCATAGTAGACTTGTCGTCACTTTCGACTCTAGAGGTCGTGTCTCTGCCTCGCTTCTTGGGCATTCCACGCGCGTCCTCTAGGTCATACTTGTGAGTTCAGGTCGTTGGAGTCCATCGAAGCCTTGGTGAGATGAACGAAATACAGAACAAACTGCTAAGGTGAGGGTTTCATCCTTTGGCTTAGCAATTTCTTCCTTGTTTTTAGTAAAATCGAGAAGAATTTCATCAAAATGGGGGTTTCACACCTGTTTTGGTATAATTCTCCTCGTTTATTGGCAAAAATGTCGAGATGAAGGAGTAAAATCCCCATAAGTCAGGAAATTTAGCCGGGAGTTTGCGGTTTTCACACCTATTCCTGGCTGAATCGCCTGACATCAGTTGAAAATCTGAGTGCAGTGATAGTGAGAGATTGCAGAATAAGGCATATAAACTGGGTCTGATGGTTCCTAACTATAGTCTAGGCCTCTAAGACAGCGACCCGGACTAGGTCGTGTCTGCCTAATTCCCTATAGTTATGGCTCTGATACCAATCTGTCACACCCCAACCGATGGCGGAATCATCGGGGCGTGGCACTGAGCGAAACAGATTGTCCAGAAGTTTCCACAACAACTATTATTACAAATTCAGTTAAGTGATACGTCCCATACCGTACCCTAAATAAATAAACAAGTTATCATAGAATACAACTAAACAAATAGTACTGTTTCGACAACTCAGATTGAATTTATTACAAACCAACTGTTTAAAAGTACGGTCCAGAGTCATTAAGACTCGTCCGGACAAGATCTACAGACAACTAATGCCATAGATGCTTGATCGAACTACTCCAACGGCTCCACGGCTATAGTTTATTCACCTCTAGAGACCCCTAGGTAGGCTACGACCTACAACTGCTAGATGGGCTCTAAAGCTTTATTATTGCCTCGCTTTCCTAGCAAGTAAGCATCCTAATTACCTGTCACATACGTTAAAATAATGTCAATACATAAAATGTAAAGGTGAGCACACAAGTTTGATAATAGCATATAGAGTTCGAATAGTTTACGCATAACCAGGCACGTACACAGAGGAAAACGATGCATGTTAATTATCGACATGGGACCATCGGTACCAACGACTGTGGGTTGACCGTCCGAGACGGTTCGCAATACATGATTACCACCGTAATCCATGCAAGTATTTGTCCTTAACAACCCCCGTGTGAACGGGTGCTGAGTCCAAACTATAGTACTATGTTGCTAAGGCAGGTAGATAGCACTCCACGTGTAAACATAATAAACAGCATTCATTTAGTCAAATAACACATGCAAGCTGGTTGGCGTTCAAATAGTTTATGTTTGATTGTGATTTGATAGGTAACGTATGTAACACCCAAAAGTGTTAAAGCAAAAAGGGTTCGAGTATACTCACAGTGATTGATTGTGGATTGAAGGGAGCGCTGAGAGTAAGATTAGCCTGAATAGTTCGATAGCACAACGATGAGTAACGCGGAAAAGTAAACAAGTATGGATGGATCGAATGGGCTGATCGATCGAATGACAGGTTCGATCGGACGGCCTGTTCGATCGGCTGGTATAACCGATCGGACAGTCCTGTTCGATCGGCCGGTTGGCTCGATCGGCTGAACCATTGTGTGGATTGTTTCTTCCTCTGGTGTGTTTGTGTTAGAGGATTTGAGCTTTGGAAGTTTTTGTTGCAGTATTTGAGAACACTGAAGTGTTCCTACCTTTTCGAGTTGTTCAATCGAACGGTTCGTTCGATCGGCTAGCTCACTCGATCGGCTAGCCCACTCGATCGGCTAGGAGCTTCATGTTAGTCCTCAACTGAATGTCACTCGATCGGACAGTCTGTTCGATCGGCTGACATTCTCTACTACAAACAAGTTGTGAAAACGATTAGATGTTGGAGCATAGTATCACATGATCCGAACAGTAATGTTTACCCATCGAGTGACCCATTCGATTGAATCATTACTTTGTCAATACTATTCTTCAAAAGTTCGGGAGTGTGGGGCCATGTGCTAGCCGATCGGCTGGCCCGGTCGATCGGCTGGCGTATCAGATCGGCTGGGCTGTTTGACAGCCTAGCCGTTCGGCCAGCATTTTTGACCTGGTCGGCCTTTCGTCTAACACCTGGTTGTTTATTTATTTGTTATTCTTTCAAGGTATCTTGACAACGTGTTGAACTATGATAGCCTTCGTTCCCACCTGTTCCCTTGGCTCGAGCAGGAATCACCCAAGTCCGGCCGGTTGAACGGTTTGGAATGTCGATTTCGAGTTTAACCGTTATCGGTGAACCTTGTTTATAGACCCGAATCTTGAACCTTCCAATCCATTTGAATGATTGGTTAGCCGGTTCAAGCTCCGTTTCTACCGGTTTGAAGGCATTGAGTGTAAAAGAGTTGAAAGAAAGTTGAGATTCCTCCTTTCAATCTTTCACAACTTAAAAATGTTTAGATCTATGAAAGATCTTAACTTTTTTATGTGCAAATCGGTTAGATCTAAGCTAATCATAGTGGAATGAGGCCAAAACATGATGTTCTTTAAGAACGCCATGATGACATCACCCAAGAACGCTTAGATCTTGGTGATTTCACGGTTAGAATCTAAGTTTTGAAAGATAGAAAGGTGTAGAATCAAGTAATGATCAAGATCATACAAGAATTAGAGTGGAAACTTACCGGGATTGAGAGAAATCTGAGAAAAGGTGAAGAAGATAGTTGGTTCGGTCAGAGCTTTCCAGAAATGGAAAGTATGACAATGACAGCCCTATTTATACGCTTCCAAAAGAGGAAAGTGTCAGCCGATCGGCTGGGAGATCCGATCAAGTGGGCTGCTCGATCGGCTGGCAAGGTGCTAGCCGATCGACTGGCCTGTTCGATCAGGATGCTTCCAGTTCGATCCGCCACGCACTTTGAGTATTTTGCGACGATTTTCGACGTTTCGATTTCGATGGACGATGATACGAATACGATATGGTTCCTAGTCAAATTACCTTCAGTAGTTGGGACTATATCTACATACAAGCACCTATATTTCATGTTTCGATGCCGGTTTCGATTGAGTTTGATTGCCTTTCGAGTTTCGATTCGATTTTCGATTTGATTGCTTGAATACCACAACCAACATAAAGTAAACACGCACAATTAACACATAAGGCACACACACGTATAACAATACCATAATTCGCATAATTCGAGTCTCGAGTTCGATTGATTGTTAGATCGGTTTGATTTCTGATTAGATTAACTTTATCGCATTGTTACTTCCTATCATTTACAGTCGTAGATCGGTTCGCATTAAAACACGTTCGATTACTTCGATTCTTGCTGATTACAACACTTACTCCACATAATACAACTAAGACACGAAATCGACTATCTACAGTCAAAGAAAGTCAAAGTTGACTTGGACTTTGACTTTGACTTTGACATTCGAAAGCACGGGGTGTTACAGCAGCAGCCATATGTTGCGCCATGATAGCTACCATTTCGGCATTAGGTAGCGGAATTTCGCGTCGAGGAGGCATTCTAAAAGAGGAAACATGAGAGTAAACGAGTGAGATGATTAGATGAAAAGAACGAGATGATACAAAAATCGACAAAAGCAAAGATGGTTGTCATTCGTCGTATCACAAAGCAAACAAACGATACACAGTGACTAATCAAAGTAAATGTGTCAAAAATAATGTATTGCGAAGACATGCTCGCCTATAAGTGAACACTCACCCCAAGAGTTCCCAGGTAAGAGTGACTGGTCCGATTATGTGGATTTGTATGAATACTCTAGTCTTAGACAGAAAACTCAGGGTACAGGCATTCACCCTTCCAGTTTGCAGGTGTTCACACTATTTAGACCCAAAACTTTGATGAGGTTTTGAAAACTTGGAAGGCACAAGGCCAAAGGAATCATTCAAAAAATTGAAGGGTTCAAAACCTTATAACAAATTATTTAAAAACAAATGATTGATTTTCAAAAACCGTTTCGTAAAATTGTGTTCTTGTTTTGGGTAATCACCTAAGGATAGATGAAATGCATGTTTTAAGATCTAAACACAAGATAACTTGTGTTGGGGGTCCTAGAAAGGTTATAGTCTAGGTCAAAGCATTACTAATAACCTAATTCCCTATAACCATCGGCTCTGATACCAACTCTTCGTTCACACCCCGACCGCGTAAAACAACAAAACCGCGGCGGAAACGTCGGGGAGTGTTGTAACAGAATTATTGTTTCACAACCATGGTAATTAAAGTTATATTTTATTTATCAAACAAGAGAACTACATTGTCTTAAACAAAAGAAACAAGAGTACATAACATTATTTAAACTAATCTTGCTTCTTTTATGTCACTAAGGCCCGAGTCCACACTAGTATATCCTGAATCAAACCTATGCACCTGCTCCTGAAAACACATGTGAAAATAGGTACGTCAGCATAAAGATGCCTGTGAGATACATAGGTTTTGTGAAAATAGGATTCATGACTTAAGGTTTAAAGAAATGTTTAATAAAAGTTAGTCATGAATCTTGTTAAGTGTTTTCTTTTATAAATCATACAAAAATGTGAAAAGAAATCAAATTATATAAAAGAAAGGTGTATGGTTAATTAAATAACCAAGTAAAATGAGTTGTATAAAATAAACTGTTCGTAAAACAATGCCTTGTGAAGATATGTTATTTATGTAAAATGTATTATGTCTAAATTGAAATGGTTTAAATAACGCTACAATATGTAATATCACAAAAGCACTTATATATAGGAAGTACCAGCGGCGTATCCACCATGCTTTTATCATATTACACACGCCTCGTTACTTAAATCACTTACCCAAACAAACCACCAAAATTGTCTTGTTTAAACCAATTGTCAAATGTTATTGTGTAAACCATGTCTATTGTCAAATGTAAATCATGTAATGTGTAAACAAATGTCAAAAATGTTCATGTGTAAACAATGTCTTTTGTCATATGTAAATCATGTAATGTGTAAACAAATGTAAAAAAATGTTCATGTGTAAACAATGTCTTTTGTCATATGTAAATCATGTAATGTGTAACCAAATGTCATGTATGGCAAGTGAAATATATCAACTAAACCATAGGTAAAATGCACAAAACAAGGTATTGAAATAAATCACTGTTTAAATCAAAGTTATGTTTTGTAAAATAACTGCATGTTATACTGATACAAACATCTATGCGGTATTGTGAAAATGCATACATTCAAGCCTTGAGACTGTGGCGACAAACCCTTAAACAAATTAAGGTTTATCTGAATTATGTGTATCGAATTCGGTCATTCCTTCCATCCAAACAAACCTAGGATTTCAGGAACGGGAGTTGTCAATTCCTATGGTACCACTACCTACTAACGAACGACATGGCCAATGTTAATGAACATATTTTTGTCCCATTTAAACAAACCAAATGTCAAACCAAAATGTAAGCATGTTCTATGAAAATAATGTACTAAGTATGCAACAATAAACATACATAGCATGTGATGTAAAACAAATGTACCAAGTATGCACGAAATGGACATACATAGCAAAAACATAATGAAATCATGCACTATATGTGAACTAATGAACATAACAAGCATATGATATGAAAACATGGAAAACACGAAAGTAACAAGTAGGCACTATTTTGGTCAAAAATTACCGAAGCAATTAAGTGATCAAATTAGTTAAGTGAGGTAGTGTGCTAGAAATGTGTGTTGAAAATATTCAAGTTAAGTTGCTTGTAAAAACAGGTTCAGGATACGGCTCAGGATATAGAGCTGTATCTATGATCAAACAATGAGCAAAAATATAAAGGGTGACACGAGATGTACGAGGAAAGCCCTTGATCAATCTAGATCGCCGACACAAAACCTCGGGAGCTGACAATCGCAGCTGCCTTATTCTTCTATTACTTCAAATATCAGGATACAGTGCAGGATATGATGCAGATCAACTACGTGTTACAACGAGATTTGAATACAAGTGTTTGTGTGTAGTGATTGCTAGTAGCTAGAGAGCGAAGTGTGCGAGTGAAAGTGAGTGCCTTAATCTGATCTGATCATACTATTTATAGTTAAACGAAAACAACTAACTATCCTAAAAAACCAGGATGCTTCGAATATTCCCCAAGTTAACGTTGCAGTCCTGGTCTTTCGGGTTCAACGTCCTTAATCCAACCGATTAGCCCGAGTCTTGGGGGGAAGAAGTCTTCTCGAACGTTGGAGACTTGCAGCTCCTAATCTGCACGTGACTAATTCAGTCAATACCAGGATATCGTACCAGGATGTTACCAATATCGTGATCCGGTATCCTGATTACAAATAAACAATCAAGAGTAGAATATTAGTTAGGATATATGTTCAGAAAATGACCCATAACAATTGTCCCCAAAATATACATGTTGGAATTCTGAATTCAAACAGATATATTTTAAATTTTATCACCTGGATCGAGGTAATCAATACGATGAGACTTTTGAAATGACAATGTGCAACTTCCAAGACGTTATTTACTCTTTACCCCCTATTATTCAGCCTATAATTAGCCGAAACAATTTGCATTATGATCATTACTTCTCAAGCGAATTTCAGGTATTTCTCTCATCTTCTCTCTTTTTCTTTTCTTTGGATTTCCTGTTTCTCGACCAATACCCTTTATGGCATCTCGAACAAGATCCCGGTCGAATGAGCCAGTCGCGACCCTCACAAGTCAAAATCTCATATGAGAACCTCAAAACGAAATCTGCTCCTTCAACAATGCTGATATCGCCGCTCTGAAGGATTCCGGCGCCTTCCCTGCCGGAGTGGTCATTCGCCCTTTTGACCGGGAAGTCCGATCAGACGCGTCGTCAAACGAATGGGTCTGCTTCTTTACCTATCCCTTTTCTTTGGGACTCCGGTATCCATTTCCACCCTTTATCTCTCGTTTCTTTGAGCTTACCGGCCTCAGTTATGCCCAAACCATGCCGATGGTCTGGCGAGTTTTAATGGTGCTGAACCAAATTAAATCTCGTCATTGTCCTGACCTGTGCATTGTAGACCTTCCCATAGCATACCGATTGAGATCCCATGGTAACAACCGCTTTCTTTTGTTTTCCACTTCCAAAAACCCCCTAATCCTCAAGGCCACCAAGAACGAAGATCAGTGGCAACGAAAGTTCTTTTTCGTTAAAAAGGACTCTATTGACAAGGGTCTTGACCTGCCTGTTAGATGGTTGACTAAGGGTAGGATTTAGGGTTTTAGGAATATCCTCAAATATATCCTTAGCCTATATCCTAGACTTATATCCTGATATTTTTTGCAGCAAATTTCAGAGATCTAGCACCCCCAAGCGCGGAATCAGAGCCCATGATTAAAGAGATCTACCGACTTCCTGTTAGTGAAAGAACCTTCTCCCTGTCTCTCACGAACTCAAGCCAAAAATCAAGCTCAGAGATGTCTGGTAAGCACATAATTATAAGGATTATAAAGTACAAAAGTTATACATTGAATATTTCTTCCCTCATTCAGCGCCGGTTATCAACCTCGAAGGCTTCCAACTCGACGAGTTGGACAGTTACTCCAGCCTCGCACCTGTTAAGCAAGAACCCAATCCGAAGTCATCCGTCACACAAAAGCCTACCAGTTCGAAAACTACTACCGCTCCCAAAGCTCCTCCAGCATCCAGGACTGGGGCCTCTAGTTCCCGGAAGAGAAAGGAAACAGAGCCCCACGTATTCCCATTTGAAAATCATGGGTTTACAGAGTCCAGCAAATTCATGACTGATTTCCTCAACCAGGTAAGTATCCTGATCCATATCTTGCAACATATGCCGGTTATTAAAGTTAATTAAAGTCAATACCTATTTCTTTATTTTGCAGGGTCTTGAACGCATGGTGTTCCTTTATGAAGATGTGTGTGGCCTGAACACCATGTTAGAGAGCAAACTGAAGAAAGCTGAAGCCACCATTGCGGACCAAGCAGCGATCGCTACTACTAAATCGGAGCATTATGAGGCTAAGTACAAGGCGATGGTCGAAGAGCATCAGGCTGCCATCCAAAAGGTCACTCACGAGGCTCAAGCCAAGTCCGATGCATCCCAAGTTCAACATGAGCAGGATATGGCTTCATATCAGGAAAGCCTCAAGAACTCTGTTGTCATCTCCCTTCTCCAGGCCAGGCTAAAGATGGCTTACGAAGCCATGGCTTTGGGTGTTGAATGCCCTTCATGGAATATCAAGGCTTGGGAGACGAAACTGAAAGATCTTGGAGGTAATCCCGTGGAGCCCCCTTCAAAGCCTACTGCAAAGGAGCCCACTAAGGCGAGCGAGAAGGTAGATGATGTCGGTGCTTCAAAGGATACTGGTGGTGATGCTGGAGATAATGCTGAAGGTGATGCTGGAAGAAATGCTGGGGAGGATGCTGCCGATGAGGTTATGACGGAAGGAGGAGCTGCTCCTTAAAGGCAGCGAAGTGAGCGATGATGGATATACGTGCCAAGGCCGGAGCCCACTTTTTAAATTTCATGGTTGTGGTCTGTTTAAACAATTTACTTTTCCTGTCGTTGAACAATTTACATTTCCTGCACTAGAACAATATGATGACCAAAGGTGGATGGGTCCTGGGTTTCAGGATGAAACCCTTGGTCATCAATTAGTATAAACTGTTTTGAATGATGCAATGGTTGGAGGTGGATGGGTCTCGGTTTGAGATGAAACCTTCAACCGTTGCGTAAATATGGTAAAAACTAATCGTGCTTTTGGCGGATGGGCCTCGGTTTGAGGTGAAACCAAAAGCACAACTTTTGACTTGTTAATAACATAACCACCTTTGTCGCCTTTTAATTTTTTGTCATGCATTACTTAGTTTAGATTTTAGCTTTGCAAATAGTGTTACCATTTCTTTTGAAAATATCCTGATCAATATACTCAGTGGTATCCTACGAAGACTTTCGTCAAATAGGACTTCTCAATATAAGTTTCCAAAAATAGTTTATTTTTCAAAATCTCAAATAATTTAAATAAAGTTTTTAAAGGAAAAAGATAGTTTACTTAGAATTTATAAACAAATCCAACTCTGATTTTTAAACTAAAGTATTGTATCCCAAATATTCCAACCAAATATCCTGAATCATATTCCGAGAATATATTTCGAGAATATATCCTAAAGATATATTCTAATCAGGATACTTACACTTTAAACATGGTTCAAAAGTTCAAACAAGTTGTGTAAGATTCACAAAGGAAAGATCATACCGGAAATAGAGTATAACCCTGGTATTGGACTTCACTCCTTTTGCAACTTTTCCCACTAAGATGTCCCCAGTTCGAGATACTTAGTTTATTAGGTCTCAATTTGATTTTCTGAGCTCCACACAATTGCCTTAGGAGGAATGTCCCCTGTGCACGAAATCTTCGAATACTTAGAAAATTTTTGAGTCTAAGTTTTAACTATATGAACAGTTCTTGCGTTACCGGGGTAAAACCCGAAAGCATTCTGGAGATAAATCCTTAATATCTTGGGGAAAATCCCATAGGTATCCTGGGGAAAATCCCAAATTTTCATGCGCTACAGGCGGGAATGTATAAACTCCAAGACTTAGAAAGGTGAAAACCTTTAAACCTTAGAGAGTATGAAAATACCCTTTCGCGAGAAAGGGTGATCAATCCTCATATACCTTAAGGATCCAGGATATAGCCAACAGTGACGAAATTGTCAGCCGCTTTTACATGAACTGGTCCCACCACCTTGAACTATCCCTGGACAACTTGCGCTCTAGGCGGGGTGTTCAAACCCAATTCGTGAGAAAGGTGAATACCTTTAAACCTGTGAAGGGATCTGGATCCCTTAAACGTGAGAGAGGGGGCCAATCCTCTAATTTTCGAAGTATCCTGAATGTGCATCCTGGAGCTATATCCCGAGGCATATACTGCAAAACAATCGTAAGCTAAGGTGGGTGTTAGCCTGGCTGTAACACCCCCAAAATACCACCTGCGGAAACCCCGCGAGGCGTGTTACACATCAGAGTTTGAGCCACCAATCACATTGAACCAATGATAAATATTTAAATAAAACATGTCATTAATTGCCAAGATTACATGTCAAACATAATATCAATTCACAAAGAGTTATATAGCGGAAGCATATGATAAGTCGTTTAGCAATTGTTTCATAATAAAACTCAAAACCAATGTATCCATTATAAGTAATCCAATAGCTTCGATCCATGACCACTCCAGCACTCCCAGATAGCAAGTCCATGTTCCAAGGTTAACGACCTACAAGCATGCAAACAAGTGTGTCAGACTACGCTGGTGAGTTCAAGGTTTTGTTAACGTGTTGAGTTACCAGATGTATGTTAATGCGATTCAATGTTGCGTTACGATGTTGCTCATGTTAGATACCCTAGGGAGTGTGCCCATGTGTATCCGGGGAGTGGGTACCCCTTAACGACTGTTTGCTATGTTGCCATCGTTAGATACCCTAGGGAGTGTGCTCATATGTATTCGAGGAGTGTGCCTCTAACAACCATAGCCATACCCAGATAATTAGTTCACGCCCGTCCTTACGGCCCGGTGTGAGGTTTCCCACCTAATAGCGCTATCAACTAATTACCCCCATTGCCCTCCAGGCAATAACCAAAACCGATTAAGTTGTTTACCCAATGTTTCCCTTCCAAATGTTTACCATTTGTCCCAAACCACCGGGACGCATGCTTGAGAAAATGCAATGAACTCACCTTGGTATGCTCGGCAGATTATACCAAAGTTACTCGAGTTAAGAGTAGTCAATCTCGTCCTAACAGGGTTATCATACAATGTCAGGTTTTGGTTTCAAGTAGTGTACATCAGTGACACATCAAGTAACACATAAGATAGCATATAAGAAACACACACAGATCATGTCAAAACACCCCATCACGTTCAACACTTGAAACGTATTCCAGATTTAGGCTCGCACAAGCTTAATGGCCTTGCGCGAGTCATCCGTTGGAGCCTAATACTACCCTGCCCAATGTCAAGAAACCCAACCAAAACTATAAGCGTAACCACGGCCTTAATAACATGTCTTGTGTGATTGAGAGATACGCCCGGCCCAACATATAATTAAATAGTCATCTTGTGCGGTTCATGCATCTTGTACGATCAGTCTTGTTACCCAGCCCAATTCATATACATACGGCCCAGTTAACAAACAAACAACAAGCAATCTTGTGCGACCCAAGTACCCTTGTGCGACCCAGCAAGTCTTGTGCGACTGAGACGACTTGTGCGCATAGACTCTTGTGCGATTAGTTTTTATTATCCGAATGTTTTGCTATTTAGTTATCCGTACAGTGCTTCGAACGGAGCTGCCTTAATACTTGTATGGTAGCTGTTGTTGTAGGAGAACTCTATCAACGGCAAGTGTTTCTCCCACCCTTTCCCAAAATCGAGTACGCATGCCCGAAGCATATCTTCAAGTGTTTGGATGGTGCGTTCGCTTTGACCATCCGTCTGCGGGTGATAAGCGGTACTCATGTCGAGTTGGGAACCGAATGATTTATGCATTGACTGCCATAACTCTGAAGTGAAACGCGGATCTCGGTCTGAAATGATAGAAGTTGGCACCCCATGCCTAGAAACCACCTCCTTAAGATACACTGCTGCCAGCTGAGAAAATTTTTCTATTTCCTTGATTGCTAGGAAGTGTGCTGATTTCGTGAGGCGATCAACAATCACCCAAATGGTGTCATTCCCAGCCTGAGTTCTTGGTAGTCCTGTCACGAATCCATGGCGATCTGTTCCCACTTCCAGGTGGGTATCTCTGGTTGCTGCAGTAGACCTGAGGGCTTTTGATGTTCTGCTTTGACTTTAGCACAAGTCAAACATTTGCTGACGTAGGTTGCTATATGAGCTTTCATGCTGGGCCACCAGTAGGTAGTTTTCAAGTCGTGGTACATCTTATCTGATCCAGGATGTACAGAGTAGCGTGATTTATGTGCCTCTTCCATTACAAGTTCTCGTAAGTTGCCAAAGAATGGGACCCAAATGCGTCCAGTTACGTAGTAAGCACCGTCTCCCTTTTGTTCTAGTCGTTTTCTCGAGCCACGTAAAGCTTCAGCTCGAACGTTCTCTGGTTTCAACGCTTCTAACTGAGCGTCTCGTATCTGGGAAGGAAGGTTGGACTGGATCGTGAGTTGCAATGCTCGCACACGCCTAGGTGCATTATCCTTTCTGCTGAGGGCGTCGGCTACAACGTTCGCCTTGCCCGGATGATACTTGATGGCACTTTCATAATCGTTCAATAATTCCACCCATCGTCGTTGTCGCATATTCAATTCTTTCTGGTCGAAGATGTGTTGGAGACTCCTATGGTCGGTGTAGATAGTGCATTTGGTACCGTACAGATAGTGCCTCCAGATCTTCAACGCAAATACCACCGCTCCTAACTCCAAGTCGTGTGTCGTGTAGTTCTTCTCGTGCACCTTCAGCTGACGAGAAGCATATGCTATTACCTTCTCGCGTTGCATCAACACGCAACCGAGACCCTGAATTGACGCGTCACAATATACCACAAAATCTTCGGTGCCCTCTGGTAAAGACAAGATTGGTGCACTGCAAAGTCTCTGTTTCAGAACTTGGAAAGCCTCTTCCTGCTTCGTTCCCCAAGAGTACGTCGTGTTCTTCTGTGTCAGCGAGGTGAGAGGTTGCGCGATTTTCGAGAAATCTTTAATGAACCTTCGATAATACCCTGCGAGACCAAGAAATTGTCGCACCTCAGACGGAGTCTTTGGTGCCGCCCAATTCTTAACTGCATCCACCTTCGCAGGATCCACATGTATCCCTTTCTCGTTAACAACGTGCCCAAGGAAGTGCACTTCTCGAATCCAAAAGTCGCACTTAGAAAATTTCGCATACAACTGTTCCCTTCTCAAAAGTTCCAAGATGAGACGTAGGTGACGCTCGCGATCTTCTTTGTTCTTGGAATAGACTAAGATGTCGTCAATAAACACTATAACAAACTCGTCAAGATATGGCTTACATACGCGGTTCATGAGATCCATGAAAACCGCTGGTGCATTCGTCAATCCAAACGGCATGACCAAAAACTCATAGTGTCCGTAGCGCGTCCGAAAATCCGTCTTAGGAACATCTTCTTCTCTAACCCTTACCTGGTGATAACCCGATCTTAAGTCGATCTTGGAATAGAAACTTGACCCTTGCAACTGGTCAAACAAGTCGTCGATGCGTGGTAACGGATAGCGGTTCTTAATGGTCACCTTGTTGAGCTCTCGATAGTCGATACACATACGGAATGACCCGTCTTTCTTTTTTACGAACAGAACTGGGGCTCCCCAAGGCGAAGAACTGGGTCGAATGAAACCCCTATCCAATAATTCTTGTAGTTGATTGGACAGTTCCTGTAACTCTCCAGGTGCTAACCGGTAAGGAGCTCGAGCAATTGGGGCCGCTCCCGGCGCAAGATCAATCTGGAATTCTACTTGACGATGAGGAGGTAACCCTGGTAGCTCCTCGGGGAACACATCAGCGAATTCTCGCACCACTGGTAGATCCTCGATCTTACTTTCTTCAGACTGAGCGTTGGTAACTAACGCTAACAGTGCAGGATACCCCTTTTGTAGATACTGCTGTGCGCGCATGGCCGAGATAATACCAACCATCGTCCCACTACGATGCCCCTGAACTAATAATGTCTCCCCATCAAGGAGAGGGATACGTACGATCTTCTCTTTACACAAAATTTCTGCTTGGTGCTTAGACAACCAATCCATGCCTACTACTATATCAAAACTACCGAGTGTAACGGGAAGGAGGTCAATATCAAACACTTGACCCACGAGATCTAGTTTGCACCCGAAAAGGACATTCGAGGCTTCTATCGTCTTACCATCTGCTAGTTCTACTACTTGTTTAACTTCTAAAGGTGTTGGGGTTATCCCTAATCGTTGACTAAACTCTAGGGACACATAACTCCAATCGGCACCCGAATCAAATAATACAGAAGCAATACGATTGTTAACAAGAAACGTACCAGTTACAACGTTGCCGTCATTCCTGGCATCCCCTGCTCCAAGCTGGAACACTCTGCCGCGAGCACCATTTCCCCCCATTGTTGCCGTTGTTGTTGTTGTTTCCAGCGTTGTTATATTCGGGCGGTTGTTGTCGTTAGCGTTCTGGTTTAACTGAGGGCAATCCCGTTTAAAGTGACCCTCGTCACCACATTGATAGCACCCCTTCCTGAAACCCTGGTTCTGCTGGGGTGGTTGTCCCTGTTGTCTCTGATTCTGCTGGTTTTGTTGCTGCTGGTGTTTGGGCTGTGGGGCCCTACAATCCCTGGCCTCATGGCCCGCCTTACCACACCTGTTACACATCCGACTACACGCCCCGAAATGATGATAGCCACACTTGTTACATCGTGGCTTCTTCCCTGCATACGAACCCTGGCTGTGGCCACTTCCCTGGCCTTGATTGACGGAAGACGACTGGCTGATGCTGCGGTTGTTGTTGTTGTCTGGCCTTTTCTGAGTATGACCAGCACTGGATGCTTTGTCGTAGTCGCTCCACTTCCGTTTGTTATCATTAGCAGATGTAGTAGCAGTGGGTGCCGCAACAGCAGTGGCTGAAATGCGCGGGGGTAACGAATTGCTCTCTACCTCTTGGTCCACAATCTTATGAGTTAGTCGAACAATCTGCGTCAAATCATTGAGATGGGCTGCAGTGACCAAACTCTTCACACGCGGAGGCAACCCTTTGATGAATAACTCAATCCTCCGGGACATAGGCCGGGACAAGTTCGGGCACATGTCGGCCAGTTCATACGATCGCTTCACATACGCTTCGACTTCAGATCCAACCATCTTCAAGTCGTAGTACTCGTTTTCCAACTTCTGGACTTCATCCCGAGGACAGTACTCCTCCCTGATCAGTTCTTTAAAGTCTTCCCAAGTTGTGGCATTCGCTGCCTCGATGCCCAACAACTGTACCTGGGCGTTCCACCACGTTAGGGCACCATCTGCCAAGGTACCCGCAGCATATTTCACCCTGTCCCCAGCGGGACAGTTACAGATAGCAAACACGGACTCTGCTTTCTCGAACCATCTCAGAAGTCCCACAGCCCCTTCAGTTCCGGTGAAGGTCTGTGGCTTACAGTCCATAAACATTTTGAACGTACACGCAGGCTGGTTGTTGTGGGGTTGCGCTTGCTGACCTAAATGACGGAAGGAAACACATTATAGAAGCGAAAAGACGTGTACGTGGTATAGAAGTAAAGAGTACTTGGTACATTCCGTACCAGCTTGATAGGCTGCTAAAGCCTCAGCCACACAGGTATTGATTAAGTCAGTCAACTCAGCCTGAGTCATGTTGATGTTGCCACGTCCGTGTCCTCGTCCACTCATGATTCTATATATGGAGATGAACCGATTCAGGAAATCGAAACGAGATGAAAATCAAGTATCGTGTTCGTATCTACGTACTACCAAGTTCACACATAATAAGGCAGAACCCTTCTCACGCTCGATAAGCCTCACTGGGATTTGCATGCACCCCATGTTATTATTAAGTGTGCACCCATAATAATAAGGCAATTTGCATGCTTATCTCAGTGCCTCTTAGCTTGCGCTCAAAGTTTCCCCCGTTCAAACAACACAACAGATGGTATCACAGGTCTATGGTTCACAGGAGTCGAGGAGTAGTGTCACACTATCAAGTCACTATGGTGTCAAATGTTTCAGTTCATATACGTTCTTGGTGTGTGACTGCTAAGCAAGTAATGTATAAAGTGAGAGAGAGACGAACCTTGCAATCTGGAGCTGAGTGTCATGATCGATCTTCGAAGTTGTTTGGTTATAGTCTGGTTTTACAAAACGTTTTAAAACCTAGTTCACTATAACCAGTGGCTCTGATACCAAACTGTAACACCCCCAAAATACCACCTGCGGAAACCCCGCGAGGCGTGTTACACATCAGAGTTTGAGCCACCAATCACATTGAACCAATGATAAATATTTAAATAAAACATGTCATTAATTGCCAAGATTAAATGTCAAACATAATATCAATTCACAAAGAGTTATATAGCGGAAGCATATGATAAGTCGTTTAGCAATTGTTTCATAATAAAACTCAAAACCAATGTATCCATTATAAGTAATCCAATAGCTTCGATCCATGACCACTCCAGCACTCCCAGATAGCAAGTCCATGTTCCAAGGTTAACGACCTACAAGCATGCAAACAAGTGTGTCAGACTACGCTGGTGAGTTCAAGGTTTTGTTAACGTGTTGAGTTACCAGATGTATGTTAATGCGATTCAATGTTGCGTTACGATGTTGCTCATATTAGATACCCTAGGGAGTGTGCCCATGTGTATCCGGGGAGTGGGTACCCCTTAACGACTGTTTGCTATGTTGCCATCGTTAGATACCCTAGGGAGTGTGCCCATATGTTTCCGAGGAGTGTGCCTCTAACAACCATAGCCATACCCAGATAATTAGTTCACGCCCGTCCTTACGGCCCGGTGTGAGGTTTCCCACCTAATAGCGCTATCAACTAATTACCCCCATTGCCCTCCAGGCAATAACCAAAACCGATTAAGTTGTTTACCCAATGTTTCCCTTCCAAATGTTTACCATTTGTCCCAAACCACCGGGACGCATGCTTGAGAAAATGCAATGAACTCACCTTGGTATGCTCGGCAGATTATACCAAAGTTACTCGAGTTAAGAGTAGTCAATCTCGTCCTAACAGGGTTATCATACAATGTCAGGTTTTGGTTTCAAGTAGTGTACATCAGTGACACATCAAGTAACACATAAGATAGCATATAAGAAACACACACAGATCATGTCAACACACCCCATCACGTTCAACACTTGAAACGTATTCCAGATTTAGGCTCGCACAAGCTTAATGGCCTTGCGCGAGTCATCCGTTGGAGCCTAATACTACCCTGCCCAATGTCAAGAAACCCAACCAAAACTATAAGCGTAACCACGGCCTTAATAACATGTCTTGTGTGATTGAGAGATACGCCCGGCCCAACATATAATTAAATAGTCATCTTGTGCGGTTCATGCATCTTGTACGATCAGTCTTGTTACCCAGCCCAATTCATATACATACGGCCCAGTGAACAAACAAACAACAAGCAATCTTGTGCGACCCAAGTACCCTTGTGCGACCCAGCAAGTCTTGTGCGACTGAGACGACTTGTGCGCATAGACTCTTGTGCGATTAGTTTTTATTATCCGAATGTTTTGCTATTTAGTTATATTGTTTCCATATTCGATTTAGTCAAAATCAAACAGTTACACCTTTGATTTTCAGCAATCAATATCAACAGTTACCATTTAGCATTAAATCGATCAAATATCAATTTCTTCTCACGATTCCCAACTAATCATCTCATCATAACAAATAACTTATCAATGGGTCTTACAATCATCAGTAAAATAATTCATCATGGCCGACAAAAGTAGATATATTTCATGTGGCTATTTGACCAAACAACAATCCTATTACAATTCTATAGAATGTAACAACATAATTGGGCCAATTTATAGTCTGATTACCTGCACATGCACATGACTGATTTCATATCATCATTATTTTCTACTATCATCACATGGCCACACAATAGCATGTCATATCTAATCTATAGGCATATAATAATTACTTGTTTATTTGACAATCACATGCACATAAGACAATAATGGCCCCCAATTCTCATGCATACACAATGAAATCTCCTGCAATATTAAGCATAGTGGCCGACAAGGAGGTTCAATACTATATTCATATTATTTGCACAAAAGCCATCCCTAAATCACCTCATAATCAATTCGGTCAACAAGTTGAGACAACACAAGAAACACTCACCGAGATTAAGAAAAGGATATGGCGATCACGACGAGGGGGGGGGGGTTTCTCCAGTTACCGCACGATCTCAAGGAGAGAGAGAGTATGAGCTTTAGGGTTTTGTGATTTTTGTCAAATACTAACTTAATGAGAGGGTTATATTCACTGAATGTGAGCCGAGCCCAACAACTTCGGGTTTCGTTTGGGCCGAGGGCTAGCCCAAGATAATTTAAAGAGTGTTGTGCGACTCGGGGTGTATTTTTGCAAATCGGGTATACATTGTGCGATCCACATATGTTACGAGTATATACATAACGCGCTACAATTTCATAACATTTATTACATAATTAAATTATAACACTTTATTGCAAACAATCACAATAGTTAATCACATAGCACTCCCACCAGTTACTTCAAAATGTAAAAAAAAAAACAGTTTGGAAATACGAGTTGTCACACTGGCTAACACCCCTCCGATGCTTACGTCAGTAACGGGTTCAAAATAGTAAATAATATTAAACATATTGAAAGAGATAAAATTCATACCATCCTGAGTAAGAAATTAAATTCCTAACTTACTTGAAATAGAACTTCAAATGTATAGCATTCCAGGATCTTGGTAGCATATCCCCCTCCATATTCTTGAGTCGGTATGCTCCTTTTCCTGATTCTGATTCAATCTCATAGGGTCCTTCCCATTTTGGGGCCAGCTTTCCGTCAGCATGATTAGTAGTATTCTGAAAAGCTTTTCTTAATACCCAATCTCCAACCTGGAACCTTCTAGTCCTTATATTCTTGTTATATGCTTTGGATATCCTTTCTTGATATGCTGCCATCCTTAGCCTTGCCGCATCTCTTGTCTCATCAATAGTATCTAATTCCTGGCATAGGACTTCAGGATTCTGCTCAAGATCCCGGAGGCTAGATCTTGCTGTAGGTATTACCATTTCTGTCAGGATCACCGCTTCTGCTCCAAATACCAAGGAAAACGGGGTTTGGCCAGTTGCACTTTTCACCGTTGTTCTATCAGCCCATAAAACAAATGGTAATTCTTCTGCCCATCTTCCTTTTTTGGCTCCTAGTCTCTTTTTCAGGTTGTTGACAATTATCATACGGTCCTGCAAGAGATTTCTTATATAAAACATTATTTATAATAGTGAATCGTGATACCTTCATCCTAAAGGCCTTAGGATTCTCATCTTTTGGGATGTGCCCTTCCTTGAGATATCTTATGATCGGAGCCGTCCACGATGAAGGATCCTCTTCGGGATACTTAGCATCAGGATCCTGAATACTCACTACTTCCTTATCCTGAGGATCCGTCGCAGGATGCGGGATATGTAATATTGGTATTTGGGTCCCCTCTGGTATCCTGACTGATGATCCTAGGTTCGCCAGTGCGTCAGCCTCAGCATTATCCTCTCTTGATACCTGTTCAAGTGTGAAAACATCGAAATATCCTGCTAATTTTTTGACAATTTCAAGGTATTCAGCCAATTTTTCGCCTTTTACTGCATAAGATCCATTAAAATGATTAGTGATTAACAAGGAATCGACAAACACTTGTAAACTCTTGATATTCATGCTCTTAGCCAATTCTAATCCTGCAATTAGAGCTTCATATTCTGCTTCATTATTAGTGGTAGGGAACTCACATCTAATAGCCTGGGGTAATATGTCCCTCTGTGGCGATTTTAGTAGTATACCCAAACCTACACCTCTTATATTAGATGCACCATCAGTATATAATATCCAGGATTCTAAGTTTTCTCCTAGCTATTGTACCTCTAGGTCTACTTCTTTTTTAATATCACTACTGAAATCAGCAACAAAATCAGCTAGAGCCTGAGACGTTATGGCATTTCTAGGTTCATATACTAGATCATAGGCACTTAACTTTACCGACCACTTAGCCATCCTACCTGACATATCGGGTTTCCTAAGCACATTTTTAACATGATAGTTGGTTTTAACACGAATCCTCTGTGTTTCAAAATAGTGTCTAAGTTTTGTTGAAGCCATAACAAGACCTAATATCAGCTTTTCTAAGTGAGAATACCTAGTTTCAGCATCTAATAAACTTTTACTAACATAATAGACAGGATACTGCTGACCTTCATGATCTTTTACAAGGACAACACTTACTGCATTCCCTGATACTGCGAGATATAGGGATAATGGTTCACCATTCTTAGGTTTCATCAATAGAGGTGCGGTTGAAAGATACTGCTTCAAATCCTGCAAGGCTGTTTCATGCTTCTCTCCCCATTTGAATTTCTTATTCTTCTTCAGTATATCATAAAATTCCTTGCATTTTTCTGAGGATCTTGAGATAAATCTGTTTAATGCTGCTACTTGCCCTGTTAATCGTTGAACATCCTTCATATTCGAAGGTGACTTGATATCTAAGATGGCTTTTATCTGCTGCGGGCTTGCTTCTATCCCTCTTTTAGTCACCATATATCCCAGAAACTTTCCTGCCCCCACTCCGAAATGGCATTTAGCAGGGTTTAATTTCATGTTATACTGGTCCAGGATATCGAATGCTCCCTTAATATCCTGTAGGTGATCCTCAGCTTTCTTGGATTTTACTACCATATCATCGATGTATACTTCCATGGTGTCCCCCAGTTTGTCTTTAAAATCATGTTCACCAGCCTTTGGTATGTTGCACCTGCATTTTTTAAACCAAAAGGCATAGAAGTGTAACAATAAATACCTGTTGGTGTCATAAAAGCAATATCCTCCTGATCGGGGGGTTCCATTTGGATCTGCTGAAATCCTGAAGAGGCATCCATGAAGGTTAACATCTCGTGGCCAGCAGTAGCATCCACCATTGAATCAATATGAGGTAGAGAAAACAGGTCTTTGGGACAAGGTTTATTCAAGTCTGTGTAATCCACACACACTCTCCATTTCCCATTTTTCTTTTGCACCACAACTACATTTGCCAGCCATTTAGGAAACTTCACTTCTCTAATCATCTTGCTTTTTAATAGCCTTTCAACTTCCTCTTGGATGATCACATTTCATTCTGGAGCAAACATCCTTCTTTTCTGCTGGACAGGCTTGAATGACCTGTCAACACCAAGTTTATGTGTTATAATATCCTTGGAAATACCTGTCATATCCTCATGTCTCCATGCGAACGTCGACATCCTGCATTTCAAAAAATTAGTCAATTGATTTTCAATATCCTGAGGGATATTGGTTCCTACGAGCACCGAGATATCCGGATTATCCTGATCCAGGATAATTTTCTTTACATCCTGCTCAGAAGCCTCCACAATATCCTGGGACCGCATCTTTAATTGCTATGCTGCATTAGGCTTGGTAGACGATTTCATGGATGACGAGTAACACTCATTTGCTTCCTGCTGGTCACTATCCACTTTGACAACTCCCCAAGGTGTAGGGATCTTGATGCACTGATGATAAGTTGATGGCACGGCTTTCATATCATGGATCCATGGTCTACCCAATATAATGTTATAGCAGGATAGTGAGTCCATCACGCAAAAGCGTTGTATTGAATTGACCCCTTCAACATATACTGGCAATGTTATCTCCCCTATAGTATTCTTGGTTCTCCACTGAAACCGACAAGCACAGTGGATTTCGAAGTAATATCCCTTGGGGATACATTCATTCTTTTCGATGTCTCTAGCTGAATTATGTTGACGGAACTATCGTTATCTACCAGTATCCTGCGCACAAAATGGTTAACGACATATAATGTAATTACTAGGGCATCATGGTGAGGATCCTAAACAGTATCCCTGTCATCACTATCAAAAGTGATCATTTTGTCAGTTGTGAGGGTCGTCATTCTGGTCGGCTTTTCTCCTCTTTCTGCCTTAGCTTCCTTTGCATGTCTCTTGGCTGCGGAATATGAAGTCCCGCAAATGTCGGATCCTCCTGAAATAAAGTTAATTATTTTGGCATCTGCCGGGGGTGATGCTGCTCGTTCAGGATCCTTCTCAGGATCCTGTCCTTTATTCTTCTTTCTTCCCAGCAGATCCTTTAGATATCCCTTGCTCAGCAGGTAGCTTATTTCTTTCCTTAAAGCAATGCAATCCTCAGTGACATGTCCGAAATCCTCGTGGAAGGCACACCATTTGGACTTATCTTTCCAATCAGCTTTTTGTTGATTCTTCCGAGGCCACCTGGCTTTGTCTCCCAAACCCTGCATAGCATACATCAATTCAGGTATATTAACAGAAAAACAATATTCAGACAACTCAGGATACTCCTCAAGATCCTCATCTTCAACAGCATTGACTTTTTTGTTATCATTTCTGCCATATGGCTTTGAGCGATATGGTTTATACGAGGATTCTGATTTCCTGTTGGTTGACTCATAGGTTGTGGACGAATTCATTCTCTCTTGCATCTTTTTTATCATCCTCCAGGCGAATGTATCTCAATGCCCTGTTACGAGCTTTATCCAGATTCCTGCAGGGATTCATTACAAGATCCTGGTTGTTAGGGCTGGATTTTTATAACACATGATCCTTACATGTGATCCTAACCAGTGATCCTTGTTTCTTTGGCAGATAGTGATCCTCAGCAGAGTTCCAGGATCAGGATCACGGACCATCATAGGGATCCTCATGCTAACAGTTGTTTTCATTGAATTTAATGTTATCTTGCAGGAATGTCTAGCAGGATCCGCTCTAAGCATCGCAAACAAGGGACGCGTCTTTACAACTTTGGCATATGCTTAATCAGAGAGGAACGTTGTAAAGGATATGGAAACTCGGCATGATTTAAGGGCGATAATTTAGGCTAGATTTACTTTTATTTCTAAAGGGGTAATGAGCTGATTGTTAGTCTATTTACCTAAAATAGGTCACTCACACTTGTATATATAACACTCTTCCCCATTCGGAAGACGGACAACACAATTCTCACACGCTTAGACACTCGAAACTATAGTGATCCTTGTACTCAGCTCATTATCATCCGAAGTTGTAACCATTTTTCTTATATTGAAGTTTGGTGATCGGTAGTTGCCGTCACCCGAGGTTTTTTATGCCGGAGATCATACATTGATCAAGGGCTTTTTCCTCGTATAAATCCTCGTGTCACTTGCATATTTCTAACTAAAGTGATCCTTTACTTTTTCAACTAACCAAGCATCATTCCCCGTTTACATAGAGTTTGGTTGTATTATCCTTGTGTGATTTTTGACCAAAACAGTTTGGCGCCCACCGTGGGGCAATTGGTGCTTCATTCATAAGAAAACTTTCTGTTCGAAATCATTTCAAAGAGTTACATGGCTTCATCATTGAAGAATACATCCACGGCGATGTCTGCAGTCACCTCATCTCAAAACACTCTGCCTTTGCCTCCACCACCGGCAGGATCTCAAAAAAATGCCGAGAAGAGACCAACTCCTACTTTCTCTAAACCTCCATCTTCTTCTGCTATGAATTCTTCTGCTCCCAGTACTAGTGATGTATTTACTTTGATTTTGCAGATGAAGGATCGTATGCAGCGGCAGGATGAAACTAATGACAGGATCCTCAGGGAAATCAGAGATCTCAAAAGACAAAAGAAAGCGGCAGAGGATCATTCCCCACTGATGCCCAAATCTTTAAGTTTTGATACTCCGATGATCACTTCTCAGCCATCAGGAGTCCCAGACGTTCAAATTGGGGGAGGATCAAAAGGATTGCACCTCGGATCGGCAATAATGACTCAGGCATCGGGCTCACATTTTCAGCCGGCAGGATCCTATCCTCAGCATATGGGATCCTTCGTGAATTCAGGAGCCTATCCAGGAGCACAGCAGTTTCAAGGATCCTACTTTGTTCCAGGATCATCCCAGGTTCAAGGATCCTCCTTTGTTCCAGGATCATCCCAGGTTCAAGGATCCTTCTTTGTTCCAGGATCATCCCAGGTTCAAGGATCCTCCTTTGTTCCGGGATCGTCTCAGATACCAGGATCCTTCCAGATGCCAGGATCCCTAAAGAGTTTGCAAACAGGAAATCTAGATGTCCATCAAGGGGACTTCATTCCAATGCAGACCATTGCTTCCACTGGTCCCTCCATCATCTTAGAATCCCAGCAATTTGGATTCACACCCAGTGTTCCTAACTGGAACCCAATGGGAGGTAACACTTTAAATAATTATCCTACTACTAACCATGGACTCATGCAGGATACAGGTATCAATCATGCTATGGCCAGGGAGTTGCAGAAGCTGAAGGATATGATCTCAAGTGTTCCAGGGGTAGTCAAGCCTATCCTGGAGATTGCAGATGGAAGCCATAAGGTATCTCGTTTTGCACCACCAATTTGTGATGCAGAAGTACCCAAAAGGTTCCATATCCCTACTATGAAGCTGTATGATGATACAACGGATCCAGAGGAACACATAGCACAATACAGGGAGAGAATGGAGATTAATCCAATCCCAGAAAAGTTAAAAGAAGCATGCCTATGTGAAGGATTTGGATCCACTCTTACTGGATCAGCTCTTAAATGGCTGCTAAGTCTTCCCCCTTACTCTATCACTTCATTTGCTAATTTAGTTAATTTATTCAATAACCAATTCTCTTGTAGTAGAAAATTTGAAAGATTAACTAGTGATTTATATAGGGTAACTCAAAGTCATAATGAATCATTAAGGGATTATATAACTAAATTCAGTAAAGAATCCTTGGACATTCCCAACTTGGATATGGCCACGGCTGTTGAGGCCTTCAAAATGGGACTGCTTAAGGATTCATTGTTCTATGATGATCTTGTTATGACACCATGCAGGAACCTAGATGAAGTAAGAACTCGGGCACTCAGGTTCATCCGGCTAGAGGATGACAAGAGGATCCAGGAGAGGCAAGTAGGATCCTCAAAACAGGAAAAACAAGGATCCTCTTTCAAGAACAATAAGTTCAAATCCTACCATAGAAATGACAACCAGAACGTGCATGCTGTTGACCAGGAAGAGGATGATGAGGATTATCCTCCGATTTCTGAATATTGTTTTTCTGTTGACAACCATGAACTAATCCTTGCAATGCAGAATCTAGGAGAAAAAGCCAGATGGCCCAGAAAGAATGACAAACCATCCGGGACTAAAGACAAGTCAAAGTGGTGTGCATACCACGAGGATTTCGGGCATCTAACTGAAGAATGCATAGCATTAAGAAAAGAAATTGGATATCTGTTAAGCAAGGGGCATCTAAAAGAATTGTTGGGAAGAAAAAAGCAAAGGACTCAGGATCCTGAAAGGATCCCTGAAAAGGCTCCAGCCCCTCCGGCGAATGCACAAGTGATCAACTTTATTTCCGGATGATCGGATATTTGTGGTACATCCTTCTCGGCAGCCAAAAGGCATGCAAAGGAAGCAAAAATGGATAATGGAGAAAGACCTATTCGAACATAAAGTGTCTCGGAAGGAAAGACGATAACGTTTGATGAGGATGATCGCATTAACATCCAGGATCCTCATCATGATAGTTTAGTTATTACTCTCTTTATTTCTAACCATTTTGTCCGCAGGATCCTTATCGACGGAGGAAGCTCAGTAAACATTATCCAACTTGATGTTCTAAAGAAAATGGGTATCCCAGAATCAAACATCACACCAAGATCCTCCGTGCTTGTGGGATTCAGTGGAGAAACGAAGAAAACTCTGGGGGACATCAAACTCCCAATCTACGTGGAAGGATTACATAATTATCAAAAATTTTGTGTTATTGACTGTTTATCTTGTTGCAATGTTATCCTTGGCAGGCCTTGGATACATGATATGAAAGCAGTCCCATCCACCTACCATCAATGTGTGAAACTCCCTAGCCCATGGGGGATAATCAAGATCGACAGTGATCAGCAGGAGGCTAAGGATTGTTATACCTCATCCATGAAGCCAACCTCGAAGCCAAGGGAACAATAGCAATTACAGATTCCTCCAAGGAATGTCTTGGAGGCAAGGGAACAAGATATGGACGAAATCCTCTTGGATCCTAGTGATCCTGAATCAAAAATCTATATCGGATCAGGGATCCTTGGCAAGATGAAAGAAGACATAATATCCTTCCTCAAAAGAAGAAAATCTACCTTTGCATGGAAACATGAAGATATGACAGGTATATCTAAGGATATTATCACTCATAAACTTGGCATTGACAGGTCTATCAAACCAATCCATCAAAAAAGGAGGAAGTTTGCACCAGAAAGGAATGCCATTATCCAAGAAGAAGTAGAGAGACTACTTCGAGCAGGTATGATCAGAGAGGTAAAATATCCAAAATGGTTAGCCAATGTGGTTGTTGTCCAAAAGAAAAACGGAAAGTGGAGGGTATGTGTCGATTTCACTGATCTGAATAAGGCATGTCCCAAGGATCCTTTCCCACTACCCCACATTGACTCCATGGTGGATGCAACGGCGGGGCATGAACTGTTGACCTTTATGGATGCATCATCTGGATTCCAACAAATTCAGATGGAACCATCTGACCAAGAGGATACAGCCTTTATGACCCCAACCGGTTTATATTGTTATATTGCCATGCCTTTTGGACTAAGAAATGCAGGTGCAACATATCAAAGGCTGGTGAATATGATGTTCAAAGATCAAATAGGACAAACTATGGAAGTATACATAGATGATATGGTAGTCAAGTCAAAGAAAGCTGAGGATCACCTAAGGGACTTGGAGGAAGCATTTGATATCCTTGATAATTATAACATGAAGCTTAATCCTTCAAAATGCCACTTTGGTGTTAAAGCAGGTAAATTTCTAGGATATATGGTAACTCAGAGGGGCATCAAAGCAAGCCCGGAGCAAATTAAAGCACTAGTGAATATCAAGTCCCCTGCCAATGCTAAGGATGTGCAAAGGCTAACAGGCAGGATAGCAGCTCTAAACAGGTTCATATCAAAATCCTCAGAAAGATGTAAAGAAATTTACGATATCTTAAGGAAAAACAAGAAGTTTGAATGGACTGAAAAACACGAGAATGCTTTACAAGCCCTTAAAGAATATATGTCCTCAGCACCAGCATTAACGAAACCCAGAAAAGGAGATGTGTTATCCTTATACCTGGCGGTATCCTCAACCGCTGTAAGTGCTGTCCTTGTTAAGGATCACGAAGGTACACAACATCCTATTTACTATGTAAGTAAGAGTTTACTTGATGCAGAATCCAAGTACTCACACCTTGAGAAACTTATTCTCGCATTAATTATGGCATCAACTAAGTTAAGACATTATTTTGAAACCCACACTATTGTTGTTAGAACTAATTTTCCAATCAAGAATGTCCTCAGGAAACCAGAGATGTCCGGAAGAATGGCTAAGTGGGCAGTAAAGCTTAGTGCCCATGATATAAGATATGAGCCTAGAACAACCATTAAATCCCAAGCACTAGCTGACTTTGTGGCTGATTTCAGTAGTGATCTACAAAAGGAAGCAGAATTGGAAGTCCAGCAGCTGGATGAGACCAAGGATCCTTGGATACTACACACTGATGGATCCTCAAATGTCAAGGGCACAGGGCTCGGGATACTACTAAAATCGCCACAGGGGGACATAATACCCCACTCCATAGCCTGTGAGTTCCAAGCAACTAACAATGAGGCTGAATATGAAGCCTTAATTGCTGGCTTGCAAATTGCTAAGGATATGGGGGTGAAATATCTTAAAGTATATGTAGACTCATTATTGATCACCAATCACTTTTGTTTTGGTCAAAAATCACACAAGGATAATGTAACCAAACTTTATGTAAACGGGGTATGATGCTTGGTTAATTATAAAAGTAAAGGATCACTTCTATGAGAAATATGCAAAGACACAATGATTTATACGAGGAAAAAGCCCTTGATCAATGTATGATCTCCGGCATAAAAAACCTCGGGTGATGGCAACTACCGATCACCAACTTCAATATAAGAAAAATATAGTTACAACTTCGGATGATAATGAGCTAAGTACAAGGATCACTATAGTTTCGAGTGTCTAAGCGTGTGAGAGTTGTGTTGTGTGTTCTTCCGAATGAGGAAGAGTGTTATATATACAAGTGTAGGTGACCTATTTTAGGTAAAAAGACTAATAATCAGCTCATTACCCCTTTAGAAATAAAAGACAATCTAGCCTAAATTGCCGCCCTTAAATCAAGCTAAGTTTCCATATCCTTTGCAACGTCTATCTTTGATTAAGCTCGTGCTATAATTGTGAAGATGCGTCCCTTGATTATGATGCTAAGAGCGTATCCTGCCAGATGTTCCTGCAAAATAATGTTGTATTACACGAAGGTAACTATTAGCATGAGGATCCTTTCAATGGTCCATGATCCTGATCCTGAAGTCCTGCTGAGGATCACTGTCTGCCAAAGAAACAAGGATCACTGGTTAGGATCACGTATAAGGATCACGTATGATAAAAATCCAGCCCTAACAATTGCCCCCAAAATATAAGGAGTTTATTGTAAATAAATGAGTTATATTTTGCTTTGATCTTATCTGCAACGAATGACTCGGATAACTAGCCGTTAATATCGAACTAGCCGTTGCAACCCTTACGTCATAGATGTGACAATCCCTGCAAATCATGATTATAAATAGGAGATAGGGTTAGGATCACTCTGCATTTAAATTCGAGATATCTTCCCTTTATAATCGCTACCGAAGATTGACCAGGTATTCTCTTCTTCTCTCTTTCCTTTCTTCCTTCTCTTGCTCTGTTTTTTCTGCTTTTACTCTGTTTCTGTTCCACCACGAGTATGTTGCTTCGAAATTCTCCACATAAGGATTCCAAGAAGAGCAGTCCCCTAAAAAGCCAAGGGATCATCAAGGACTCTCCTACGGAGAGATGTTGCTTTACTGATGCTCATGTAGACAGGATTCGTCATTGCTTTCCGGCGAATGCTGTTTTCAAATCCTTCACACCTACTGCTTTGAGCGACTTTGTTTCAGACGTCTGGGTGGCCTTTCCTGCTACTCCGTTCACCATAGGGTATTCGTATCCTTTTCCAGCCTTCACCCAATCCTTCTTTTCTTTAACCGGCATATCTTATATCCAAGCTATGCCGATGATCTGGAGGGTCCTGTATACCTTCGAGAGGATCATCGAGCAGAAGGGAATTGATTTGGGGATGGCAGAGTTGGCCGCACTTTATGATCTTACCACGTTCGGTTCTTGCCGATATCTGCTAAAACGGAGAGCTGGGGAGGATCACCCTGTCTTCAAGGTTACTAAGAATGACACAAACTGGAAGCGTCGCTTTTTCTTTGTTAGAAGGGATACCATCCCGGATGGGAAGGATCTGCCCAAGGAATGGGCCACTCATGGTAGGGTAGAGGATCCTGGAAGGATCACTATCAGACTTGTCTCATACGATGAGGATCACTAACGTCTTTTTTTATTTTTTGTGCAGCTATATCCATTGCTTATCTTAAGTTAACCCCTGCTGCAAGAGAAAGAGTCTTAGCTTTTAAAAAGCTCAATCCTGAGGTCAGAAGTTTCCAAGTCACCGTCCAAGATTCACAGGAAGTATCCTCCGCATCTGCCACTATGTCAAGTAAGTATCCTTGTAAAAAGTAAGTTATATGCTAGATTGTTTGATTAGTAAGGGAACTTATCTTGTTTTGATTGTGTAGGTGTTGGGAAGTCTGCCAAATCTGCCAAGTCTGCCTCCAAGTTTGGGATAGATGATCTCACCAACGTCAAGTCTTCGAGGAGAAAGACTTCTGCTGCCAGTCCCTCCGCTTCAGCCCCTAAAGCATCCATTAGGGGTAAGGGAAAGAAGAGGAAGACTTTCGAGGATCTCCAAGGATTTCCCCTGATCCGCCAACAGTTCCTTGACTATGTCAATGAGGTAAGGATCATTGCCCCTGTTGGTTATCCTTCTCGAATATCCTGCTTGTATATTCTGCCTGTATATCCTGCTTTTTTGAGGATCACCTGATCCTGAACTTACCTTTTTTCTCTTTTGCAGAAACTTGCTGAGATTGAGACCTACCTTGGCCACGTCGAGGATCAGGAGAGCCAAATCGCCGACCTCCAACAAATGGGCGTGTTAAAGGATCTCAAGATAGCTGATCTTGAGAAGGAGCTCCGGGCTACAAAGGATGAGGCTGCTCAAAGGCTAATTGACATGGATGGCGAGAAGCAGGAGATCATCCAGGATGCCAAGGTCTCTGCCGCAACTGCTATGTACAAGATACAACTACAAATGGCTGCGGAGGCTCAGGATCCTGCCTTTGACAAGAGCTCATGGGACGTGGAGAGTTGGAAGGCAAGATTGGCGGAGCTGGAGGATGAGGATGAGGCTGAGGAGATCCCCATGCTGGAAGGTGGTGATGCTGAGAAGGATCAGGGTGGAGAAGCTGGTGGTGATGGAGCAGCAAAGGTGTGAGCTGCTGGATTGGGCGATGATGGATATTTCGAGACTAGGCCGGAGCCCAATTTTTTAGGATTGGTAGTGGTTTTTTGTGGTTGTTGATGGTTTGTGAACAATTTATGGTCTGTAATCTTTGAATAATAGTTTTTAGGGTAAAGGATCCTGGATCCTTCGAACAATAGGTAGGATTACAAAAGCTGGAGGGATCCTCTGTTTGGGGGATGAAGCCTTTGTGATCCTGCCGCTTTTAATTTCCTGCACACGCTAAGACCGCATAGACAATGGACACCCTTTGCCAACCCATGTGGACGGGCCACGTTTTGCTGGTAGAAACGTGGGTTGGCAATTTTGACAACTTTTGAAGGGTTAATCCTTTCGTTAATAAATAAAATCTTAAACTTTTGTCGCTTATCTTGTGTTATTATCCTTTTTAATTTCAATTGTTTTGACACACGTTTGTTTGAGTAAGACAAGTTGAGCAAATTATGTTTAAGAAATTTAGGATATGATCCTGGATCAAATATTCTATAATCGAAAATTTTCAAGGTGGTTTATTTTTAGGAACATAGGTTTAGTTGTCAAAGTGCAAGGGTTGTTTAGTATAATCAAAATAGTCAAGGATCATACCTGAGGATCCAAGTTAGGATCCTAACCTTTGATCAAGATAACCATAAGTAAAATTTTAACGGATAACAAGGATTAAGGATCCTTATTCGTTTAGCTTTGAGAACCTGAAAAATGGAACATAACTTGGGACTAAGCCAATGTAAAAGATAAATTAGTAACTGGGGACAAGCCCAAAGGATAACTGAGGATGATCTCGAAGGATCACTGGGGACAAGCCCAAAGGATAACTGGGGACAAGCCCAAAGGATAACTGGGGACAAGCCCAAAGGATCGTATGTAAACTGGAGTATGGCCCTTACTGGCGACTATCCAAACTTAGTGACATGAAAATGTCAAAACCTTAGCTAACGTGAAAACGTTAGAAACCTTAGGAACGGATGTATGGTACGTCTACCATTATACGGAGGATCCTGGGTATAGCCAGTACAATGAGGTTGTCAGCCCCGGAAGTGGGTACTGGTCCCAAAGACGTGAACTATATCAGGATCATCGTGCGCTGCTGGCGGAAACTGGGGATAATCCCAAGGATAACTGGGGACAAGCCCAAGGATCTGCGTTGCTTTTGAAGATTCTTGACGTTATGCCGTAGATACCTGAACTATCATAACTCAAATGGTTCGTGAGAAGAGGATGAAGGATACAGGATCCTTATCCTTTGGTAAAAAGTAAGGAAATGTAATAGTTTTAGGATAAGCACATTACCAGAGTAAGGATCACTGATATCATCGGGATCCTTCAAGGATACTTCAATATAAGGATCACATGCTTGAAGGATCATGTTCACATGAAATATTTCTTCAAGTGAACAGCATTCCAGGCTCTTGGTAACAAATTTCCTTCCATGGTTAGCAACCTGTATGCCCCCTTTCCTGCTTCAGCTTCAATTAAGTAAGGGCCTTCCCATTTTGGTGCTAACTTCCCGTCAGCAGGATTAATAGTGTTTTGGAATGTTTTTCTCAACACCATATCTCCGACTTGGAACTTCCTTATCCTAACATTTTTGTTGTAAGCACCAGCCATTCTTTGTTGGTAGCTTGCCATCCTTATCCTAGCCAGATCCCTGATTTCCTCAATAGTATCCAAATCCTGAGCCAGGATTGCAGCATTTTCTTCAGGATCACGAGCACTTGTTCTAGCAGTTGGGATCACCATCTCTATTGGGATCACTGCTTCTGTTTTGGTCGAAAATCACACAAGGATAATGTAACCAAACTTTATGTAAACGGGGTATGATGCTTGGTTAATTATAAAAGTAAAGGATCACTTTCGTGATAGAGATGCAAAGACACAATGATTTATACGAGGAAAAAGCCCTTGATCAATATATGATCTCCGGCATAAAAAACCTCGGGTGATGGCAACTACCGATCACCAAACTTCAATATAAGAACAAAATGGTTACAACTTCGGATGATAATGAGCTGAGTACAAGGATCACTATTGTTTCGAGTGTCTAAGTGTGTGAGAGTTGTGTCGTATGTCGTGTCTGTTCTTCCGAATGAGGAAGAGGGGTATTTATACAAGTGTAGGTGACTTATTTTAGGTAAAATGACTAATTATCAGCTCATTACCCCTTTAGAAATAAAGACAATCTAGCCTAAATTGCTGCCCATGAATCAAGCCATGTTTCCATATCCTGTGCAACGTCTTTCTTCAATTAAGCTCTTGCCATAATTGTGAAGACGCGTCCCTGGATCATGATGCCTAGAGCATATCCTGCTAGATATTCCTGCAAATATAACATTGCATTAAGCGAAGATGATCGTTAGTATGAGGATCCTATAATGTCCCATGATCCTGATCCTGAAGTCCTCCTGAGGATCGCTGTCTGCCAAAGAAACAAGGATCACTGGTTAGGATCACGTGTAAGGATCACCTATAATAAAAATCCAGCCCTAACAGCTTCTGCCCCAAATACTAAAGAAAAAGGTGTTTGACCAGTGGCATTCTTGGGAGTTGTTCTATCAGCCCATAGCACATAAGGTAACTCCTCTGCCCATTTTCCCTTCTTGGATCCTAGCTTCTTCTTTAGATTGTTGATGATGATCTTGTTGGATGATTCTGCTTGGCCATTGGCTTGTGGATGAACTGGTGTTGATGTTATCATCTTGATTCCCCAACTGTCACAAAAGTTAGTAGTTCTGCTTCCAATGAATTGGGAACCATTATCACATACAATTTCAGAGGGAATACCAAATCTAGTTATAATGTTTCTTTTGATAAAGGATATAACTTCTTTTTCTCTGACTTGAGCAAAAGCTTCAGCTTCTATCCACTTAGAGAAGTAGTCAGTCATGGCAAGCATAAATACTTTTCCACCAGGTGCTTTAGGGAGCTTGCCAACTATATCCATCCCCCATCTCATGAATGGCCAAGAGGATGGTATGGGGTGTAGCAATTCAGCTGGTTGATGAAGGATATTGCTGTGTCTTTGACAAGGATCACATTTCCTAGCATATTCTACAGCATCCCTTTTCATGGTTGGCCAGTAGTATCCTGTTCTAAGGATCCTTGAGAATAATGCCCTGCCCCCAGTATGGTTTCCACAATCTCCTTCATGGAAGTCTCTCAACACTTCTTCGATTTCAGGATCCTCAATACATCTTAAATATGGTCCTGCAAGGGATCGTTTATATAGCACATTATTTAAGATTGTAAATTGAGATACCTTGATCCTGAAAGCTCTAGGATTTTCTCCCATTGGAATCTCTCCATATTGCAAGTATTTCATGATTGGTGAGACCCATGATCCTGCATAAGATTGAGCTTCTTCACTAGGGATTACTGCAGTATCCTCTTCTATTTCCATGGCCACTTGATTTTCAATAGCAGGAGCCAGGATATGGATGATAGGGATACTTATGTCTTCTGGAATTTTTAAGGATGATCCTAAGTTGGCCAATGCATCAGCTTCCGTGTTATCCTCCCTTGGTACCTGTGTTAAGCTGAAAGAAACAAAAGAGAGTGCCAATTCTTTGACTATCTCTAAATATTTGGTTAGTTTTTCACCTTTAACAGCATAGGATCCATTAAAGTGATTGGTGATCAATAATGAGTCTACATATACTTTAAGATATTTTACCCCCATATCCTTAGCAATTTGCAAGCCAGCAATTAAGGCTTCATATTCAGCCTCATTGTTAGTTGCTTGGAACTCACAGGCTATGGAGTGGGGTATTATGTCCCCCTGTGGCGATTTTAGTAGTATCCCGAGCCCTGTGCCCTTGACATTTGAGGATCCATCAGTGTGTAGTATCCAAGGATCCTTGGTCTCATCCAGCTGTTGGACTTCCAATTCTGCTTCTTTTTGTAGATCACTACTGAAATCAGCCACAAAGTCAGCTAGTGCTTGGGATTTAATGGCTGTTCTTGGCTCATATCTTATATCATGGGTACTAAGCTTTACTGCCCACTTAGCCATTCTTCCTGACATCTCTGGTTTCTTGAGGACATTCTTAATTGGAAAGTTAGTTCTAACAACAATAGTATGGGTTTCAAAATAATGCCTTAACTTAGTTGATGCCATGATTAATGCAAGAATAAGTTTTTCGAGGTGTGAGTACCTGGATTCGGCATCAAGTAAACTCTTACTTACATAGTAGATAGGATATTGTGTACCTTCGTGATCCTTCACAAGGACAGCACTTACAGCGGTTGAGGATACCGCCAAATATAAGGATAACACATCTCCTTTTTCGGGTTTTGATAGTGCTGGTGCTGAGGACATATATTCTTTAAGGGCTTGTAAAGCATTCTCATGTTTCTCAGTCCATTCAAACTTCTTGTTCTTCCTTAGGATATCGTAAAATTCTTTACATTTTTCTGAGGATTTTGATATGAACCTGTTCAGAGCTGCTATCCTGCCTGTTAGCCTTTGCACATCCTTAGCATTGGCAGGGGACTTGATGTTTACTAGTGCTTTAATTTGCTCCGGACTTGCTTCAATGCCTCTCTGAGTTACCATATATCCTAGGAATTTACCTGCCTTAACACCAAAGTGGCACTTTGAAGGATTAAGCTTCATGTTATATTTATCAAGGATATCAAATGCTTCTTCCAAATCCCTTAGGTGATCCTCAGCTTTCTTTGATTTGACTACCATATCATCTATGTATACTTCCATAGTTTGTCCAATTTGATCTTTGAACATCATATTCACCAGCCTTTGATATGTTGCACCTGCATTTCTTAATCCAAAAGGCATGGCAATATAACAATACAAACCTGTTGGGGTCATAAAGGCTGTATCCTCTTGGTCAGATGGTTCCATCTGAATTTGTTGGAATCTAGATGATGCATCCATAAAGGTTAACAGTTCATGCCCCGTTGTTGCATCCACCATGGAGTCAATGTGGGGTAATGGGAAAGGATCCTTGGGACATGCCTTATTTAAATCAGTGAAATCGACACATACCCTCCACTTTCCGTTTTTCTTTTGGACAACGACCACATTGGCTAACCATTTTGGATACTTTACCTCTCTGATCATACCTGCTCGAAGTAGTCTCTCTACTTCTTCTTGGATAATGGCATTCCTTTCCGGTGCAAACTTCCTCCTTTTTTGATGGATTGGTTTGATAGACCTGTCAATGCCAAGTTTGTGAGTAATAATATCCTTTGATATACCTGTCATATCTTCATGTTTCCAAGCAAAGGTAGATTTTCTTCTTTTGAGGAAGGATATTAAGTCTTCTTTCATCTTGCCAAGGATCCCTGATCCGATATAGATTTTTGATTCAGGATCACTAGGATCCAAGAGGATTTCGTCCACATCTTGTTCCCTTGCCTCCAAGACATTCCTCAGAGGATACTGTAATTGCTATTGCTCCCTTGGCTTCGAGGTTGGCTTCATGGATGAGGTATAACAATCCTTAGCCTCCTGCTGATCACTGTCGATCTTGATTATCCCCCATGGGCTAGGGAGCTTCACACATTGATGGTAGGTGGATGGGACTGCTTTCATATCATGTATCCAGGGCCTGCCAAGGATAACATTGCAACAAGATAAACAGTCAATCACACAAAATTTTTGATAATTATGTAATCCTTCCACATAGATTGGGAGTTTGATGTCCCCCAGAGTTTTCTTCGTTTCTCCACTGAATCCTACAAGCACGGAGGATCTTGGTGTGATGTCTGATTCTGGGATTCCCATCTTCTTCAGAACATCAAGCTGGATAATGTTCACTGAGCTTCCTCCATCGATAAGGATCCTGCGGACAAAATGGTTAGAGATAAAGAGAGTGATAACTAAACTATCATGATGAGGATCCTGAATGTTAATGCGATCATCCTCATCAAACGTTATCATCTTCCCTTCTGAGACACTTGATGTTCTAATAGGCCTTTCTCCATTATCCATTTTTGACTCCTTTGCATGTCTTTTGGCCACCGAGAAGGATGTACCACAGATGTCTGATCCCCCGGAAATAAAGTTGATCACTTGTGCATTTGCCGGAGGTGCTGGAGCCTTTTCAGGGATCCTTTCAGGATCCTGAGTCCTTTGCTTTTTTTCTTCCCAACAATTCTTTCAGGTGCCCCTTGCTTAATAGATATCCAATCTCTTTTCTTAAAGCTATGCATTCTTCAGTCAGATGCCCGAAATCCTCATGGTATGCACACCATTTTGACTTGTCTTTAGTCCCGGATGGTTTATCATTCTTCCTGGGCCACCTAGCTTTTTCACCTAGATTCTGCATTGCAAGGATCAGTTCATGATTATCAACGAAAAAACAATATTCTGAGATTGGAGGATAATCTTCATCATCCTCTTCTTGGTCAACAGCATGCACGTTCTGGTTCTCATTTCTATGGTAGGACTTGAATTTGTTGTTCTTGAAGGAGGATCCTTGTTTCTCCTGTTTTGAGGATCCTACTTGTCTCTCCTGGATCCTCTTGTCATCCTCTAGCCGGATGAACCTGAGTGCTCGAGTTCTTACTTCATCTAGATTCCTGCATGGTGTCATAACAAGATCATCATAGAATAATGAATCCTTAAGCAGTCCCATTTTGAAGGCTTCAACAGCCGTAGCCATATCCAAGTTGGGAATGTCCAAGGATTCTTTACTAAATTTAGTTATATAATCCCTTAATGATTCATTATGATTTTGAGTTATCCTGTACAAATCACTAGTTAATCTTTCAAATTTTCTACTACAGGAGAATTGGTTATTGAATAAATTAACTAAATTAGCAAATGAAGTAATAGAGTAGGGGGGAAGACTTAGCAGCCACTTAAGAGCTGATCCAGTAAGAGTGGATCCAAATCCTTTACATAGGCATGCTTCTTTCAGTTTTTCTGGGATAGGATTGATCTCCATCCTCTCCCTGTATTGTGCTATGTGCTCTTCTGGATCCGTTGTACCATCATACAGCTTCATAGTAGGGATATGGAACCTTTTGGGTACCTCTGCATCACAAATTGGTGGTGCAAAGCGAGATACCTTAAGGCTTCCATCTGCAATCTCTGGGATAGGCTTGACTACCCCTGGAACGCTTGAGATCATATCTTTTAGTTTCTGCAATTCCCTGGCCATAGCGTGATTGACACCTGTATCCTGCATGAATCCATGGTTAGTGGTAGGATAATTATTTAAAGTGTTACCTCCCATTGGGTTCAAGTTAGGGAATCCATATTGCTGGGATTCTGGAACAACGGAGGGACCAGTGGAAGCAATGGTCTGCATTGGAATGAAGTCCCCTTGATGGACATCTAGACTTCCTGTTTGCAAACTTTTTAGGGATCCTGGCACCTGGAAGGATCCTGGTATCTGGAAGGATCCTGGTATCTGGGATGATCCTGAAACGAAGGAGGATCCTTGACCCTGGGATGACCCTGGAACAAAGTAGGATCCTTGACCCTGGGATGATCCTGGAACAAAGTAGGATCCTTGAAACTGCTGTGCTCCCGGATAGGCTCCCGAATTCATGAGGGATCCCATATGCTGGGGATAGGATCCTGCCGGCTGAAAGTGTGAGCCAGATGCCTGAGTCATTGCTGTCGATCCGAGGTGCAATCCTCTTGATTCTCCCATAATTTGCACGTTTGGAATTCCTGGTGGCTGAGAAGTAATCATTGGAGTATCAAAGCTCAAAGACTTGGGCATCAGTGGGGAATGATCCTCTGCCGTTTTCTTCTGTCTTTTTGAGATCTCCAATTTCCCTGAGGATCCTTTCATTAGTTTCATCCTGCCGTTGCATACGATCCTTCATCTGCAAAATCAAAGTAAATACATCACTAGTACTGGGAATATAAGAATTCATAGCAGAAGGGGATGGAGTTTTAGAATTAGTAGGAGTTTGTCTCTTCTCAGCATTCTTCTGGGATCCTGCCGGTGGAGGAGGTAGAGTGTTCTGAGATGAGGTGACTGCAGACATCGCCGTGGACATGTTTTTCAATGATGAAGCCATGTAATTCTTTGAAATGATTTCGAACAAAAGGTTTTCTTATGAATGAAGCACCAATTGCCCCACGGTGGGCGCCAAACTGTTTTGGTCAAAAATCACACAAGGATAATGTAACCAAACTTTATGTAAACGGGGTATGATGCTTGGTTAATTATAAAAGTAAAGGATCACTTCTATGAGAAATATGCAAAGACACAATGATTTATACGAGGAAAAAGCCCTTGATCAATGTATGATCTCCGGCATAAAAAACCTCGGGTGATGGCAACTACGATCACCAACTTCAATATAAGAAAAATATAGTTACAACTTCGGATGATAATGAGCTGAGTACAAGGATCACTATAGTTTCGAGTGTCTAAGCGTGTGAGAGTTGTGTTGTGTGTTCTTCCGAATGAGGAAGAGTGTTATATATACAAGTGTAGGTGACCTATTTTAGGTAAAAAGACTAATAATCAGCTCATTACCCCTTTAGAAATAAAAGACAATCTAGCCTAAATTGCCGCCCTTAAATCAAGCTAAGTTTCCATATCCTTTGCAACGTCTATCTTTGATTAAGCTCGTGCTATAATTGTGAAGACGCGTCCCTTGATTATGATGCTAAGAGCGTATCCTGCCAGATGTTCCTGCAAAATAATGTTGTATTACACGAAGGTAACTATTAGCATGAGGATCCTTTCAATGGTCCATGATCCTGATCCTGAAGTCCTGCTGAGGATCACTGTCTGCCAAAGAAACAAGGATCACTGGTTAGGATCACGTATAAGGATCACGTATGATAAAAATCCAGCCCTAACAACTTTAATGGATCCTATGCTGTTAAAGGTGAAAAACTAACCAAATATTTAGAGATAGTCAAAGAATTGGCACTCTCCTCTCTTTTGTCTCTTTCAGCTTAACACAGGTACCAAGGGAGGAAAACACAGAAGCTGATGCATTGGCCAACCTAGGATCATCCTTGAAGATTCCAGAAGATATAAGTATCCCCATCATCCATATCCTGGGCTCCTGCTATTGAAAATCAGGTGGGCCATGGAAATAGAAGAGGATACTGCAGTGATCCCTAGTGAAGAAGCTCAATCTTATTCAGGATCATGGATCTTACCAATCTTGAGATACTTGCAACACGGGGAGATTCCTATGGGAGAAAATCCCAAAGCTTTCAGGATTAAGGTATCTCAATTCACAATCTTAAATAATATGCTATATAAACGATCTCTTGCAGGACCATATTTAAGATGTATCGAGGATCCTGAAATTCAAGAAGTATTGAGAGACTTCCATGAAGGAGATTGTGGAAACCACACTGGGGGCAGGGCATTGTTCTTATCCTCTAGAACAGGATACTACTGCGCCAACTATTGAAGAATGTGTCCTAAAGACACAGCAATATCCTTCATCAACCAGCTGAATTTCTACATCCTATACCATCCTCTTGGCCATTCATGAGATGGGGGATGGATATAGTTGGCAAGCTCCCCTAAAGCACCTGGTGGAAAAGTATTTATGCTCGCCATGACCGACTACTTCTCTAAGTGGATAGAAGCTGAAGCTTTGCCAAGTCAGAGAAAAGGAAGTTATATCCTTTATTTAAAAGAAACATTATAACTAGATTTGGCATTCCCTCTGAAATTGTATGTGATAATGGTTCCCAATTCATTGGGAGCAGAAACCACTAACTTTTGTGACAGTTGGGGAATTAAGATGATAACATCAACACCAGTCCATCCACAAGCAATGGTCAAGCAGAATCATCCAACAAGATCATCATCAAACAATCTGAAGAAGAAGCTAGGATCCAAGAAGGGGAAATGGGCAGAGGAATTGCCTTATGTGCTGTGGGCTGATAGGACAGGACAACTCCCAAGAATGCCACTGGGCAAACACCCTTCTCTTTAGTATTTGGGGCAGAAGCAGTGATCCAACAGAAATGGTGGTTCCAACTGCTAGAACAAGTACTCGTGATCCTGAAGAGAATGCTGCAAACCTAGCTCAAGACTTGGATACTATTGAGGAAATCAGGGATCTGGCTAGGATAAGGATGGCAAGCTACCAACAAAGAATGGCTGGTGCCTACAACAAAAATGTCAGGATAAGGAAAGTTCCAAGTCGGGGATATGGTGTTGAGAAAAGCATTCCAAATACCATCAATCCTGCTGATGGAAAATTGGCACCAAAATGGGAAGGCCCTTACTTGATTGAAGCCGAAGCAGGAAAGGGGGCATACAGATTGCTAACCATGGAAGGAAATTTGTTACCAAGAGCCTGGAATGCTATTCACTTAAAGAATACTTCATGTGAACAGGATCCTTCAAGCATATGATCCTTACACTTACAATGAAAGCATTCCTCGAAGGATCCCGGCGATATCAGTGATCCTTACTCTGGTAAAGTCCTTAATCTCAAACTTTTCCATTTTCTTATTTTTACCTAAGGATAAGGATCACGTATCCTTCATCCTCCTCTCACGAAGAATTTGAGTTCTGATACTACAGGTATCCTCAGCATGTTATTGATAGTCTTCAAAAGCACCTCAGATCCTTGGGTTCAACCCCAGTTATCCTTGGGCTTGTCCCCAGTTTTCGGCCTGTAGCGCACGATGATCCTGGTATAGTTCTCGTCTTTAGGACCCAGTACCCACTTTTAGGGGCTGACAACCTCATCGTACTGGCTATATACCTAGGATCCTACGTATATGGTAGACGTACCATACATCCGTTCCTTAAGGTTTTCTAACGTTTTCACGTTAGCTAAGGTTTTGACATTTTCATGTCACTAAGTTTGGATAGTCGCCAGTAAGGGGCCATACTCCAGTTTACTTTACATACGATCCTTGGGCTTGTCCCCAGTTATCCTTCGGGCTTGTCCCCAGTGATCCTATGGGCTTGTCCCCAGTTATCCTATGGGCTTGTCCCCAGTTACTAACTTATCCTTTATATTGGCTTAGTCCCAAGTTATATTCCATTTTTTCAGGTTTTCGAAGTTAAACAATTAAGGATCCTTTAATCCTTATTATCCATTAAAGTTTTACTGATGGTTATCCTGATTAAAGGTTAGGATCCTAAACTTGGATCCTCAGGTATGATCCTTAACTATTTTTAATTTCATTCATTATTCATTTGAATAACCCTTAGACCTTGACAAACTAAACCTATGATTCTTAAAATAAACTACTTTGAAAAATTTTCGATTATAGGATATTTGATCCAGGATCATATCCTAAAATTCTTGAACATGATTTGCTTAACCTTTCTTACTCAAATGAATATGTTTTTAAACAATTGGAAAGTAAGAGGATAAACAAAGGACAAAAAAGAAAGCCAAAAAGATTAGAGTTATTTTATTAACAAAGGATTTTAAACCCTTCAAAGTTGTCAAAATTGCCAACCCACGTTTCTACCAGCAAAACGTGGCCCGTCCACATGGGTTGGCAAAGGGTGTCCATTGTTTGTGCGGTCGTAGCATGCAGGAAAATTAAAAGCGGCAGGATCACAAAGGCTTCATCCCCAAACAGAGGATCCCCTCCACCATTCGCGATCCTACCTATTGTCCAAAGGATCCAGGATCCTTAACCCTAAAAACTATTGTTTAAGTTACAGACCATAAATTGTTTCAAACATCACAACCACAAAAACCACTACCAAACCTAAAAAAATTGGGCCCCAGCCTAGTCTCGAAATATCCATCACCACCGGCTCCACTAGCCTCTCTACCCTGATCCTTGCCAACATCACCGCCTTCGAGCTTTGGGATCTCCTCAGCCTCCTCATCATCCTCCAACTCTGCCAGCCTTGCCTTCCAGCCTTCCACGTCCCATGTGCCTTTGCCAAAGGAAGGATCCTGAGCCTCCGCAGCCATCTGCAGCTGGATCTTATACATGGTTATCGCAGCCGAGACCTTGGCATCCTGGGTAATGTCATGCTTCTCATAATCAAAATTGATCAGCATCCTGGCAGCTTTATCCTTGGTGGCCCGGAGCTCCTTCTCAAGATCAGCAATCTTGAGATCCTTTAGCACACCCATCTGTTGGAGGTCGGCAATTTGGCGGTCTTGATCCTCAACGTGGCCAATATATGTTTCTATTTCAGCGAGTTTCTGCAGAAAGGGAAAAGGGTAAGTTCAGGACCAGGTGATCCTCAAACAAGCAGGATATACAAGCAGGAGCAGTGATCCTTACTTCGTTAACGTAATCAAGAAACTGTTGGCGGAGCAGGGGAAATCCTTGAAGATCCTCAGAGGCCTTCCTCTTCTTTCCTTTACCCCTAATAGGTGCTTTAGGGGCTGAAGCGGTTGGACTGGCAGCAGGGGTCTTCTTCCTCGCAGATTTGACATTAGCAAGATCATCAATGCCAAACTTGGAGGCAGATTTTGCAGATTTTCCAGCACCTACACAACCAAAATCAGATAAGTATTCTAACTAATTTAAAAAATCCTACATAAAACTACTTTTTAATCAGGATACTTACTTGACATCGTGACAGAAGCAGAGGATACTTCTTGGGAATCTTGAGTAGCAACCTGGAAAGTTCTTGTCTCCGGATCAAGCTTCTTGAAGGCTAAAAGTCTCTCTTTTGCAGCAGGTGTCAACTTCAGACGAGAGATAGAAATAGCTGCACAATAAACAAAAAGCAAAAGAAAATATTAGTAATCCTCATCCTAAGGAACAAATCTTATGGTGATCCTTCCAGGATCCTCTATCCTACCATGAGTAGCCCACTCTTTGGGCAGATCCTTCCCATCAGGGATGGTATCCCTCCTAACAAAGAAGAACCGTCGCTTCTAATTCGTGTCATTCTTGGTGACCTTGAAGACAGGATGATCCTCTCCAGCTTTTCGCTTAAATAGATAACGATGGGGTCCGAAAGTGGTAAGATCGTACATCTCAGCCAGCTCCGCCATACCAAGGTCAATCCCTTCTTGTTCAATGATCCTCTCAAGGGTATACAATACCCTCTAGATCATGGGCATAGCCTGGATATAGCAGATGCCGGTGAGAGAGAAGAAGGATTGAGTGAACTGTGGGAAAGGATATGAATATCCTATCAAGAACGGAGTAACAGGAAAGGCCACCCAAGTATCAGAGATAAAGTCACTCAAAGCAGTGGGAGTGAAAGATTTAAAGATAGCATTTGCCGGAAAACAATGACGAATTCTATCAATATGAACATCGGTGAAACAACACCTCTCATGGGGAGAATCCTTGATGATCCCTTGACCCTTCAAGGGACTGTTCTTTTTAGGATCCTTATGAGGGGAGTTGCGTAGCAGCATGCTTGCAGAATGTTGAAGAAAAACAAAGAAGCAGAAAAACAGAGTAAGAGAAGGAAGAAGGAAGAAGAGGGATCTCCTCAGCCTCCTCATCATCCTCCAACTCTGCCAGCCTTGCCTTCCAGCCTTCCACGTCCCATGTGCCTTTGTCGAAGGAAGGATCCTGAGCCTCCGCAGCCATCTGCAGCTGGATCTTATACATGGTTATCGCAGCCGAGACCTTGGCATCCTGGGTAATGTCATGCTTCTCATAATCAAAATTGATCAGCATCCTGGCAGCTTTATCCTTGGTGGCCCGGAGCTCCTTCTCAAGATCAGCAATCTTGAGATCCTTTAGCACACCCATCTGTTGGAGGTCGGCAATTTGGCGGTCTTGATCCTCAACGTGGCCAATATATGTTTCTATTTCAGCGAGTTTCTGCAGAAAGGGAAAAGGGTAAGTTCAGGACCAGGTGATCCTCAAACAAGCAGGATATACAAGCAGGAGCAGTGATCCTTACTTCGTTAACGTAATCAAGAAACTGTTGGCGGAGCAGGGGAAATCCTTGAAGATCCTCAGAGGCCTTCCTCTTCTTTCCTTTACCCCTAATAGGTGCTTTAGGGGCTGAAGCGGTTGGACTGGCAGCAGGGGTCTTCTTCCTCACAGATTTGACATTAGCAAGATCATCAATGCCAAACTTGGAGGCAGATTTTGCAGATTTTCCAGCACCTACACAACCAAAATCAGATAAGTATTCTAACTAATTTAAAAAATCCTACATAAAACTACTTTTTAATCAGGATACTTACTTGACATCGTGACAGAAGCAGAGGATACTTCTTGGGAATCTTGAGTAGCAACCTGGAAAGTTCTTGTCTCCGGATCAAGCTTCTTGAAGGCTAAAAGTCTCTCTTTTGCAGCAGGTGTCAACTTCAGACGAGAGATAGAAATAGCTGCACAATAAACAAAAAGCAAAAGAAAATATTAGTAATCCTCATCCTAAGGAACAAATCTTATGGTGATCCTTCCAGGATCCTCTATCCTACCATGAGTAGCCCACTCTTTGGGCAGATCCTTCCCATCAGGGATGGTATCCCTCCTAACAAAGAAGAACCGTCGCTTCCAATTCGTGTCGTTCTTGGTGACCTTGAAGACAGGATGATCCTCTCCAGCTTTTCGCTTAAATAGATAACGATGGGGTCCGAAAGTGGTAAGATCGTACATCTCAGCCAGCTCCGCCATACCAAGGTCAATCCCTTCTTGTTCAATGATCCTCTCAAGGGTATACAATACCCTCTAGATCATGGGCATAGCCTGGATATAGCAGATGCCGGTGAGAGAGAAGAAGGATTGAGTGAACTGTGGGAAAGGATATGAATATCCTATCAAGAACGGAGTAACAGGAAAGGCCACCCAAGTATCAGAGATAAAGTCACTCAAAGCAGTGGGAGTGAAAGATTTAAAGATAGCATTTGCCGGAAAACAATGACGAATTCTATCAATATGAACATCGGTGAAACAACACCTCTCATGGGGAGAATCCTTGATGATCCCTTGACCCTTCAAGGGACTGTTCTTTTTAGGATCCTTATGAGGGGAGTTGCGTAGCAGCATGCTTGCAGAATGTTGAAGAAAAACAAAGAAGCAGAAAAACAGAGTAAGAGAAGGAAGAAGGAAGAAGAGAGATACCTGATTGATCTTCGGACGAGATTATAAAGGGAGTTTCTTTGATTTTAAATGCGAATGGATTCTATCTCTATCTCCTATTTATAATGATGATCTGCAGGGCTGTCACTTCTGTGACGTAAGAATCACAACGGCTAGTCCGACTCCAACTGCTAGTTATCCGATTAGCTCGTTGCAGATAAGATCAAGCAAAATATAACTCATTTATTTACAATATCACTCCTTATATTTTGGGGGCAATTGTTAGGGCTGGATTTTTATAACACATGATCCTTACATGTGATCCTAACCAGTGATCCTTGTTTCTTTGGCAGATAGTGATCCTCAGCAGAGTTCCAGGATCAGGATCACGGACCATCATAGGGATCCTCATGCTAACAGTTGTTTTCATTGAATTTAATGTTATCTTGCAGGAATGTCTAGCAGGATCCGCTCTTAGCATCGCAAACAAGGGATGCGTCTTTACAACTTTGGCATATGCTTAATCAGAGAGGAACGTTGTAAAGGATATGGAAACTCGGCATGATTTAAGGGCGATAATTTAGGCTAGATTTACTTTTATTTCTAAAGGGGTAATGAGCTGATTGTTAGTCTATTTACCTAAAATAGGTCACTCACACTTGTATATATAACACTCTTCCCCATTCGGAAGACGGACAACACAATTCTCACACGCTTAGACACTCGAAACTATAGTGATCCTTGTACTCAGCTCATTATCATCCGAAGTTGTAACCATTTTTCTTATATTGAAGTTTGGTGATCGGTAGTTGCCGTCACCCGAGGTTTTTTATGCCGGAGATCATACATTGATCAAGGGCTTTTTCCTCGTATAAATCCTCGTGTCACTTGCATATTTCTAACTAAAGTGATCCTTTACTTTTTCAACTAACCAAGCATCATTCCCCGTTTACATAGAGTTTGGTTGTATTATCCTTGTGTGATTTTTCACCAAAACACTGGTAAATTGAGAATCTTTCTGCAACCCCATCTTGAAGGCCTGCACAGCTATTGCAACATCAAGATGCGGGATATCTAAGGATTCCCGGCTAAACTTATTCATATAATCCCTCAAGGATTCCTGAGGTCCTTGAGTTATCCTGTAAAGGTCACTGGTTAGTTTCTCAAAACTTTGGCTGCAAGAAAACTGACTATTAAATAAATTAACCAAGTGAGCAAATGAAGTAATTGAGTGAGGAGGAACGTTTAAGAGCCATTTTAAGGCTGATCCTGTTAAGGTAGAACCAAAACCCTTGCACAGGCATGCTTCCTTGAGATCCGGAGGGATATGATTGATTTCCATCCTTTCCCTATATTGGGAAACATGCTCCTCAGGATCCGTGCTTCCGTCGTAGAGCTTCATGTTGGGGGTCTGAAATCTTTTTGGGATTTCAGCATCACAGATAGGATGCGCAAACCGGGATATCCTGTGACTGTCCTGGGATATTCTGGGATTGGCTGGACCACCCAGGCACACTGGATATCATGTCCTTTAGCTTCTGAAACTCCCTAGATAATGCTGATGTCACACCTGTATCCTGCAAAGATCCAATACCGTTAGTGGCAAGAGTATTATTATTATTAGACACATGACCAATCTGAGGATTTTGGCCATATCCTGAAGCATATCCTGAGCTCCTCACAATTGACACTCTAACCGAAGAGGGTATCTCAGGAGTAAGATTCTAGGGATGGATGGGCACAATATTTCCCCGGTTATCCTCAGTGTAAACTGCAGAACTGAAGTTCAAAGCCCCGGGCTGCAAGGGAGTGATAGTATCTTCAGCAGGCCTGCTCGAGCTTGATTTCAAGAGTTGTATCTCTCTCATCAGCATCTGATTAGTTTCCTGCTGCTGCCTCATCTGTTCCTGTACACTACCAAACAAATTTAGAATTTCCTCATTAGAAGCTAAAACAGGACCGGATCCCTGGACATTGCGAGTGGGAATAACATCCCGAGCCACATGAATTTCAGTTCCTTGGGAAGAGGCTTGAGATCTCGGAGGAGGTGGTGGAAGCACTGAACCAATTGTTGCAGAGGTTGTAGCAGATATGGTGGAAGAGCTCATGTTTGACCTTGAGGCCATTGAAAATAGTTTTGAAAAGAATTTCGAAAACAAAAAACCGAGTAATGATTTTAACAAAGTATTGATTAAAAATAGCACCACTTGCCCCACGGTGGGCGCCAAATTGTTTTGGTCAAAAATTACCGAAGCAATTATGTGATCAAATTAGTTAAGTGAGGTAGTGTGCTAGAAATGTGTGTTGAAAATATTCAAGTTAAGTTGCTTATAAAAACAGGTTCAAGATACGGCTCAGGATATAGAGCTGTATCTATGATCAAACAATGAGCAAAAATATAAAGGGTGACACGAGATGTACGAGGAAAGCCCTTGATCAATCTAGATCGCCGGCACAAAACCTCAGGAGCTGACAATCGCAACTGACTTGTTCTTCTATTACTTCAAATATCAGGATACAATGCAGGATATGATGCGGATCAACTACGTGTTACAACGAGATTTGAATACAAGTGTTTGTGTGTAGTGATTGCTAGTAGCTAGAGAGCGAAGTGTGCGAGTGAAAGTGAGTGCCTTAATCTGATCCGATCAAACTATTTATAGTTAAACGAAAATAACTAACTATCCTAAAAAACCGGGATGCTTTGAATATTCCCCAAGTTAACGTTGCAGTCCTGGTCTTTCGGGTTCAACGTCCTTAATCCAACCGATTAGCCTGAGTCTTAGGGGGAAGAAGTCTTCTCGAACGTTGGAGACTTGCAGCTCCTAATCTGCACGTGACTAATTCAGTCAATACCAGGATATCGTACCAGGATGTTACAAATATCCTGATCCGGTATCCTGATTACAAATAAACAATCAAGAGCAGAATATTAGTCAGGATATATGTTCAGAAAATGACCCATAACAGGCAAATTTGTTTCACCCCAAAATGTTTGAAAAACAGTAAAAGAGGGGACTATGTACTCACTTGAGATTGCTCAATAGTCTTTGGATAACAACCAAGCAAAGCAATAAGGATCATGGAATCAAACGGCACCTAATATAGGTAACTATGTTAATAAACGGTCCTAAATCGGAGGATTGGATAAAATGTGGTTTCGTAAACCAAATGAGTGTAAGAACTCATATAATATGGTTTAACAAAGCCTACATTTTAAAACGGAACCTATCCTAAGTGCTTACGACCCATTACGACTCGTTTAGGTAGCTTACGCTACTTTAACGCGTCGTTCGCGTAAAACGCGTTCGGACCGCCTAACTAGTCCTATGACAAATAAAATATGCCTTAACATGTCTAATAATGTTGCCTAATTAGTTTAGATGTCAAAATTTATGTTACATATGCTTAAAATGAATTTTGGCGCAAAAGGGCATTTTGGTTATTTTTCCTAAGGCATATAATCACCTATCATACAACTAAATAGACTAAGTGACCATAAAGTTCAAACAAACTTCATGTTGACCGTTGACTGGTCAAAGCAAAAAGTCAAACACTGTTTGACTTTCGTGCTAAAAACTCATAAAAGAACGAAAGAACACTTACAAAAGGTCCAAGCAATGGGGTTTGATCTTAAAATTCTCAGGTATGAAGTGTTTCAACTCCAACTTAGAGAATTTGGGAAGATCAAAGTGAGCATGAATGGAAAAACTTGGGGTATTAATAGATTTCGGAGAGCCGTTAAGATCGTTTATCGAAAACCGAGCTTCGATCTAAGCCGTACATGTGCACCCATGGTTTTGGAATACCATGGGCACCTCAAAATAGCCCATAGATTGCTTAAAAACCGTTTGCAACTCACCAACACCCAACTGCTGATTTAATCAGCTTGTTTTGCTGATCTGGGGGTTCTGTCGCAGCCCGCGTAGAAGCCAAGGGTGGGTGGCTTACACGGCCCGCCTGAACAAAGTTTGGCAGATTTGGTCCCTGTATGTATTTAAGCCCATTTTCAACACTTTTAAGGCCCGTTAAGCCATTTTCAAGGGCCTAAAATGATGCCTAAGCATAGGGGACATGAAACATGCTCAAAAGTATCTTGGATGTCAATTCGTTTGGTCGTACGATTGCGTTATTCGGTTAATTACGACGAAACACGAACGGACGCGAAAAACGATCCAAATTACGCGACGAATGGAATTTTATCATGCCAATCACTAAAATAAAATATTTTAATGATTACATTTTGGATGTCCGGATGTATTCAGAACGTAAGATATGCGCGGAAACGCAAACTTATGCACTTTTTGACGCTTTTAGTCCCTGAATGACCAAAAAGTTTATTTTAGCACACCGAACCCCTCAAAGCCTACTTCTAAGCTATGTAAAGGATATTTAGGGTATGTTCAACTTATAATCAAGTTCCGGAATGTTCGTTACAGTACGAATCGGCATACTTTCACAGTTTGTCAAAATTAGTCCCTGTAAATGAATAAACTTGATTTTGCCATACCAAAGTCTTCAAAACTTATTTCTTAGTTATGTAAAGGTTATTTAAGGTATGTTAAGCATAAGTTGATGTTCCAAAGTGTTTGCGCGTTAAACGGATTACGTTTACGCATCGGTTTGCGTATAACTCTCTAGAAAGTGATATAGAGTTTGAAATTGAACAAAAATCAAAACATGCAAAATGTCAAACATAAACAAACAAATATTGGGATCAAATAACATTATTTCATTGATAACTGAACTCTTTACAATGATTACAAGCACAGGTGTCACACCAGGCGGGCATGAGCCGTGTTGATAGTCTGTCTTCAGCTATAAATAGGGGTGTTTGGTTCCATTCCAATCCATCCATTGGCAAACCATTTCTCTCACACTTGCCACCACTCCACCACCACTACAACACCATCATCTATCTTCCATCATTTAGAGTGTGTAGTAGTCTCGGGATCCAAGATTGATCGTAAGAGTTCTTGTCAAACAAAGGACATGCTTGGATAAACTCTTACATCACTTGGTGAAGAGATATCTTTTATGTATTACTTTTTGATTTCCAATCTTTGGCTCCTTTTTATTTGGGTATGTATTAATGACTTTAATAACTAGTTTTTTATATTGAAGGCGAATTTATCTAACCATTCTTCATATGTTGTTGATTCACATATTCGTGTCTTCACGATCTCTTTAAAGTGCGTTAACTACTTGGAAGGGGGTTAGAAGGGTGGTTGGGTAATTCTATGTCTCGTTCAGTGTATAGTTCCTGCGTGAACCTGGTTCAAGCTTAGTACTACTTCAAGGTTGGGCGTTACTGTGCGCCCCAGAAGAAAGTATGAAACCGCTTGAATCCCTTATCTATAAACTACTATTAAAACTTTAAACCAACCCTGCGAGGACTGTATCCCTACTGACTCAGACCAAAGGGTTGAGGGTAACGTTGCCTAGAAGGGGGCTGCCACTTTTCACATTAATAACTTACTTAATTATCTTTCAATAATCCGACCTTGCCGGACTATATCCCTGCTGACTCAACCCAATAGGTTGAGGGTAACGCTGTCTGGAAAGGGGCCTACTACTATAACTTAAAGATAATCTATTAAAATGCCCAAAGTGCGGAAATCATTAAATGATGCATAAAAGAGGAGTTGGAACCAAGTTATTCTTTCTTGACTATCTATTTTTCCTTATATTTTATTTTTGCTTTTTATTTTTTCTTTTTATAACTTTAAAACATTTTCATCAAAATTTGGTTAGATTAGATGTTAATGATAAGCCGGTATTAAAAGCTCTTATGTCCTTGGATGACCTCGGTATCTTGCCATCACTATACTACGTCCGCGATGGGTGTACTTGCCCTAACGTGTGGGTAGAGTGATAGTATTATATCGTGTTTTATAAATTTAAAACTTGAATTGGCAAGTAAAAAGAGCTAAAATATATCTAAAAAATATATACACGCGCATGCACGTCAAGTTTTTGGCGCCGTTGCCGGGGACACAAGGATTTTGAGAAAGATCAAAATTAACGGCCTAATCATTTTTATCTTTCTTCTTTTTCTTTAAATTTTCACTTTCTGCAGAAGTGACACGGGGCCGTGTGTGATCTACACGGGGCCGTGTCACCTCTCTAGTAACCTCAAAACTACTTTCTGCCAGATACAGACTGCAGCATGGGGCCGTGTCAACCTAACACGGGGCCGTGATAGATTAGCAGTTTGTAGGAAAACAATAACCATCTGGTCCCCACGGTTAAAAACTTTCTGGGCGTGGATTTTTATGATTATTTTTACCCCTACCACTTTTACGGTGAATGGTGCGATTATTGTGGGGTGAAGCCTGAAGAATCGGAATGTGGCGTTCTAAACTTCACTCCCCACTACTTAGCCCCATCGTTTTCCTGTAACGATCACCTTAAGATGGGCGAGAGTAAAAATGATAATAACGTCCATCCACCTGAACTCCATCAACCCTCTTACCTAGGAGACTTAGAAGACGTAAGTCAAATAGAAAAAAGATTCCCCAAAAACTCAAAGAAGTGGAATCCTTAATGAAGGCGCGATGTTCATCAAGGATCTCAACCGAAGGAGATTCGATGGAAGAAAAATCAGGTACAAACTATAACAACCCGCACGTTCGTGCGCTATTACTACTCGTTATACTCGTTACGCCTAGCACCAGAGATTCGGATCATAATGGAGCTATATCGCATACATCGCTACTTCGCAGTATTTTCGCATATTACGCATACTTTATCGCTATAACACATCACATCGCACATACTAACACTCACGATGACGTTGAGTGAGGACCTATTCTACCCTCCTCGATAGCCGTGATGTGTCGCAACGCAACGCATATTCAAAACGCGCAACTCGATTATCGCAACACAGAATTTGAAATGTGGATATTTATACAACCCTATGTGACTAATTATAATAAATATATGAATGTGTGTATGAAAATGTGTGACCAAACTATCGCAACACTTAACGAACAAAATGAAACATCGAAACGTAAATCGCCGGAGACCTCCGATCGAATGACCATTCGATCGGATGGCCATCCAATCGGATTGCCATCCGATCCATGGCACTCCATCACCTTCTCTCCTCTTCACCTATAAATAGCACTTCTCACATCACTTGAACAGTGATATGATAGCTCTCGTTCGACCAACACGCTTTTGGACCCTTTTCTCTTGATTCCTTGCGATTCTTGTAAGTTTGTACCTCAAATCTTGTACTTCTATGATCTACACACACTTCTTCATCTTTTCCACCATCAGATCTCACCTTTTCACCGTAAAATCCTCTGATTTGGGGCGTTCTAAGGTGATGTCATCATGGAGTTCTTAGGAACAATGAAGCGTGACCTCACCTCATCAAGAACGGTTTAGATCTAATGGATTCCATGGTATGAAAACACTAATTATTTCTGTCACACCCCCAAAATCCACACGCGGAGTACCACCGCTTGGAGGCGTGACTGACCAGGATCAAGCCATCAATCATATCAAACATAGCATTTAAAAGTAAAAGTAATCAATGTAAATCATCAAGACATGATTGATGTTCCAAACCAAACATCGTTTAAATAGCGGAAGCATAGTATGTAATCTCAAAATAATTATAAGTTCGAATAACGTTCATGAATCCAAATCCCACAACGACCTGCTCCTCCCTGTGCAAGCTCCATAATGTACCTAAGGTCCTGCAAGGCATGCAGCAAATAAATCAACAAACTAGTTGAGCGAGTTCACAGAAAGTAAGTTCATAACGTAATACATAAGGATAGCTAGTGGGGGCTTCCCATACTAGTGTGTACTAAAGGTGGGGGCTTCCCATGTTCATCCTGGTTAATGAGGGCTTCTCATTAACGGTACTTACTAGACTAACTTCCGACCATGTGTTCTTCTTTACCGAGAACAGGAAAACGTACAGGGTCACGTAGGCTTTACGTGACGTGCCCTTCCCCGAGGACAGTGGTACGCGTGGGGGCTACGTAGGCTTTACGCAGCGTGGCCTTCCGACCTGGAAGCCAGTAGATGGTATTGGGTTACGTAGGCTTTACGTAACGTGTCCTCCCGACCCGGGAGACATATGGCAATTGTACTGGGTTACGTAGGCTTTACGTAACGTGTCCTGACTAACCTGAGGACGATGGTCTATAGTCTGGTATATGCGTAAGTACGAGTAACTCCCTTTTACAATAACATATCCAACCCAATTCCCAACCCGGGAATCCCATGCCTTGGCTGTGTGAACTCACCTTGGTTTGCTCGGCAGATACACAAGGAATATAAGTAGCAAGTAAATGGTCACTCACGTCCTATCATGGTTATAATACGAGTCAGGTTCGTATATAGCACGTATATAGTAATCACATATAGTCATGGGATGCATGTACGCACGTAAGCAGATAAGGCATAGCATGCGTGATTCAATTGTTCAAGTCCAACAATACCCGGCCCAAAAGCATAACAGTCCACAATTCAAATCGTTGGGCTCAACAGATTGGGCCCGTAACAGTGAAGGCCCAGCAGTGTGCGTGTAAATGATGGTCTCGACTCGCAACGGGGTTACGAGTCGCAACGGGGATCTCGAGTCGTATCGGCTGGATGCGAGTCGCAACGATGGTCTCGGTTCATCCCGGTCTGGTTACGAGTCGCAATCTGACTCGCAACCGTGGTTGCGGTTCGTGCGGTTTGGTCTCGAGTGGGTACCGACTCGCAACTGGTGATACCGAGTCGCAACCGTGGTGTGTGTAACAGCCTTCCTTAATTCTATCAATTAAACTCCGTGATTTCAGCTAACAGTTTGGTCAGTTTCGGAAACAGATCAAATCAACAATTAATCTATAATCAAGCATGTTCATAATCAACATCAATTCAGGAACAATTAACCAATCTTGTACAGGACATGTAATCGGATCATGTGATACATAACCTCATAAACTAACATGCAACCTAGGTCATGAAAACCCAAAACGAATCATCATACCAACCTTTCGGGAACAATCTATGTTAGCCGTTCCTCAATCGTTTAATCTAATATTATCATACACACAATCCAAACATATATCATGTTAACCGATTTATCAAGCATCTCGCTATTTGAATATCTTCATACATCCGATTTGCATGAACACATATAAGAGCCGATTTACAAAACATTCATCAATTTACATTCCAATCAATACATTAACAAGAATTCTCGGTTAAGCAAACACCAACATACAAAACCATACGATAACCATTTAACAAGCAACCTAAATATCAAACACTAACCGGTTGGATTGAAGGTAGAGGATCGATTCGTTTCACAAGCTTCAAAGTGTGTGTGTGTGTGCCGTCGGGTTCCAAGCAAGCCGAGAGAGAGAGCAAAGCTTCTAGGGTTTGTGTGTGTGTGTTTGTGATTTGCAAAAGTGGTGAAACAAGCCCCTTGTTCCGGTTTTGTGTTGCGAATGGGGAGTGGGCCGAGCCCACTCGGTTGTCTAATGGACCCGAGAACAAGGAGTGGCCCAAAGGGCTTTGTGTGGTCGGTTCACAAACATACGACATACATACACACATAATGCATATAACATAACATATATCATGTAATCAATTAATCATTCGGGTTTATAAAATCACATATCGTGCACAAACGTTACATCAAAGCAAGTCTAAAGTTCGAGTTGTCACATTATCCCCAACTAACTGGAAATTTCGTCCCGAAATTTTGGTATGCACTCACTGAGGAAGCTAGGTAAACTGTACTGTTCACTGATTTTCCTGGGGTGTCACATCCTCCCCCCGTTGATCTGGAATTTCGTCCCGAAATTCCGAAGTAGTAGCTTCAGCCTCAGTAGTGGTTGCCTTGTTCCCGAATAATTGGGGGTACTTTTCTGTCATCCTGTCTTCGCGTTCCCAGGTGTACTCTGGGCCACGTTTGGAGTTCCAACGAACTCGGACAAGAGGGATTCTCTTGTGTTTGAGGACCTTCACATCCCGGTCCGTGATTTCAACTGGTTCCTCGACGAACTGCAACCGCTCGTCGATAGTGAGTTCCTTAAAAGGAATGATGAGGTTTTCATCTGATAGGCACTTCTTTAAGTTCGATACGTGAAAGCCATTGTGAACTGCCCCGAGTTCAGCTGGTAGGTTCAACTTGTAGGCTACCTTGCCAATCTTTTCTATAATTTCGAATGGTCCGACGTATCGCGGATTCAGTTTGCCCCGTTTGCCAAAACGTACTACACCCTTCCAGGGTGAAACTTTCAATAAAACCCGGTCCCCGACCTCAAATTCCAATGGCTTTCTACGCTTATCCGCGTAGGCTTTCTGACGGTCTCGTGCTGCCGCCATGCGTTGTCGTATCTGTGCTATCTTTTCTGTGGCGTCCACAACAATCTCTGGACCCGTGATCTGACTATCTCCCACCTCTGCCCAACAGAGAGGTGACCGGCATTTACGCCCGTACAATGCCTCGAATGGTGCGGCTTGAATGCTGGTATGGTAACTGTTATTGTAAGAAAACTCCACCAAAGGGAGATGTTTTTCCCAGCCGTTGCCGAAATCGATGACGCATGCCCGAAGCATGTCTTCTAGAGTTTGGATCGTACGCTCAGACTGTCCATCCGTCTGAGGGTGGTATGCTGTGCTCATGTCTAACCTTGAGCCGAAAGATTTATGCATTGCTTGCCAAAGTTCTGACGTGAATCGTGCATCGCGATCCGAAATGATAGATGTGGGCACCCCGTGCCTCGAGACAACTTCCTTAAGGTAGACGTCTGCGAGTGTGGAGAACTTGTCCGTTTCCTTAATCGGCAGGAAGTGTGCAGATTTAGTGAGTCGATCCACGATCACCCATATGGTATCATTCCCACGTTGGGATCTAGGTAGGCCTGTAACGAAATCCATGGAAATTTCTTCCCATTTCCACTGAGGTATCTTAGGCTGCTGAAGTAGACCAGCTGGTTTCTGATATTCGACCTTGACTCTCGCACAGGTCAAGCACTTTCCAACGTACGTAGCAATGTGGGCCTTCATACTAGGCCACCAATAAGTAGTGCTGATGTCGTGGTACATTTTATCCGACCCTGGATGTACCGAGTAGCGAGACTTGTGTGCTTCATCCATTACAAGTTCGCGTAAACCGCCATAAAGAGGGACCCAAATCCGGCCCGTTACATAGTAGGCACCGTCTGCCTTCTGTTCCATCTGTTGTCGTGAGCCGCGTAAGGCTTCAGCCTTGACGTTTTCGGGCTTCAATGCTTCTACCTGAGCATTTCGTATCTGTGCTGGAAGGCTAGACTGAATCGTAAGCTGTAGCGCTCGCACGCGCCGAGGTAAAGTGTCTTTCCGACTGAGGGCATCAGCCACAACATTGGCTTTGCCTGGATGATACTTGATGGCGCATTCATAGTCGTTAAGTAACTCGACCCATCGTCGTTGACGCATATTCAAATCCTTCTGCTTAAGGATATGCTCGAGACTCCTGTGATCGGTGTAAATCGTGCACCTGGTACCGTACAGGTAGTGTCGCCATATCTTAAGCGCGAAAACAACAGCTCCCAGCTCTAAATCGTGCGTCGTGTAATTCCGTTCATGAACCTTGAGTTGACGAGAAGCGTAAGCGATAACCTTGTCGCGCTGCATTAACACACATCCCAGTCCCCGAATGGATGCATCACAATAAACCACGAAGTCATCTGTGCCCTCTGGCAAAGAGAGGATAGGTGCACTGCAAAGTCTATCCTTCAGGTGCTGAAAAGCAGTCTCCTGGGGCTCTCCCCAGCGATAGGTAACACCTTTCTGTGTCAGTAACGTAAGCGGCTGAGCAATCTTCGAAAAGTCTCTAATAAACCGTCTGTAGTAACCTGCCAGACCCAAGAATTGGCGTATCTCTATCGGTGTACGCGGTGCAGGCCAGTTTCTGATCGAATCTACCTTGGACGGATCAACATGGATCCCATCCTTGTTCACTACGTGGCCTAAGAAGTGGACTTCACGAAGCCAGAAGTCGCATTTAGAAAGCTTGGCGTACAACTGTTCCTTCCGAAGGAGTTCCAAAATAAGACGAAGATGTTGCTCGTGTTCCTCCTGACTCTTGGAGTAAATCAGAATGTCGTCGATGAAGACAATGACGAACTTGTCAAGGTAGGGTTTGCACACCCTGTTCATAAGATCCATAAATACCGCAGGCGCGTTCGTTAACCCGAATGGCATGACGAGAAACTCGTAGTGACCGTAACGAGTTCTGAAGGCTGTCTTAGAGACGTCCTCATCCCGGACTCTCAGCTGATGGTAACCAGACCTCAAGTCTATCTTCGAATAGTAACACGACCCTTGCAACTGGTCGAATAAGTCGTCTATGCGTGGAAGAGGATAACGGTTCTTCACCGTCACCTTGTTGAGTTCGCGGTAGTCGATGCACATCCTGAACGTACCGTCTTTCTTCTTCACGAAAAGCACTGGAGCTCCCCAAGGCGAAGAGCTTGGTCGTATGAAACCCTTTTCCAAGAGTTCCTGCAGTTGCTTTGACAGTTCCTCCAATTCCGATGGAGCTAGACGATATGGTGCGCGAGCTATGGGTGCTGCTCCTGGAGCGAGCTCGATTTGAAATTCGACCTGACGATGAGGCGGTAAGCCAGGTAAGTCTTCAGGAAACACCTGAGGGTAATCACGTACAATTGGAATATCCTCCAATTTCTTTTCCTTTGCTGATGCGTCTGTAACGAGAGCCAAAATGGCTGGGTGACCTTTACGTAAGCACTTCTGAGCCTTCAAGAAAGAGATGATGCCAACCACAGCACCACTCTTGTCACCTTGAACTTCTAGAGGTTCCTGACCAGCACGAGGAATGCGAATAACCTTTTCGCTGCATAAAATTTCTGCCTGGTGTTGGGAAAGCCAATCCATCCCAATCACGACGTCGAAGCTACCCAAAGCTATGGGAATGAGATCAATAGAGAAGGCTTGACCAGCTAGCATAAGATTACAACCCTGAACTACGTGCGTGGCTTCTAGACTTTTACCGTTAGCTAACTCTACTACATGTTTGGTGGGTAAAAGTGTTGGTGCACGTTTTAGCAGTTGACACATTTTCACAGACATATAGCTTGTATCCGCACCCGAATCAAATAAAACAGTAACGTAAATATTGTCGAGGAGAAACTTACCCATAACAACGTTGGGATCGTTCACTGCGTCGCCTCGACCTAGCACAAAAGCGCGGCCACGAGCTTCATTGCCGTTGTTGTTGTTGTTTCCCCCGTTGTTGTTCCCGTTGCCCTGGTTATTGTTGTTGCGATTCTGGTTCAATTGAGGGCAATCGCGTTTGAAATGACCTTCAGCCCCACACTGGAAACACCCCCGGTTTCCACGCTGTGGCTGCTGTTGCTGCTGCTGGTTCTGTGGAGCTGGTTGCTGAGGCTGCTGGTTCTGATTCGCAGGCCGTGGACTCCTACAGTCTTTGGCCTCGTGACCCATCTTAAGACACCTTTGACAACGACCCTTGTTACACGGGCCGTGGTGATGCCTGTTGCAGTTGTGGCACCTAGGTTGGCTACCCTGATATCTCCTCTGTCTGTGACTACCAGAGGATTGCTGACTAGGACTCTGATAGTGGTCAATCTTCTGCTGCTGAGCTTGTGGCTGGACAGATGCTGAACCTTTGCTGGAATCCCCATCCCACTTTCTTTTACTGTCACCAGACGTAGCAGGAGTAACTGAGGTGGTGACATTAGCAGTAGCATTGACACGCTTGGGCAGTTTATTCTGATCCACTGCCTGATCAGTGATGCGATGAGCGAGACGCTGAATTTCCTGGATGTTTTCGAGATTAGCCGACGTCACGTGGCTCTGAATTTCTGGCGCCAAACCCTTGAGATATAACTCAATGCGCTTGTATGGAGGGTCCACCATAGTAGGACACAGAACGGCCAGCTCATTCGACCGTTTGGTATATGCTTCGATTTCTGACCCAACCATCTTCAGATTATACAGTTCGTCTTCCAACTTGTGAATATCTTCACGCGTGCAATACTCACGCTTGATGAGTTCCTTGAAGTCGTTCCATGGGGTGGCGTTAGCAGCTGCCAACCCTAAGATCTGAACTTGGGCGTTCCACCAAGTCAGTGCTATTCCTTCCAAAGTACCGGTAGCAAACTTGACCTTGCGAGCCTCAGGGCACTCGCACATCTCGAATACTGATTCTAGCTTCTCGAACCAGTGGAGGAGTCCAACCGCTTCTTCTGTGCCGCTGAAAGAGTTTGGACGACAGTCCATGAAGTTCTTAAAGGTGCAAACTTGCTGCGCTGGCTGACCTATTGTGTACGAATAGGACGAAGTTAAATACGAGAGTTAATGTAGGATCTAAAGATCCTAGTGTGTGCCTATACTGCAGGATATACTACCTGCTTGAGCTGCTGCAACTGCCGCAGCAACTTGAGCTTGAACAAGAGCCTCTAGCTGGGCTTGTGTCATGTTGATTCGTCCAGACATGATCTTCATAGTAACAAGTAGCATGCGTAAGAATGGTTCGCGAGTAGGGCGATGACAGAAAAGCGTAGGCATATAGGTGTTCTCATGAAATCAAAGCATGTGTATCTAAGCGTAATGCGAGCAAAGTTCTAAACAGTTCTAGCAAACAGGCAATAAACATAAACCTTATTACCTAGAATGTCGAGTCTTGCACGTGGAGCGAAGCGTCGTTGTGGATCGTTGAGAGCACTGTTCTGGTTATAGTCCGGTTTTAATAAAAACGTTTTCCCATATTAAAACCAAGTTCTCTATAACCAATGGCTCTGATACCAATCTGTCACACCCCCAAAATCCACACGCGGAGTACCACCGCTTGGAGGCGTGACTGACCAGGATCAAGCCATCAATCATATCAAACATAGCATTTAAAAGTAAAAGTAATCAATGTAAATCATCAAGACATGATTGATGTTCCAAACCAAACATCGTTTAAATAGCGGAAGCATAGTATGTAATCTCAAAATAATTATAAGTTCGAATAACGTTCATGAATCCAAATCCCACAACGACCTGCTCCTCCCTGTGCAAGCTCCATAATGTACCTAAGGTCCTGCAAGGCATGCAGCAAATAAATCAACAAACTAGTTGAGCGAGTTCACAGAAAGTAAGTTCATAACGTAATACATAAGGATAGCTAGTGGGGGCTTCCCATACTAGTGTGTACTAAAGGTGGGGGCTTCCCATGTTCATCCTGGTTAATGAGGGCTTCTCATTAACGGTACTTACTAGACTAACTTCCGACCATGTGTTCTTCTTTACCGAGAACAGGAAAACGTACAGGGTCACGTAGGCTTTACGTGACGTGCCCTTCCCCGAGGACAGTGGTACGCGTGGGGGCTACGTAGGCTTTACGCAGCGTGGCCTTCCGACCTGGAAGCCAGTAGATGGTATTGGGTTACGTAGGCTTTACGTAACGTGTCCTCCCGACCCGGGAGACATATGGCAATTGTACTGGGTTACGTAGGCTTTACGTAACGTGTCCTGACTAACCTGAGGACGATGGTCTATAGTCTGGTATATGCGTAAGTACGAGTAACTCCCTTTTACAATAACATATCCAACCCAATTCCCAACCCGGGAATCCCATGCCTTGGCTGTGTGAACTCACCTTGGTTTGCTCGGCAGATACACAAGGAATATAAGTAGCAAGTAAATGGTCACTCACGTCCTATCATGGTTATAATACGAGTCAGGTTCGTATATAGCACGTATATAGTAATCACATATAGTCATGGGATGCATGTACGCACGTAAGCAGATAAGGCATAGCATGCGTGATTCAATTGTTCAAGTCCAACAATACCCGGCCCAAAAGCATAACAGTCCACAATTCAAATCGTTGGGCTCAACAGATTGGGCCCGTAACAGTGAAGGCCCAGCAGTGTGCGTGTAAATGATGGTCTCGACTCGCAACGGGGTTACGAGTCGCAACGGGGATCTCGAGTCGTATCGGCTGGATGCGAGTCGCAACGATGGTCTCGGTTCATCCCGGTCTGGTTACGAGTCGCAATCTGACTCGCAACCGTGGTTGCGGTTCGTGCGGTTTGGTCTCGAGTGGGTACCGACTCGCAACTGGTGATACCGAGTCGCAACCGTGGTGTGTGTAACAGCCTTCCTTAATTCTATCAATTAAACTCCGTGATTTCAGCTAACAGTTTGGTCAGTTTCGGAAACAGATCAAATCAACAATTAATCTATAATCAAGCATGTTCATAATCAACATCAATTCAGGAACAATTAACCAATCTTGTACAGGACATGTAATCGGATCATGTGATACATAACCTCATAAACTAACATGCAACCTAGGTCATGAAAACCCAAAACGAATCATCATACCAACCTTTCGGGAACAATCTATGTTAGCCGTTCCTCAATCGTTTAATCTAATATTATCATACACACAATCCAAACATATATCATGTTAACCGATTTATCAAGCATCTCGCTATTTGAATATCTTCATACATCCGATTTGCATGAACACATATAAGAGCCGATTTACAAAACATTCATCAATTTACATTCCAATCAATACATTAACAAGAATTCTCGGTTAAGCAAACACCAACATACAAAACCATACGATAACCATTTAACAAGCAACCTAAATATCAAACACTAACCGGTTGGATTGAAGGTAGAGGATCGATTCGTTTCACAAGCTTCAAAGTGTGTGTGTGTGTGCCGTCGGGTTCCAAGCAAGCCGAGAGAGAGAGCAAAGCTTCTAGGGTTTGTGTGTGTGTGTTTGTGATTTGCAAAAGTGGTGAAACAAGCCCCTTGTTCCGGTTTTGTGTTGCGAATGGGGAGTGGGCCGAGCCCACTCGGTTGTCTAATGGACCCGAGAACAAGGAGTGGCCCAAAGGGCTTTGTGTGGTCGGTTCACAAACATACGACATACATACACACATAATGCATATAACATAACATATATCATGTAATCAATTAATCATTCGGGTTTATAAAATCACATATCGTGCACAAACGTTACATCAAAGCAAGTCTAAAGTTCGAGTTGTCACAATTTCAAGTTTCTCTCAAGCCGAATCTAATGGCACCTAGATCTAAGCCGAATCTAAGTATTTCAAGTTTCTCTCAAGCTTTCTTAACTTTTTACTCAAAACTGATAGAATCGGAGTTCGTTCAGACCTTCTACTCATTCTATAGCGAAGTGTCGGTTTGAGAACTGATTTCTATTGACGAGATGACCGGTTAACGGGTTGAACATGAACAACCGTCAAGGACAGTTAACTGATCGAACGGGGTGATTCCCATCCGATTTGATGACTTAGCCTTGGTGGAGTTCCATTGTTTTATACGTTGTCATACCGTCTCGATCAAACTGCAAAAACTTTCAAAATAATCAGGTTCAAGACGATCAGGTTCGTTGGGACGGATTGCCGTCCGATCGGATAGCCATCCAATCAAACTTCTATCTGATCAGATTGCACTTGGTTCCACACTTAAACTTTTCTTCAAACTTTCAAAGATCTGGACGTCAAACGGATTGCCGTCCGATCGGATAGTCATCTGATAGAACGACCATCCGATCGTTTGACATCTAGAACTTCGACACTTAACCATTTTCATAACTTGCAAAAAACATCAGTTTCTAACGGATTGCTATCCGATCGAGTGACAATCCTGCTGTGAACTTGTTCTCACTAAGTGTCCTGCCAATCGGATCGCTATCCGATCGAACGACCGTTCGATCGATCGACCTGAAAGGTAGAGATACTCCTCTGTTTTCAAAATGCTAGAACAAAAACTTCAAAGCCATCATACACAAACACATCCATCCCAAACGAATGTCAATACAATCGAATGGCCATCCGATCGGATGACCATCTGAATGGATTGACATCCGATCGAGTGGCCAATCGATCCGATAACCATCCGATCGGATAACCATTCGACACTTGGTTCACCCGCCACCGTTTAACGCACTGTTCAATGCTTACGCCATCAATTTGTAATCAGGCTAATCTCAGGCGCGCTCCCTTCAATCCAACCAAGTTGTGTTTACTTGCTGAACACCGACTGTGAGTATACTCGAACCCCCTTTTAATGCATTTTGGGTGTAACATACGTTCCTATCAAATCGAATTTATCAAAACGAATTATTCAATCAAACTGTTTATCACTTGCGAATAACTATTATGCATATTTACATGTGATGCTAGTTACATATGTGTTAGGACTTTTACTCGCGAGGTCCCGCCTTAACTAGTATAGTACTATAGTACCCGACGGGGTCTAGTTAGGATGAATAGCAATCGCAATCGCAGCTCGAGTGACTTAGCTAGTAGTATCTGTCTAATATATGTGTTGAGATGTCTCGTTTATGTATGTGGTAATTCGCAACACTTTTTTTATCTAATATGTTTTGCTATCAAAACTTGTATACTCGCCAATACTTTTGTATTGACGTTGTTTTAACGTATGTTGCAGGTTTAGTCGCAGTCCCCATCAAATCAAGCTAGGAAGTCTAGAAACGCACCTAAAATCTAGGTTGTCGGATTTGTATTGTTTGAGAGAACATGAAATTCGTGACAGCTTATGTGATTGTATTGGTTTATTAGTATGGGATAATGAACGCATTAAATATTGTCGCAATCTAGTTGTTATGGATTCTCTTGAGCAATCTGATTCGCCTAGTGCCTCGCCCCGATGATTCCGCCATCGGTTGAGGTGTGACAGATTGGTATCAGAGCCATAACTAGAGGGAATTAGGAAAGACACGACCTAGTCTAGGTTTGTTGTCCTAGAAATTACCTAATCTATAGTCTAAGTACCTACCTTTGATAGTGGGCCTGTGCTTCGTGCAAAACCAGTAGGGTTTCTGTACGAGCCAGAGTGCTGTTATACTCTCATTCGAACTTGCTAAAAACTGCATCTCGGGGCGAACACCGCATATTACAGCATCGCATGAGGAAATCTTTCCTAAGGTTTAACACTATGTGCCTTTCCAAAGGCTAACACAATACACACGTTTCCGAAAATACTCGCATAGCACAACCGAGTGGTCCAGTCGAGATCAGGTGTGAAAACCAAGAACTCTCGATAAGATCGCTCACTCAGCGCACTTTTCTAGCACGAGAACTTTTCGTCGAGCTAGGAGTGACATCCATATCTCAACGAAAGTCTCCATTTCAAAATCTAGTGGAACTCCCGAATTTGTTCGAAGAGCACAACAACAGCTAGGAGCGAAGTTATTAAGTCAGGGGTGAAACCCGTATCTTAATAGACCATTCCACTCTCTATAAAATGGTTTTCAAAAGCTCTCACCAAGGACTCGACCATAACGATGACTCGAGCCACGCGATGACTAGGAAGACGAATGTCATGAGCTGCATCCCAGTGGAAGCATAGTCTTCTAGGGCAATGCGCGTGCACGAACTTGTTAAATATAGTTGGGTTACCTTGGGTAGTCGATGCCTAAACACCCGAGGCACTCTACCTATCTATTTTCTAGCCTACGATCACCGATTTTACGTTTCATCGAATTTATTTATGCATATGTGTTGACAATTTAGACTTTACACTTTATTGATTTCTCGATTTTCGCTCCCTGTTTTATAAACGCACGACTTGCACAACCATCGCAATCTAAAAACGAAAACCGAATGTTCGCAACAAAACTAATGTATAATTTCTCGCTCTCTCTTTCTCCCTTCAACACGTCCTCGCGCATTCTATCCCGACATGTATGTGTATAAGCATAAACTACAACTAATTAAATATACAGCAAATCAATTGTGTGGGAATTTAGGAATCTCGTGTCTCCTATGTGGCTCCTATGTGAAATCTATTATATTACTCGCAATAAGTTTTGATCGCGCTCAATCGCATCGCAAAACTCAAAAATCATTATGATCGAATCTCACTCCAAATCTCTCTCTGTCTAGATGTCTTCAGACGACTCTACCTCGAGACAAACAGCTATGAGAAGAGCCAAACGAAGCGCCGAGAAGAGGATTGCCTTGCTTATGGCCAAGGTCATCCCTCAAATTGTCGCTCAAGTGCACTCTCTCAGTAACTCTCGAAACTCGGTAGATTCCAAGACGGAAGCGCTGCAATCTGCTTTCCTCTACAACACTTCAAGGCCTGTGACCCGATGGAGTTCACGGGTGAAGGAGGTATGTCCCAGCTACTCCAATGGTTCGATTCTATCGAAGTTACCCTTCGTCAGACTGGGTGTCCCGATAGTTTCCGTACTACTTGCGCAACCCGAGTATTTCAATCGCGAGCACTCGACTGGTGGACAGCCAAACGTAACAAACGTGGGATCTCCGCGGCTTATGCTCTCTCTTGGGATGAGCTGAAAGAGCTCATGAGGAAAGAGTACTGCCCTCCCCACGAAGTCCGGAAACTAGAAGACGAATTTTGGGAATCAAGCAAGTCGAAGGTGACAATACTGGCTACACCGCAAGGTTCAAACAGCTCAGCATAATTTGCCCTAGTCGAGTCAACACTTCAGAAAAAGCCATCACGAAGTACATTCGCGGCTTGCCTGAATGCGTGGGTGATTTTGTCGAAGCTGCAAGACCTGCTACCATCGAAGAAACCTACCGCTTGGCCGCAGAAATCAACAATAAACGAGTCTTGGACGGATTCTTCTCCAAAAATCCTGTCAAATAAGCTCACCAAGCAATCGTCATCGATTCTTCCGACGATTCATTCGACAATTCTACCGACGATTCTTCAAGTGAGTCCTCAGACAAATCCTCCGATGATAACGCATCGCCTCAGGAAGCTCAACTCAGCCGCAAACGAAAGACCATGAGCCCAAACTCTTCAACAACTGAACTGTCGCAACCAGAACCTCTCCAAGCAACCCCTATTCACTCGAAGCATGCCTACAACGGAACTCATCCCCTGTGTTGTTGGTGCTCTTAGTGTCTGTAAAACTTCGTCTTAATCGAGTCTTATGTCTAGAACTAGATAGATCAGGGCTTGGAAATCAAGAAAGTGTGAAATTAGAGGTAATTCCGCTTGAAATGACACTAGGTCATTTCAAGCAAAATCAGTTATATAATTCCGCTTGAAACTTTCTTGTTGATTTCGCTTGAACTGTTTGGAGCGAAATCAGGTTTCGCTTGGAGTCGTTTCAAGCAGAATCAGGAACACTATATATAGGTGTTGTGTGTGTTCATTTGGAGTGGAATTAGGTCATATGTTCTAAGTCGAGGTGCTGTCCGTTTGTCATTTGAACGTGTAAAAGCTCAGGAAATCAATAATAGAAAAGAATTGAAAAGGAACAAGCTGGTTGACATTGTTTGCATTGATTCCGCCTTTGTAAATGATGATGAACTACTCATACTGACTGTTTAGGGTCACCAGACGATCCAACAAGTGGTATCAGAACTCAGGACGAGGAGTTCATACCAATTCAGCTTGATTTCATCGGATTCTCTCACTTCTACTCTTTCTTTTCTGATTTGAACAAAATTCAACGGTTGAAATGACCTGATTTTGACATATATCAAGCGAAACAGAGTGTTAACTAATCTCTGAGAGTTTTGGACCTTAATTCGAACAAATTCAGACAAAGTTGACTAATTCCGCTTGAAAATCAGTTCGAACATGCTGACATCATCTTATTCCGCTTGAAATACTTGTGTAATTTCAAGCGAAACCAGCTTAAAATCATATTCCGCTTGAAAAATAGTGTCTGATTTCGCTTGAAATCAGATTTCGCTTGAAACTATTGTCCGGATTCCGCCTGAATTCATATTCCGCTTGAAATTTCAAGCGAAATAAGTGATTTCGCTTGAAAAGGCTTATTCCGCTTGAAAAGCTATTTCGCTTGAAACTGTTTCCGCTTGAAATTGCTATTTTCAAAATTTCAAAAATTACAAAAATTTTCTAAGTGTTTGTTAACTGTTTCAGGTACGTGAAAGATGGACGAATTCGTGAATTCTTTTAGTGATATGTATGCCTTTGCTGGAAACTCTGGAGATGATACTTCTAGCAACACCAATGAGAACACTTCGAATGCGAAGAAAACTTTGTCGGATGCTTTAAGCGTGGAGAGTGCATACGGAACATATAACAAACCTCCAAAGTTGATGGCAATCGAAGAGTACAATCGATGGGCCAAGAAATTTGAAAAATGGTTAAAGGCATTTGCGTATCCCAGCTGGAAAAGTCTAAAGAATGGATACAGTGATGGAGGACAACGTGGTGAAAATCTGACACAAACTGAAGATGTAGAGAATTTCGTTGCCGAGCAAAAGTGCATCGTATTGCTGTTTCAGTCTGTCAGAGAAGATATAATATCTTTGATCGAGTACAATAATGCTAAAGATCTCTGGAAAAAGTTAGAAGTGAAATGCTTGGGAAGCGCTGAAATAGTAAAAACAAAAAGAAACTGTTGAGAAAAGAGTTTGATTTATTCAGTTGTTTAAAAAATGAATTTGTTTCTAAAATGATTGAGAGGTTCGGGCACATGAAGTTGGAGCTGGCAAGACATGGGATTGTATATTATCAAGAAGAATTAGTCGACAAATTGTTTGACTCGTTGCCAGATGAGATGGATTGGCAATACTTTGCGTTGATGTTGAAGAATACAATCAAGTCTGAGGATTTGACGGTTGATTTGTTGATTGAAAGACTGGAGAGTCACGTGCTAGAGATAAAGAAATCATACAAAGTCAATCATCCTTCATATCAGCGGAATTTGGATTTGTATTATCCAAAAAGCATGATTCCCAAGAATGTGTCTCACAAGACAGCTTTCTCTGCTGAAAATTCTAACACATCTAGCAAAGAGAGTTCAAGCAGTGGATTTCATAGTGGATCTTCTTCAACTTCAAACCAATCAGCTGCAAAGAACTTATTTCAATGCAACATCGCTGTGGATTTAAAGAATGCTCAAAACTTCAGCGAGGAATCTGCAAAGTAACAGATGGTATTCTTAGCTTCTGTGCTAGAGTCGTATGAGAGCCTTGTAGCAGGCAAGATTGGAAACACCAACTTAACAAAAGAAGATTACGATCAAATAGACCCGGAAGAGATGGAATTGATCGACATAAGGTGGTGTATGGCCAGTGCAGTGAGACGGGCACAGCGTTTCATGGAGATTACAGGAAGAAAGTCTATTGGTGGACCATCTACCAAGTTAGGCTTTGACAAGTCAAAAGTTACATGTTTCAAGTGTAAACAAAAAGGTCATTTTAAAATAGAGTGCCGAAATGCTTATGCTGATGATTATGAAAATCCGTTCAAAGAAGATTATTACAAAAGAGCGATTTATCATCAGAATAAATCAGAACCGCCCAGAATGAAACAACTTGAGGATAATAAAGAAAAATCCAGAGCTCTTGCTGTGATTCATGACGATGACGGTTCTGACTGGAGCGAGTTGTTACCAGAGGAGGATGCGGTTGGATATGATTTTATGGCAAAGTCTGTTGAGCCTGTTCCTTTTAAAGACAACAGAAATGAACAAGAGAAGTATGTCAACAGAAAGATGAAAGCTCAAACCAGGATGATCAGAATATCTGGTATATACACTGAAGCAAAAAGAGCGAAGAGATGGGATCCAGACAGAGAATGTTATCTTGACCCCATGGGAAACATTGCTATTGATTCAAGGACCCTCGATCTTGATACCATAATTCAACAAATTGCTGAAGAAGAAGAGGGTTGGCAAAGAAAATGGTGGGGAAGCGAAGAAGAGAAAGAAGAAGAAAAAGAGAAAGAAAAAGAGGAAAAGCCAAAGAAAATAGATGAAGGGATCATTGACATGTCACAAGAGTTAAACGCTGAAAACTTGGGAAAGATGGTTGATAAGGTGTTGGCTGCTAAAGAACTTGAGGTAGACTCTAAGTCTGAATCTGAGTCTAAAAGCCAGGTCAGTTCAAATGCGTCAACATGTGAGTCAGGTAAGAAAGTCAAAGGTGATAGTGACTGCAAAAATTGCATCAAAGAGTGCAAAGTTTGTAGTACAATCACTTACCTCAATGGTAAGAAAATTGAAGATCTGACTGGTAGTGTCAGAAGTGTGGAAGATCAGATCCTTAACCGTGATAAAATGCTGAAAGCTTCAAACGACAGATTAAAAGAATTAACTGACAAAATTGAAAATGACAGAATTGACAAAGAAAAAGTTAGGAAAGAAAATGAGAAGTTAGTTCTTGAAAATCGTCAGATTTCTGAAAAAATTTGAGAAGCTTAAACGAACGGTTAAAGATTCTGATGAAAGAAATGGTAAGACAACTAAGGAAAATATTCATTTGTCAGGAGTTCTTCGCGTAAAAGAAGAGTTAATCAACCAGCAACTGGATGAAATTGCAAAGTTGAAGCTTCGGTTTCAAGAAGCTGAAATTGAAAATGAACGAATCCAGTTGAAACTAAAAAGTTACAACTCCGCAAGCTTTGTTTTGCAACACATTGTTCCCAAACCCATCGGGAAAAACAAAGCAGGCGAAGATGTCTTTTCGGATGGAACCGGGGTGGGTTATCATCAAGTTCCACCACCAGTTCTAAACAATTATTCGAAAAAACAATCAGGGTTGGTTAATATTGAAGATGATAATGAAGTGAAACTTCCGGACACGATTGATGTCACATTCACTTCATCTTCCGATGACGATAGTGTCCAAACTGAAGTGGTGAAAAGTGTGGTTGAGAATGTTCTAAAATCTGAAAGTGACACTACTGAGGAAGATGAATGTTTCTTGGACAAATACATTCCGAAATCAAAGTCCAAAAACAACTTAAATGAAGAACCTAATCTTGTCATGTATAAGATGTTGGGATCGGATAAGTTGTATTCGGATTCTGTTTTTCCCCTGGAGAAGGTAAATGTTGCTAAATTGATAAATGTGTTTAAATTGACTGAAATTGATCTGTCTGAAGTGAAAAGCTTAAACCAAACAAAAAGACAAATGAATTTTGAAAAAGATAAAGCTTACTACAAGAAGCCTGTTGTTTCACCACATTTTTATAACAACAATCAAAACAGATGGTCGGGTGGTTATCAGGGTGGTAAGAATTATCAAAAGAAAAATGTTCAAAACAGGAAGTTTGTTGAGAAGAAAGTGTTTATGAACAGTTCAAGTTCACTTTCTGATGAAGAATCAAAGATTTTTTCGAAATCAAACAAAGAGTTCTTTGAGAAGAAGGCTTCACAGCCTCAGTCTAAAGGTACAATTCGGGTAGCTAACACCCGAACATGCTTCAAATGCAATCAAGTTGGATATATTGCATGAAAGTGTACCAACTTGAAGCCTAAGACTAAAGTTGTGACGAATTCAAGAAAGAAAGATGATGTTAAGGGAAAAGCTCCATTGATTGTTGAGAAAAAGGTCTTGAAAAATGAAAACATTAAAATCAAAACTGAACCTGCTAAAAATGTGGTAACTAAAAATGACAAGTTTTACAAGCGGGTTGTGTCACCTCAACAAACATGGAAGCCAAAAGTAGTTGAAAAGAAAGAAAGTGTTTCAAAACCAAAGGTTTCTGAGATTGAAAAACAATCATCTTCTACCACACCGGTAAAGATGAATGTTCCTTTGGATTATTATATGAAACTTGAGAAAGAAAGGCAAAAATCTGAAAAGAAAGATGTTCAAAAAAAAGACCAACCATCTGGTCAACCTCAAAAAGATGAGTTTTTTCTATATAAAAAGGTTGAGGTTGGGTCTGAAGAAAGTTTGAAAATGAATGATAAAAATTTTCCACCACTTTACACTACAAAATCTCACATCAAAATTGAGTTACCTGAGTCAAAAGAGGCTTGGGTAGCATCCAAATCTAACTAATGTGTTTGTGGTTTGTGCAGGACCTTCCAAGATCCGTTTCACGATGGATTATGGATAGTGGAGCTTCTCGGCACATGACGGGGAAGACAGCATTGTTGTATGATGTTAGAAACTTTAACGGTGGTTATGTAGGTTTCACAGGCAATCAAGGTGGTAGAATTGTTGGTGAAGGAACGTTATCTAATAGGATTGTTACGTTTGAAAGGGTTAATTACATTGCTGAGCTGGAGAATAATCTTCTGAGTATCTCTCAGATTTGTGACAGGATGTATACCACTCACTTTACTGACAAAGAATGTTTGATCTTGAAGCCAGGATTTGTTATCCCTGAAGAATGGATTATCATGAGGGCACCAAGTGTCAATGATCTGTACGTGTTGGACATGAGCGTAGCTACTACAACCACGGGTCAGGCTCATTGTTTTGTGTCAAGAGCAACTGAGAAGGAATCGCAATTGTGGCATCGAAAGATGGGCCACATTCACCTACGAAAAATGAATCACCTGGTGCACAATGATTTAGTTACGGGTGTTCATGTAAAAGGTTTTCATCTTGAGAGGGAGTGTATTAGCTACGTCAAAGGCAAGCAGAAGAAAAAGTCACACCCTAAAAAGCAAGTCAATTCAGTCTCAAGACCTCTGGAGAGACTTCACATGGATTTGTTTGGTCCTGTGAATGTTAAAAGTATTACAGGAGATTATTACTGTCTTGTGGTTACTGACGATTATTCCAGATTTTCGTGGGTATTATTCTTGAAGTTGAAAGATGAGACGTTTGATAGTTTGATGGCGTTGTTCAGAAAAAATGAAAATCGGTACCAAAGGCGTATCAAAAGAATCAGAAGTGATAATGGTACTGAATTCAAGAACAGCAAGATGGAAGAATTTTGTGATGAAAGAGGTATATTGCATGAGTTTAGTGCTCCATACACTTCGCAGCAGAATGGAGTCGCTGAAAGAAAGAATAGGACACTAATCAAAACGGCTAGAACAATGCTTGCTGATTCAAAGCTACCGATAAATTTTTGGGCAGAAACAGTTGCAGCTGCATGCTATACGCTCAACAGAGTTCTTACTGTCAAGAAATTCAACAAAACGTGCTTTGAGTTGATCAATAACCGCAAACCAAATCTGAAGTATCTTGAACTGTTTGGGTCACCCTGTACTGTTCTAGAGCCTTTTGGAAAGTTTGGTCCGAAGAGTATTGAGGGAATATTTATCGGTTATGCAAGTCCATTACGACAAGTCTTCGTTCCAAGTCTGAAGCGGATTAATGAAGCTCACAATGTTGAATGTCAAGGTAATACAATGCCGCAGCAGAATCCTGGAGATTCATGGCGTTATCATTACAACACTTTGTGGGATTCGTTTGACATGATGGAAGAACCAGACGAAGAAGAAGATTTCTTTGACGAGTTGGATATTCTGAGAGAGTATGAGTCATCGCAGGAAAGGTTTCCAGCCGAGTATTCAAGGCGACCACAACAAACTTCAAATGACAATGAAGCAGGTCCAAGCAATGCTGGTGAACATGATGACGTCCAACAAAGTGAAGTTGCTCTTGATAATCAGACGGAACATAATGATAATCAAGAATCTTATAATATGCCAGTTTTTTATCGTGGTGATTCAGATTCTGAGGGGGAGCAAATTCAGATTTCAAGTCAAACAAACCCAGTCAGTGAACAAGGTGCAAATCAGAATGTTACTAATCTAGAAGGCGAGGTAGATGTTCCAGGCGAGGTGATGCCAAGAACTCTTTCATACCATCCAGAGGAGCTGATCATTGGAGAATTACAATCAGGCATTCGCACTAGACGTCAAATTGACCAAGGCCTTACTTGTTTTTATTCTACAGTAGCACCTTTACAAACTGAATTTTCATTAAGTTGTTTTATTTCGCAGATCGAACCGCGAACATATAAAGAGGCGCTAACAGAAGATTCATGGGTCAATGCTATGCAAGAAGAGTTGAGTCAGTTTAAAAAGTTGGGAGTGTGGAAGTTGGTAGACCTGCCTGATGGTCACAGGAAAATTAACACAAAATGGGTATTTAAGTGCAAGAGAGATGACCGAGGAGTTGTTGTTCGAAACAAAGCTCGACTCGTAGTTCAAGGCTTTAGTCAACAGGAGGGTATCGATTTTACAGAAGTTTATGCTCCTGTAGCTCGACTAGAAGCAATCAAAATCTTTCTGGCATTTGCATCATGGAAAAACTTCAAAGTCTTTCAGTTAGATGTGAAATCGGTGTTTCTCTACGGGAAGGTTAAAGAGGAGATATATGTCGGACAGCCACCGGGCTTTACCGATCCAATCCACAAAGACAAGGTTTATTTGCTAGACAAAGCGCTGTATGGTTTACACCAGGCCCCGAGAGCTTGGTACGAGACATTGTCTCAACACCTGCTAGCCAACAGCTTCATTCGTGGAAAAGTGGATGCCACTCTCTTCACCAAAGAGGTCGACGGACATAATATTTGGGTCAACAAATGAGAATTTGTGCAAAGATTTTGAACAAGTTATGAAGCAGAAATTTGAAATGTCATCGATGGGGGAGATGAAATTCTTCTTGGGACTTCAAGTTGATCAACTACCTGAGGGAATTTTCATACACCAGACGAAGTACGTTCATGATATTCTAGAGAAATTTGGGATGTCAGGTTCTACTCCAGCGTCAACCCCGTTAGCAACGAATCATGGGATACATCCAGATCTCACTGGAGACAGGGTAGATGAGACGCTTTATCGTTCCATGATCGGTTCATTGATGTACTTAACTGCTTCAAGACCCGATATCATGTACCCAACGTGCCTCGCAGCAAGATTTCAATCGGGTTCATATGGTGATTGTGAAAAGGATATTACGCTACCTGAAAGGAACTCCATCATTGGGGTTGTGGTATCCAAGAAAAGGCGATTTCACGCTCGAAAGGTATTCTGATTCCGATTTCGGATGCTGCAAAGTCAATGCAAAATCAACAACAGCGGGTTGTCAGTTTTTCGAACCACGTTTGGTCACCTGGAAATGTAAGAAGCAGACCTTTGTGGCTTTATCCACATGTGAAGCAGAGTATGTATCTGCTAGCAGTTGCTGCTCTCAGATCTTGTGGATCCAGCAACAGATGCGCGACTACGGTTTGCAATTTCTTAACACACCTATTTTTGTTGATAATGAGGCCGCGATTAATATCACGAAAAATCCAATACATCACGCTAAAACTAAACACATAGAAATTCGTCATCACTTCATCCGAGATTGCTTCGAGAAGAAGTTGATACGAATTGAGAAAATCCACACTGACGAACAGAAAGCTGATTTACATACCAAAGCTTTTGATAAAACACATTTTAAATATCTTTTAAAACTGAATGGTATGATGCTTTTCTCGGTGTCGGATGGAATTATTGGCGTTGATGAAGGTACTGTTGTAGATGTCGATGAGAAACAATCTGCAATGGTTTGTCGATTTTTTACTTGTTTTGGTATTTAGGGGGAGTAAATATTTTTTTAGAAAATACAAAAACAGTAAAAAATTCAAAAAAATCCAAAAACATGAGAAAATTTCAAAATCCAAAAACAATAGAAAACTGAAAAAGAGCTTGTGTAAAAAGGGAAAATGATAGTACATCGGCTTGACAGTTACGGTACGCTATAGATTTGTAAAGTTTAAAAGCATTAAACAGTCTCGCTGATGATGTGCCGATAGGTTTTTACTCATTTAGTAGGTTTGTTCGGGATATAAACATAAAATTCAAACTTGCTTATTTCGTGGGGAACACTACTTGGATATATAGGTAACCCCTGAAATCTCGTTTGAAAGGTCCCTCTTTCTGAAATACTAGGTCTTTATACTCAGTGATATCTGGGGTATTATTCCGGGACTTCTGCTGAATGGAAGTTCTGACCTAGTCCCCAAATAATACTTTCTACATTGCTTGAAACATAGCTCACCCTCAGCATAAAAATGATGAAACATTGAAAAATGCTAATCATGTGCTGTTGTAAAAAAGATCCTCTAAAGGGGACACACCGAAAGTCGAACCGTCATCTCTCTGCTGAACGGAAGTTCTGACCTGAGCTCTCATGGTTTCGCATCTAACCCCTTACAGATATCATCTGTGGTATACTCACCTATAAGACTGAATATTGGAATCTGGATACGGGAGTATATTCAAGAGGTGGGACACATGAATGAGTTTAAGTTCTTAATACATCTAATTCGTATCCTGAACAGATTGAAAAATTGTGTGAGAATTTAAGTGGATCAGCATATCGACAATCTAAGTGAATTGTTTAATTCTGAGTATGAAATTAAAGCTTAACGGTGCTAGTAACTGGTCATTAGCTGATATTATTCCCTAACACGCTCACCAAAAATATGTATGTAAATAGTTTACTTTCATTACAGTCTGCATTTAAGTTTCTGTAATTCATTTTCTAGTTTAGAATTTTTATTAAAATACAAAAACATTTTTCATTTCTGCTTTATTTTCTAACAAACCATAGTGGAGAGTTGATCTTTAGATTCAGAATGTTGGAGCAGATGCAGAAAGATTCTAGCTGGATGATGAGTTGGGAGCTTCATATTTTAAACTTGAGAAATTGGAAAGTCAAAACAAGTTCATTAACTTGAAACTTGTAATTTTCAGAAAATGTTTGAAAATACTTGAACAAAAATCAGTTTGTTTTGTCACAGATCAACCAAGGTCATTAAGTTGGACTTGGTAGATAAATTGAGTAATCAGGGTCATTAACTTGGACCTGAATACTTAAGTGGATTCCTAAAAACTGATAGATAATGAGATTTATTGTTGAAAGTCAATAGATTGTAATGTTATATGTTTGAGAAACATGTTATGTGAAAATTCCCCATGGTAATGGAAATATCAAAGTTTGAGCCAGATTACGATCCTAGATCCCAGCTGATTGAGAGGGGGAGTCTTCGAAAGGGGGAGTCTAGATTCTGGATCAACACTCTATGGGGAGTTTGTAGATTAAAGTTTGGAGATTGAAGAAAGCTTTTACAATGTCAAGACAATTTGGAAAGAGACTAAGACTGAAGACTCGACGCCGAAGACTTCGTCAACATCCAAGGGGGAGTCTGTTGGTGCATTTAGTGTCTTGTAACTTCGTCTTAATCGAGTCTTATGTCTAGAACTAGATAGATCAGGGCTTAGAAATCAAGAAAGTGCGAAATTAGAGGTAATTCCACTTGAAATGGCACTAGGTCATTTCAAGCGAAATCAGTTATATAATTCCGCTTGAAACTTTCTTGTTGATTTCGCTTGAACTGTTTGGAGCGATATCAGGTTTCGCTTGGATTCGTTTCAAGCGGAATCAGGAACACTATATATAGGTGTTGTGTGTGTTCATTTAGAGCGGAATTAGGTCATATGTTCTGAGTCGAGGTGCTGTCCGTTTGTCATTTGAACGTGTAAAAGCTCAGGAAATCAGTAATAGAAAATAATTGAAAAGGAACAAGTTGTTTGACATTGTTTGCATTTGTTAGTGCAATATCTGTCTATCGCCTCCGTCAATCTATTCCGTAGCAGAAATAGAAGAAACCGAAGGTTTTTAAGCATTTTAGGTTACAACTAGTTAAAAAGGGCAAGGTGGCAAACTTGTAAATAAGGAGAAATCCTTATAATCCTTGTGCCTATAAATAGCTCATTAAGTTGTAAAGATTAAGACTTTTGGAAGACTTGGAGCTCATTTGGAGAATTAGAGATCTAGTTGTAGAGAGAGAAAGTCTAGAGAGAGAAAGTCTCTCCAAGTGATTCTCGGCATTGTACACGACGTCATCTTAATAGAATCACGTTTTCTTGTACGTTATTGTGTGTTCGATCTCATACGTTCACGGATTCCGCACGTCGAACGTTCGTTACGCAATCGAACGGTGTAGAAACCGGTCCCAACAAGTGGTATCAGAGCTCAGGACGAGGAGTTCATACTACGACAGCATAGATCTGCAGAAATCTCTCTTTTCTACTCACTTTCTCTCATACTTTTTCAGTTTCTAGTGGTTCCAACGGTCAAAATTGTCTGAAATTCGAGTATAACGTGTAAAACTCACTATTAACAAACCCTAGAAAGAATTAGGTGAAAATTTGGACTAAAAATGGTTAAAATCAACTAAAAACTGTCGATCGCTTTTCGGACAATTGGATCGCTTATTTGGACTTAAACTGTCTGGATCGCTCAAAATTCACCTTTAGGATCGCTCTTTTGGACAATTTTGCTCTCTGGATCGCTCGAACGGACTTTCTTGGACCGCTCGAACGATCACCTCTGGACCGCTCATACGAAATTTACTGAACCGCTCGAACGATCATTCTTGGATCGCTCGAACGATCATATACGGATCGCTCATTTAAACATATTTGTGACTCGCTTTTCTGACATTTGTGAACCGCTCGAAAAGTTATAGTTGGGTTCGCTTATTTGAACCTAACCTGATTCGCTTTTCTGTCAGTTGCACGGATAGGCTCGCTTTTGTGGTTCTGTCGTTTTTCAAAATCAAAAATTTTTCTAAGTGTTGTCTGATTTTGCAGGTACGTTCACGATGGATGATATGTTCTTGAATCCATTTAGCGACATGTACGCATTTACGGGAAGTTCAGGAAACAACGATTCGACATCGAACAATATGAACGAGAATCAACCAAAAGAGAAAAAGAAAGAAGCTTGGGAGTCCGAAAGTGCATTTGGAACGTTTAACAAACCTCCTAAGTTGATGGCTATAGAAGACTACAGCAGGTGGGCAACAAAGTTCGAAGATTGGCTAATGGCATTCGCTTTCCCCAGTTGGAAGAGTATGAAAAATGGTTATGCTGAGGGAAAGAAAAATGGTGCAGCTTTAAGAAATTCTGAACAAAATTGATCTGGTCAACCTCAAAAAGATGAGTTTTTTCTATATAAAAAGGTTGAGGTTGGGTCTGAAGAAAGTTTGAAAATGAATGATAAAAATTTTCCACCACTTTACACTACAAAATCTCACATCAAAATTGAGTTACCTGAGTCAAAAGAGGCTTGGGTAGCATCCAAATCTAACTAATGTGTTTGTGGTTTGTGCAGGACCTTCCAAGATCCGTTTCACGATGGATTATGGATAGTGGAGCTTCTCGGCACATGACGGGGAAGACAGCATTGTTGTATGATGTTAGAAACTTTAACGGTGGTTATGTAGGTTTCACAGGCAATCAAGGTGGTAGAATTGTTGGTGAAGGAACGTTATCTAATAGGATTGTTACGTTTGAAAGGGTTAATTACATTGCTGAGCTGGAGAATAATCTTCTGAGTATCTCTCAGATTTGTGACAGGATGTATACCACTCACTTTACTGACAAAGAATGTTTGATCTTGAAGCCAGGATTTGTTATCCCTGAAGAATGGATTATCATGAGGGCACCAAGTGTCAATGATCTGTACGTGTTGGACATGAGCGTAGCTACTACAACCACGGGTCAGGCTCATTGTTTTGTGTCAAGAGCAACTGAGAAGGAATCGCAATTGTGGCATCGAAAGATGGGCCACATTCACCTACGAAAAATGAATCACCTGGTGCACAATGATTTAGTTACGGGTGTTCATGTAAAAGGTTTTCATCTTGAGAGGGAGTGTATTAGCTACGTCAAAGGCAAGCAGAAGAAAAAGTCACACCCTAAAAAGCAAGTCAATTCAGTCTCAAGACCTCTGGAGAGACTTCACATGGATTTGTTTGGTCCTGTGAATGTTAAAAGTATTACAGGAGATTATTACTGTCTTGTGGTTACTGACGATTATTCCAGATTTTCGTGGGTATTATTCTTGAAGTTGAAAGATGAGACGTTTGATAGTTTGATGGCGTTGTTCAGAAAAAATGAAAATCGGTACCAAAGGCGTATCAAAAGAATCAGAAGTGATAATGGTACTGAATTCAAGAACAGCAAGATGGAAGAATTTTGTGATGAAAGAGGTATATTGCATGAGTTTAGTGCTCCATACACTTCGCAGCAGAATGGAGTCGCTGAAAGAAAGAATAGGACACTAATCAAAACGGCTAGAACAATGCTTGCTGATTCAAAGCTACCGATAAATTTTTGGGCAGAAACAGTTGCAGCTGCATGCTATACGCTCAACAGAGTTCTTACTGTCAAGAAATTCAACAAAACGTGCTTTGAGTTGATCAATAACCGCAAACCAAATCTGAAGTATCTTGAACTGTTTGGGTCACCCTGTACTGTTCTAGAGCCTTTTGGAAAGTTTGGTCCGAAGAGTATTGAGGGAATATTTATCGGTTATGCAAGTCCATTACGACAAGTCTTCGTTCCAAGTCTGAAGCGGATTAATGAAGCTCACAATGTTGAATGTCAAGGTAATACAATGCCGCAGCAGAATCCTGGAGATTCATGGCGTTATCATTACAACACTTTGTGGGATTCGTTTGACATGATGGAAGAACCAGACGAAGAAGAAGATTTCTTTGACGAGTTGGATATTCTGAGAGAGTATGAGTCATCGCAGGAAAGGTTTCCAGCCGAGTATTCAAGGCGACCACAACAAACTTCAAATGACAATGAAGCAGGTCCAAGCAATGCTGGTGAACATGATGACGTCCAACAAAGTGAAGTTGCTCTTGATAATCAGACGGAACATAATGATAATCAAGAATCTTATAATATGCCAGTTTTTTATCGTGGTGATTCAGATTCTGAGGGGGAGCAAATTCAGATTTCAAGTCAAACAAACCCAGTCAGTGAACAAGGTGCAAATCAGAATGTTACTAATCTAGAAGGCGAGGTAGATGTTCCAGGCGAGGTGATGCCAAGAACTCTTTCATACCATCCAGAGGAGCTGATCATTGGAGAATTACAATCAGGCATTCGCACTAGACGTCAAATTGACCAAGGCCTTACTTGTTTTTATTCTACAGTAGCACCTTTACAAACTGAATTTTCATTAAGTTGTTTTATTTCGCAGATCGAACCGCGAACATATAAAGAGGCGCTAACAGAAGATTCATGGGTCAATGCTATGCAAGAAGAGTTGAGTCAGTTTAAAAAGTTGGGAGTGTGGAAGTTGGTAGACCTGCCTGATGGTCACAGGAAAATTAACACAAAATGGGTATTTAAGTGCAAGAGAGATGACCGAGGAGTTGTTGTTCGAAACAAAGCTCGACTCGTAGTTCAAGGCTTTAGTCAACAGGAGGGTATCGATTTTACAGAAGTTTATGCTCCTGTAGCTCGACTAGAAGCAATCAAAATCTTTCTGGCATTTGCATCATGGAAAAACTTCAAAGTCTTTCAGTTAGATGTGAAATCGGTGTTTCTCTACGGGAAGGTTAAAGAGGAGATATATGTCGGACAGCCACCGGGCTTTACTGTCACACCCCCAAAATCCACACGCGGAGTATCACCGCTTGGAGGCGTGACATGACCAGGATCCTAACCACCAATCATATTGAACATGTAATATAATTAAGTATAGCGGAAGCATTTAAGTAATCCAAACAATAGTATGTTTGATTTAACATAAGTGTTGAAACATCATTCAAGATCCTTTGCCCACAACGACCTGCTCCTCCCTGTGCAAGCTCCATAATGTACCTAAGGTCCTGCAAGGCATGCAGCAAATAATCAACAAACTAGTTGAGCGAGTTCACAGAAAATAAGTTCAGTAATGGAGTAGTATAGCAAACATTTCGTTTGTTTATCTAGTCATGCATCGTATTAGTTCGTTCATTGTTCATGTATAGTATTGATTCGTATCGCGGGCCATTTCGGCATGTATGCGAAGATTGGGGAAAGTTCCCAAGTATTCTAGACTATGTATATTTGTATCGCGGCCACCCTGGCATGTGTGCGAAGTTTTAGTATATAGTTCGCGGCCTATCCAAGACATGTGTGCGAAGATCAGTCATAATATCGCGGCCAACCCCTGGCGTGTATGCGAAGATCAGTTCAATTGGTATACTAGTCTAGCCGTATCTTATCATTCACCACCCTCACCCTGAGGACTCATATCATTATGTTCTGTTAACTAAGTATGTACGTATAGTTTATTCAATCCCATTCCCACCCTGGGAACCCCATGCCTTGGCTGTGTGAACTCACCTTGGATTGCTCGGCAGATACACAAAGAGTACAGGTAGCAAGTAAATGATCAACCACGTCCTATCATGGTTTATTATGTAAGTCAGGTTCGGTTCAAGTATCGCACGTATGTATCACATAAGTTACCACGTTGCAAGCATACAAGGATTCATGGTAAACACGTACACGTATCGATAAACAATCTAAGTATTCGTCCCAACCATAACCCGGCCCAATAGTATTCACCCAAATAGCATGTCGGCCCAACAGGTAAGCAGTCCAATAGCATAACAGTCGTACGATTGGGCCCGTGACAAAGTAGGCCCAAAACAGTGTATGTGTAATAGCCGGTCTCGAGTCGCAACGGGGATCTCGAGTCGCAACCGGGTTACGAGTCACATCAGGAGATTACGAGTCGCAACAGTAGGTTGCGAGTCGCAATGGCTGGTCTCGGTTCATCATGGTCCGGTTACGAGTCGCAACGGGACTCGCAACCATGATTGCGGCTGATGTCGTTGTGGTCTCGAGTCGAGACTGTGGGTTCCCGACTCGCAATCTGAGTCGCAACCATGCGTGTAACAGCTTTTCCTGAATTCCTTAAATAACAATAACAACTAATCCGTGATTTCAGCAAACATATTCAGCAGTTTCGGAAACAGATCAAATACCGAAAATAACAGTTTCATAGCATCTTCAAATTAGCATCATTAACATATTCATGACAGCCTCAAGAACACGTAATCAGATCATCAAACAGACCTAAACCGAAACATGAATCATATTATTGAACTAGCATGCAACCTAGCCGGCTAACATATACTTGGACCGATTAATCATATACGCATCAAAACAATAACAGGAACATAGTGTCCGATTAACATCATGCAAACCGAATTGTATGAATATTATGACATCAAGAACCTTCATTAATAATCATAGCAAGAACCCTAGTTATCACATAATATCATCACAACCAATCAATCCGAAAGCATACAACATACATCATTCAACCAAGAAAACACAAACCACTAACCGATTGAAAGGAGAGTAGGATTGATCCGTGGACAATGATCTCCGATGGGGGAAAGTCCTTGGCTGCCTTCGGTTTGCGAAGAAGAGAGGGAGAGTTTGTGTGTGTTCTTGATTGCTAAGTTGTGTAAAACTAAAACCCTAGAGGTAATGTGTGTATATATGCGTGTGAAGGGAAGTGGGCCGAAACCCCCACTTGGGTTTCCTCATGGTCTCGAGTCCAACCATATGGACCGAGTGGGTTCTTATAAATGTTTCACTAATCGTTCAAGTAGTAACATATGCAATCACATTAAATCACGTAACATGTAACATTTAATCACTCACACAACCGTGTAACACAAAACATATCATGTATTCGTTCAAGTAACATAGTTCTGGAGTACGGGTTGTCACATTATCCCCAACTAATTGGAAATTTCGTCCCGAAATTTGGTATGCACTCACTGAGGAAGCTAGGTAAGTTTAATCGTTCACTGGTTTTTCCTGGGGTGTCACATCCTCCCCCCGTTGATCTGGAATTTCGTCCCGAAATTCCGAAGTAGTAGCTTCAGCCTCAGTAGTGGTAGCATTGGTTTCGAATAACTGGGGGTACTTTTCTGTCATCCTGTCTTCGCGTTCCCAGGTGTACTCTGGGCCACGTTTGGAGTTCCAACGAACTCGAGCAAGAGGGATTTTCTTGTGTTTGAGGACCTTCATATCCCGGTCCGTGATTTCAACTGGTTCCCCGACGAACTGCAACCGCCCGTCGATAGTAAGTTCTTAAAAGAAGTGATGAGGGTTTCATCTGATAGGCATTTCTTTAAGTTCGACACATGAAAGACATTGTGAACTGCCCCGAGTTCAGCTGGTACGTTCGATCTATAGGCTACCCTGCCTATGCGTTCTATGATCTCGTATGGTCCCCGACCTGAAATTCCAATGGCTTTCTACGCTTGTCCGCGTAGGCTTTCTGACGGTCGCGTGCTGCCGCCATGCGTTGTCGTATCTGTGCAATCTTTTCTGTGGCGTCCATTACAATCTCTGGACCCGTGATCTGACTATTCCCCACCTCTGCCCAACAGAGAGGTGACCGGCATCTACGCCCGTACAATGCCTCGAATGGTGCGGCTTGTATGCTACTGCGCTCATGTTTAATCGTGAGTCGGATGGTTTGTGCATTGCTTGCCAAAGTTCTGACGTGAATCGTGCATCGCGACCCGCAATGATGGACGTGGGCACCCCGTGCCTCAAAACAACTTCTTTAAGATAGATGTCTGCGAGAGTGGAGAACTTGTCCGTTTCCTTAATCGGTAGGAAGTGTGCAGACTTGGTGAGTCGATCCACGATCACCCATATGGTATCGTTCCCATGCTGGGATCGAGGTAGGCCTGTAACGAAATCCATGGAAATTTCTTCCCATTTCCACTGAGGTATCTTAAGCTGCTGAAGTAGGCCCTGTTAGTTTCTGGTATTCAACCTTGACTCTCACTCAGGTCAAGCATTTTCCGACGTATGTAGCAATGTGGGCCTTCCTACTAGGCCACCAATAAGTAGTGCTGATGTCTTAGTACGTTCTATCCGACCCTGGATGTACTGAGTGGTAAGGCTTGTGAGCTTCATCCATCACAAGTTCGCGTAGACCGCCATAAAGTGGGACCTAAATACGCCCCGTTACATAGTAGGCGCCGTCTGCCTTCTGTCCTAATCGTTGTCGTGCGCCGCGTAAGGCATTCAGCCTTGACGTTTTCGGGCTTCCGTGCTTCTATCTGAGCAGTTCGTATCTGTGCTGGCAGGCTAGTCTGGATCGTAAGCTGTAGCGCTCGCACGCGCTGAGGTAGGGTGTCCTTCCGACTGAGGGCGTCCGCCACAACCTTGGCCTTGCCTGAATGGTACTTGATGGCGCATTCGTAGTCGCTAAGTAGTTCAACCCATCGTCGTTGACGCATGTTCAAATCCTTCTGCTCAAGAATATGCTCGAGACTCCTGTGATCGGTGTAAATCGTGCACCTGGTACCGTACAGGTAGTGTCGCCATATCTTAAGCGCGAACACATCAGCTCCCAGCTCTAAATCGTACGTTGTGTAGTTGTGCTCGTGAATCTTGGGTTGACGAGAGGCGAAAGCGATAACCTTGTCGCGCTGAAAAGCAGTCTCCTGGGGCTCTCCCAGCAATAGGTGACACCCTTCTGTGTCAGTAACATAAGTGGCTGAGCAATCTTCGAGAAATCCTTGGTAAACCGTCTGTAGCTCGTGGTGCAGGCCAGTTTCTGGTTGAGTCTACCTTGGATGGATCGACATGGATCCCATCCCTGTTCACTACGCGGCCTAAGAAGTGAACTTCACGAATACTATGACGAACTTGTCTATGTAGGGTTTGCACACCCTGTTCATAAGGTCCTTAAATACGGCAGGAGTGTTCAAATAATATCAAACCATCCATCATATCAAACATAAAGTATAGTAATTAAAATAGTCCATAAAACCCAGTACGATTCGTGTTCAAACCAAACTTTGTTTGAGTAACAGAGACATAATAAAGGAAATCCCAAAACGAGTTATAAGTTCAAACAGCGTCTCCTTGTCCTAGCATGAAAGCTCGACCCCTTGCCTCGTTGCCATTATTGTTGTTGTTGTTCCCATTGCCCTGGTTATTGTTGTTGTTCTGATTCTGGTTCAACTGTGGGCAATCGCGCTTGTAATGACCTTCTGCCCCACACTGGAAACATCCCCGATTTCCACGTTGTGGCTGCTGCTGCTGTGGGTTCTGAGGAGCTGGTGGTGGAAGTTGCTGATTCTGGTTTGCAGGTCGTGAGCTCCTGCAATCTTTGGCTTCGTGTCCTATCTTGAAACATCTCTGGCAACGTTCCTTGCGACACCTTCCACTGTGGTGCTTGTTACACTTGTTACATAGTGGGTGTACTCCCCTGTATCCACCCTGCTCCTGACTGCCAGATGATTGCTGACTCGGATTCTGGTAGTCATTCGTCCTGCGCTGCTGTGCTTGAGACTGTTCGGAATCCCCATCCCATTTCCGTTTGTTGTCGCTGGGTGTAGCAGTAGTAGCAGCTGAAGTGACTGTAGCAGTAGCGTTGACACGCTTAGGCAGTTTATTCTGATCCACTGCCTGGTCGGTGATGCGATGAGCGAGGCGTTGGATTTCCTGGATGTTTTCGAGGTTAGCCGACGTCACGTGGCTCTGAATCTCTGGCGCCAAACCCTTGAGATACAACTCAATGCGCTTGTATGGAGGGTCCACCATAGTAGGACACAGAACTGCCAGCTCGTTTGACCGTTTCGTATACGCTTCGATCTCCGACCCAATCATTTTCAGATTATACAGCTCGTCTTCCAGCTTGTGAATGTCTTCACGCGTGCAATACTCACGCTTGATGAGTTCCTTAAAATCGTTCCATGGGGTGGCGTTAGCAGCTGCCAACCCTAAGATTTGAACTTGGGCGTTCCACCAAGTTAGTGCTATTCCCTCCAAGGTGCCGGTGGCAAACTTGACCTTGCGAGCCTCAGGGCACTCGCACATCTCGAATACTGATTCTAGCTTCTCGAACCAGTGGAGGAGTCCAACCGCTCCTTCTGTGCCGCTGAAAGAGTTTGGACGACAGTCCATGAAATTCTTGAAAGTGCAGACAGGCTGCTGCGCGTGTTGACCTGCTTGAGCTGCTGCAACTGCCGCAGCAACTTGAGCTTGAACGAGAGCCTCTAGCTGGGCTTGAGTCATGTTGATTCGTCCAGACATGATCTTCATAGTAAAAGTAATGTAAATAAGAGTGGCTCGCGAGTAGGGCGATGACAGAAAAGTATGGGCATATAGGTGTTCTCATGTAATCAAAGCATGTGTATCTAAACGTAATGCGAGCAAAGTTCTAAGCAGTTCTAGCAAACAGGCAATAAACATAAACCTTATTACCTAAGATGTCGAGTCTTGCACGTGGAGCGAAGCGTCGTTGTGGATCGTTGAGAGCACTGTTCTGGTTATAGTCTGGTTTTAATAAAAACGTTTTCCCACATTAAAACCTAGTTCCCTATAACCAATGGCTCTGATACCAATCTGTCACACCCCCAAAATCCACACGCGGAGTATCACCGCTTGGAGGCGTGACATGACCAGGATCCTAACCACCAATCATATTGAACATGTAATATAATTAAGTATAGCGGAAGCATTTAAGTAATCCAAACAATAGTATGTTTGATTTAACATAAGTGTTGAAACATCATTCAAGATCCTTTGCCCACAACGACCTGCTCCTCCCTGTGCAAGCTCCATAATGTACCTAAGGTCCTGCAAGGCATGCAGCAAATAATCAACAAACTAGTTGAGCGAGTTCACAGAAAATAAGTTCAGTAATGGAGTAGTATAGCAAACATTTCGTTTGTTTATCTAGTCATGCATCGTATTAGTTCGTTCATTGTTCATGTATAGTATTGATTCGTATCGCGGGCCATTTCGGCATGTATGCGAAGATTGGGGAAAGTTCCCAAGTATTCTAGACTATGTATATTTGTATCGCGGCCACCCTGGCATGTGTGCGAAGTTTTAGTATATAGTTCGCGGCCTATCCAAGACATGTGTGCGAAGATCAGTCATAATATCGCGGCCAACCCCTGGCGTGTATGCGAAGATCAGTTCAATTGGTATACTAGTCTAGCCGTATCTTATCATTCACCACCCTCACCCTGAGGACTCATATCATTATGTTCTGTTAACTAAGTATGTACGTATAGTTTATTCAATCCCATTCCCACCCTGGGAACCCCATGCCTTGGCTGTGTGAACTCACCTTGGATTGCTCGGCAGATACACAAAGAGTACAGGTAGCAAGTAAATGATCAACCACGTCCTATCATGGTTTATTATGTAAGTCAGGTTCGGTTCAAGTATCGCACGTATGTATCACATAAGTTACCACGTTGCAAGCATACAAGGATTCATGGTAAACACGTACACGTATCGATAAACAATCTAAGTATTCGTCCCAACCATAACCCGGCCCAATAGTATTCACCCAAATAGCATGTCGGCCCAACAGGTAAGCAGTCCAATAGCATAACAGTCGTACGATTGGGCCCGTGACAAAGTAGGCCCAAAACAGTGTATGTGTAATAGCCGGTCTCGAGTCGCAACGGGGATCTCGAGTCGCAACCGGGTTACGAGTCACATCAGGAGATTACGAGTCGCAACAGTAGGTTGCGAGTCGCAATGGCTGGTCTCGGTTCATCATGGTCCGGTTACGAGTCGCAACGGGACTCGCAACCATGATTGCGGCTGATGTCGTTGTGGTCTCGAGTCGAGACTGTGGGTTCCCGACTCGCAATCTGAGTCGCAACCATGCGTGTAACAGCTTTTCCTGAATTCCTTAAATAACAATAACAACTAATCCGTGATTTCAGCAAACATATTCAGCAGTTTCGGAAACAGATCAAATACCGAAAATAACAGTTTCATAGCATCTTCAAATTAGCATCATTAACATATTCATGACAGCCTCAAGAACACGTAATCAGATCATCAAACAGACCTAAACCGAAACATGAATCATATTATTGAACTAGCATGCAACCTAGCCGGCTAACATATACTTGGACCGATTAATCATATACGCATCAAAACAATAACAGGAACATAGTGTCCGATTAACATCATGCAAACCGAATTGTATGAATATTATGACATCAAGAACCTTCATTAATAATCATAGCAAGAACCCTAGTTATCACATAATATCATCACAACCAATCAATCCGAAAGCATACAACATACATCATTCAACCAAGAAAACACAAACCACTAACCGATTGAAAGGAGAGTAGGATTGATCCGTGGACAATGATCTCCGATGGGGGAAAGTCCTTGGCTGCCTTCGGTTTGCGAAGAAGAGAGGGAGAGTTTGTGTGTGTTCTTGATTGCTAAGTTGTGTAAAACTAAAACCCTAGAGGTAATGTGTGTATATATGCGTGTGAAGGGAAGTGGGCCGAAACCCCCACTTGGGTTTCCTCATGGTCTCGAGTCCAACCATATGGACCGAGTGGGTTCTTATAAATGTTTCACTAATCGTTCAAGTAGTAACATATGCAATCACATTAAATCACGTAACATGTAACATTTAATCACTCACACAACCGTGTAACACAAAACATATCATGTATTCGTTCAAGTAACATAGTTCTGGAGTACGGGTTGTCACATTTACCGATCCAATCCACAAAGACAAGGTTTATTTGCTAGACAAAGCGCTGTATGGTTTACACCAGGCCCCGAGAGCTTGGTACGAGACATTGTCTCAACACCTGCTAGCCAACAGCTTCATTCGTGGAAAAGTGGATGCCACTCTCTTCACCAAAGAGGTCGACGGACATAATATTTGGGTCAACAAATGAGAATTTGTGCAAAGATTTTGAACAAGTTATGAAGCAGAAATTTGAAATGTCATCGATGGGGGAGATGAAATTCTTCTTGGGACTTCAAGTTGATCAACTACCTGAGGGAATTTTCATACACCAGACGAAGTACGTTCATGATATTCTAGAGAAATTTGGGATGTCAGGTTCTACTCCAGCGTCAACCCCGTTAGCAACGAATCATGGGATACATCCAGATCTCACTGGAGACAGGGTAGATGAGACGCTTTATCGTTCCATGATCGGTTCATTGATGTACTTAACTGCTTCAAGACCCGATATCATGTACCCAACGTGCCTCGCAGCAAGATTTCAATCGGGTTCATATGGTGATTGTGAAAAGGATATTACGCTACCTGAAAGGAACTCCATCATTGGGGTTGTGGTATCCAAGAAAAGGCGATTTCACGCTCGAAAGGTATTCTGATTCCGATTTCGGATGCTGCAAAGTCAATGCAAAATCAACAACAGCGGGTTGTCAGTTTTTCGAACCACGTTTGGTCACCTGGAAATGTAAGAAGCAGACCTTTGTGGCTTTATCCACATGTGAAGCAGAGTATGTATCTGCTAGCAGTTGCTGCTCTCAGATCTTGTGGATCCAGCAACAGATGCGCGACTACGGTTTGCAATTTCTTAACACACCTATTTTTGTTGATAATGAGGCCGCGATTAATATCACGAAAAATCCAATACATCACGCTAAAACTAAACACATAGAAATTCGTCATCACTTCATCCGAGATTGCTTCGAGAAGAAGTTGATACGAATTGAGAAAATCCACACTGACGAACAGAAAGCTGATTTACATACCAAAGCTTTTGATAAAACACATTTTAAATATCTTTTAAAACTGAATGGTATGATGCTTTTCTCGGTGTCGGATGGAATTATTGGCGTTGATGAAGGTACTGTTGTAGATGTCGATGAGAAACAATCTGCAATGGTTTGTCGATTTTTTACTTGTTTTGGTATTTAGGGGGAGTAAATATTTTTTAGAAAATACAAAAACAGTAAAAAATTCAAAAAAATCCAAAAACATGAGAAAATTTCAAAATCCAAAAACAATAGAAAACTGAAAAAGAGCTTGTGTAAAAAGGGAAAATGATAGTACATCGGCTTGACAGTTACGGTACGCTATAGATTTGTAAAGTTTAAAAGCATTAAACAGTCTCGCTGATGATGTGCCGATAGGTTTTTACTCATTTAGTAGGTTTGTTCGGGATATAAACATAAAATTCAAACTTGCTTATTTCGTGGGGAACACTACTTGGATATATAGGTAACCCCTGAAATCTCGTTTGAAAGGTCCCTCTTTCTGAAATACTAGGTCTTTATACTCAGTGATATCTGGGGTATTATTCCGGGACTTCTGCTGAATGGAAGTTCTGACCTAGTCCCCAAATAATACTTTCTACATTGCTTGAAACATAGCTCACCCTCAGCATAAAAATGATGAAACATTGAAAAATGCTAATCATGTGCTGTTGTAAAAAAGATCCTCTAAAGGGGACACACCGAAAGTCGAACCGTCATCTCTCTGCTGAACGGAAGTTCTGACCTGAGCTCTCATGGTTTCGCATCTAACCCCTTACAGATATCATCTGTGGTATACTCACCTATAAGACTGAATATTGGAATCTGGATACGGGAGTATATTCAAGAGGTGGGACACATGAATGAGTTTAAGTTCTTAATACATCTAATTCGTATCCTGAACAGATTGAAAAATTGTGTGAGAATTTAAGTGGATCAGCATATCGACAATCTAAGTGAATTGTTTAATTCTGAGTATGAAATTAAAGCTTAACGGTGCTAGTAACTGGTCATTAGCTGATATTATTCCCTAACACGCTCACCAAAAATATGTATGTAAATAGTTTACTTTCATTACAGTCTGCATTTAAGTTTCTGTAATTCATTTTCTAGTTTAGAATTTTTATTAAAATACAAAAACATTTTTCATTTCTGCTTTATTTTCTAACAAACCATAGTGGAGAGTTGATCTTTAGATTCAGAATGTTGGAGCAGATGCAGAAAGATTCTAGCTGGATGATGAGTTGGGAGCTTCATATTTTAAACTTGAGAAATTGGAAAGTCAAAACAAGTTCATTAACTTGAAACTTGTAATTTTCAGAAAATGTTTGAAAATACTTGAACAAAAATCAGTTTGTTTTGTCACAGATCAACCAAGGTCATTAAGTTGGACTTGGTAGATAAATTGAGTAATCAGGGTCATTAACTTGGACCTGAATACTTAAGTGGATTCCTAAAAACTGATAGATAATGAGATTTATTGTTGAAAGTCAATAGATTGTAATGTTATATGTTTGAGAAACATGTTATGTGAAAATTCCCCATGGTAATGGAAATATCAAAGTTTGAGCCAGATTACGATCCTAGATCCCAGCTGATTGAGAGGGGGAGTCTTCGAAAGGGGGAGTCTAGATTCTGGATCAACACTCTATGGGGAGTTTGTAGATTAAAGTTTGGAGATTGAAGAAAGCTTTTACAATGTCAAGACAATTTGGAAAGAGACTAAGACTGAAGACTCGACGCCGAAGACTTCGTCAACATCCAAGGGGGAGTCTGTTGGTGCATTTAGTGTCTTGTAACTTCGTCTTAATCGAGTCTTATGTCTAGAACTAGATAGATCAGGGCTTAGAAATCAAGAAAGTGCGAAATTAGAGGTAATTCCACTTGAAATGGCACTAGGTCATTTCAAGCGAAATCAGTTATATAATTCCGCTTGAAACTTTCTTGTTGATTTCGCTTGAACTGTTTGGAGCGATATCAGGTTTCGCTTGGATTCGTTTCAAGCGGAATCAGGAACACTATATATAGGTGTTGTGTGTGTTCATTTAGAGCGGAATTAGGTCATATGTTCTGAGTCGAGGTGCTGTCCGTTTGTCATTTGAACGTGTAAAAGCTCAGGAAATCAGTAATAGAAAATAATTGAAAAGGAACAAGTTGTTTGACATTGTTTGCATTTGTTAGTGCAATATCTGTCTATCGCCTCCGTCAATCTATTCCGTAGCAGAAATAGAAGAAACCGAAGGTTTTTAAGCATTTTAGGTTACAACTAGTTAAAAAGGGCAAGGTGGCAAACTTGTAAATAAGGAGAAATCCTTATAATCCTTGTGCCTATAAATAGCTCATTAAGTTGTAAAGATTAAGACTTTTGGAAGACTTGGAGCTCATTTGGAGAATTAGAGATCTAGTTGTAGAGAGAGAAAGTCTAGAGAGAGAAAGTCTCTCCAAGTGATTCTCGGCATTGTACACGACGTCATCTTAATAGAATCACGTTTTCTTGTACGTTATTGTGTGTTCGATCTCATACGTTCACGGATTCCGCACGTCGAACGTTCGTTACGCAATCGAACGGTGTAGAAACCGGTCCCAACAAGTGGTATCAGAGCTCAGGACGAGGAGTTCATACTACGACAGCATAGATCTGCAGAAATCTCTCTTTTCTACTCACTTTCTCTCATACTTTTTCAGTTTCTAGTGGTTCCAACGGTCAAAATTGTCTGAAATTCGAGTATAACGTGTAAAACTCACTATTAACAAACCCTAGAAAGAATTAGGTGAAAATTTGGACTAAAAATGGTTAAAATCAACTAAAAACTGTCGATCGCTTTTCGGACAATTGGATCGCTTATTTGGACTTAAACTGTCTGGATCGCTCAAAATTCACCTTTAGGATCGCTCTTTTGGACAATTTTGCTCTCTGGATCGCTCGAACGGACTTTCTTGGACCGCTCGAACGATCACCTCTGGACCGCTCATACGAAATTTACTGAACCGCTCGAACGATCATTCTTGGATCGCTCGAACGATCATATACGGATCGCTCATTTAAACATATTTGTGACTCGCTTTTCTGACATTTGTGAACCGCTCGAAAAGTTATAGTTGGGTTCGCTTATTTGAACCTAACCTGATTCGCTTTTCTGTCAGTTGCACGGATAGGCTCGCTTTTGTGGTTCTGTCGTTTTTCAAAATCAAAAATTTTTCTAAGTGTTGTCTGATTTTGCAGGTACGTTCACGATGGATGATATGTTCTTGAATCCATTTAGCGACATGTACGCATTTACGGGAAGTTCAGGAAACAACGATTCGACATCGAACAATATGAACGAGAATCAACCAAAAGAGAAAAAGAAAGAAGCTTGGGAGTCCGAAAGTGCATTTGGAACGTTTAACAAACCTCCTAAGTTGATGGCTATAGAAGACTACAGCAGGTGGGCAACAAAGTTCGAAGATTGGCTAATGGCATTCGCTTTCCCCAGTTGGAAGAGTATGAAAAATGGTTATGCTGAGGGAAAGAAAAATGGTGCAGCTTTAAGAAATTCTGAAGAAATTGATCTCTTTGTAGCTGAACAAAAGTGTGTAGCTCTATTGTTTCAATCGGTGCGGGAAGATATCATTTCATTGATAGACTACTCCAATGCTAAAGATTTATGGGATAAACTCAAGAAAAAGTGTATAGGGAGTAATGAGATTATAAAAAATAAGACGAAATTGCTTAAAAAAGAGTTTGACATGTTTAGTTGTCTTAAGAATGAATCGGTGAGCAAAATGATTGAACGGTTTGGTCATCTAAAACTGGAGCTTGCACGACATGACATCACTTATTCTCCGGAAGAACTTGTTGATAAACTGTTTGATTCATTACCAGACGAGATGGATTGGAGATATTATGCGTTGATGTTGAAGAACACTATTGCTCCTGAAGATTTGAAACCAGATGTGGTGATTGAAAGACTTGAAAGCCATGAGTTAGAGTTGAAGAAAACATACAAAGTTAATCACTCATCTTATCAGCAAAATCTAGATTTGTATTATCCGAAAAGCTTGATGCCGAAAGCTACTTCTCCGAAAACTGCATTTTCTGCTGAGAATGTCTCTCCAGCAAGCAAAGAAGGTCAAAGTAGTTCAAGCAGCGGAAGCCACAGTGGATATCACAGTGGATCTACGTCTTCTGCAAATCGTTCTGATGCGAAGTTTTCCTGCAATATCGCGATAGATCTGAAAAATGCACAGAATTTTGATGAAGAGTCGGCTAAGCAACAAATGGTTTTTCTGGCATCTGTGTTGGAGTCCTATGAAGGGTTGGTAGCCGGAAAGATAGGGAACACAAATCTGACGAAAGAAGATTACGATCAGATAGACCCTGAAGAAATGGAACTGATCGACATCCGTTGGGCAATGGCAAGTGCAGTTCGACGTGCACAACGCTTTATGGAGATTACTGGGAGAAAAACGATCGGTGGTCCATCTACAAAGTTAGGGTTCGATAAATCCAAAGTGACGTGTTTCAAATGTAAGCAGAAGGGTCACTTCAAGCGTGAATGTAGAAACGCGTACGTTGATGAGTCAGAGAATCCGTTTCGTGACGACTATTACAAAAAGGCAATTTATCATCAAAATAAATCCGAGCCGCCCAGATTGAAGCAGCAGGAAGAGAATAGAGACAAATCGAGGGCATTAGCTGTGATTTATGACGATGAGGGGTACGATTGAAGTAAAGAAGTTCTACCAGAAGATGATGCGGTGGGTTACGCTTTTATGGCAAGTCATGATGAACCCATTCCGTGGAAGGATGATCGTACAGAAGAACAGAAGTATAAATATCGGAAGATGGTTGCGGAAGCCAAAATCATCAGACTGTCTAGTGTCTATCTGGAAGCTAAAAGAGCAAACAGATGGGATCCAGACAGAGAATGTTATCTTGATAGATATGGCAACATCGCAGTTGATGACAGGAAGATAGATATCGAAGCCATCATTCAGGAGTACAAAGAAGATGATGAATATTGGCAGCACAAGTGGTGGGGAACACCAACATCAAAGATGATTGAAGAAGAGAAAGAGAGAAAGGAGAAAGAAGAAAAAGAGAGAAAAGAGAAAGAGATGAAAGAGAAAGAAGAACTTGAGAAAGTAAAGCAAGTTGATACCGGTTTGATCGATCTTGCACAGGAGTTAACAGTTGAGAACCTGGGAAATATGACTGACAAAGTGCTAGCTGCAAAAGCACTTGAGGTAGATCCTGTTTCTGTTACTGAGTCAAAGGATCAGGTCAGTCAAAACAAGTTAACGAATGTGTCAGGTAAAAAAGTTGAGGGTAATGCTGATTGCAAAAGTTGCACCAAACAATGCAATTTTTGTGGCACTGTCACGTACCTAAACGGTGTATGTGTGTGCTACGGTGCTGAAACTCTGCTAAAATTTCATCAGAAAGCAATAGAAAGATAAGGAATTGAAAGGATAAGCTGTTGTAACTTCGTATATGTTGATTCCGCCTTCATACATGAAGATGAACTACTTCGACTGACTTTTAGGGTCATGAATCGGCATATTTCTTGAGAAATTTCACTCTGGTGATTTTTCGTCTTACATGTGGTAAATCAGGGACATTAAGTTGTACTTGATTTTCTACAAGTGATGTTTGAGACTAAAGGAATACAATGTGATGAAAAAAAAACCCGAGTTTATGAAACAACACACAAAACTAATTTTCCGGAAAAACCATTTTGATTAAAACAAACTTAAGTGTTTTGAAATCATAATGGGAAAATAGTTTGTTGTGAGGGGGAGTTCTGATTGTTTATGCCAAGTGGATGGAGAATTGAAGTGATTCGATATCAGTTTGTCATTTTATTTGTACAGTTTTCAAATTTTCCTTGAAAATCAAATTGAAACATATTTTGATTTTAGGGGAAGAAAAATTTAAAAAAAAATTTGAAAATTTGAAAATTCCAAAAACATTGAAAAATTTAAAAAATGAGTTTTGTTGTGAAAAAGAGGAAATGATAGTAAATCAGTGGACTATCACAGCACGCTAAAGAAATGTAATGTCAAAGGTGATAAACGGTCTCACTGATGATGTGACCATAGGTTTTCGTACATTTAGTAAATTTATTCGGGATATAAACCTAAAATTTCAAACTTGTAAAATTCGTGGGGAACACTACTTGGATATATAGGTAACCCCTGAAATCTCGTTTGAAAGGTCTCGTATTCTGATATACTAGGTGTTTATACTCTATGATGTCTGGGGTATTATTCCGGGACTTCTGCTGAACGGTGGTTCTGACCTAGTCCTTGGATAATGCTTTGCTTGAAATGCTTGAAACATAGCATCATAGCCCTCAGAATGATTAGACAATAAAATTGATAATCATCTGTTGTAGCTAAAAGATCCTCTAAAGGGGACACACTGCTAAGTCGAAGCTGATATCTCTCTGCTGAACGGAAGTTCTGACCTGAGATCCCTCAGTTCTCGCATTTTTCCCCTAATTTATGTACAGATATCATTGTAGTATTCTTGCCTGTAAGACTGAATATTGAGATTCTGGATACAGGAGTATATTCAATAGGTGGGACACATGAATTGATCTAAGTTCCTAAAACATCTAAATCGTATCCTGAATAGATTGAAAATTGTGTGAAATTTAAGAGGACAACTATATCGTCAATCGAGGTGAATCGTTTAGAACTTAAAATGATTAAAGCTTAACGGTGCTAGTGATTTGTCTCAAGAACTGATATGATCCTCTTACACAAACTCACAAAAATATTATTTGTATATATTTGTTTACTGCTTTTCATTCAAAAACAAAAATCCAAAAAGATTTTCGGAGTGTTTTAGCATAAATTTTTTGAAAAGTCAAAAAGATTTTCGACAACTGATTTTGAAGAGCTGATGTTCAAAATTCGAGGGCTAATCATGATGAACAGGTTTGGGGAATATGTTGAAAACTTTAAATGACATATATAAATGGTTTATTTGGTTAATCAAGGTCATTTATTTGAACTTGATGTAACTAAAATGGTTGTTGAAAATGATTTCTACCGGTAAGTTTACGGGAATTAACTTGACATAAATTTGTGAAACTTATGATGAGGTAGAGGATATGCAGGTTAACCAGGTTTCAAGTCCTGAGCAGATGAAGAACAAAGCCAGGAATTGATCCTGAACTTGTGAAACGATGAAAGCCAGACTACGATCCCGACAGCTGAGTCTAAGGGGGAGTCTGAAGACGAGCTCAAGGAAAATGAAAGCGTACAAAGAGCCAGGTATCATTCCTGAAGGAGCTTGTATACGGAAATCCAGGTGCCGATCCCAAAAGCACGGAAGCTTGACGAAAGGGGGAGCCTGAAGACAGATCCACGGGGATTCTGTTCGAGAGAGAGAAAGAGAAGGCGCTACGAGATTGACTACGGCAATATCCAAGGGGGAGTCTGTTAGTGCAATATCTGTCTATCGCCTCCGTCAATCTATTCCATAGCAGAAATAGAAGAAACCGAAGGTTTTTAAGCATTTTAGGTTACAACTAGTTAAAAAGGCAAGGTGGCAAACTTGTAAATAAGGAGAAATCCTTATAATCCTTGTGCCTATAAATAGCTCATTAAGTTGTAAAGATTAAGACTTTTGGAAGACTTGGAGCTCATTTGGAGAATTAGAGATCTAGTTGTAGAGAGAGAAAGTCTAGAGAGAGAAAGTCTCTCCAAGTGATTCTCGGCATTGTACACGACGTTATCTTAATAGAATCACGTTTTCTTGTACGTTATTGTGTGTTCGATCTCATACGTTCACGGATTCCACACGTCGAGCGTACGTTACGCAATCGAATGGTGTAGAAACCGGTCCTAACAGCATTGATTCCGCCTTTGTAAATGATGATGAACTACTCATACTGACTGTTTAGGGTCACCGGACGATCCAACATGAGTCTAACGTGTACGTATCATCACCCGCCAGAAGCTAGCTGTCACTATTGCGCAAATTGCAACTGGTATGGTCATCTTACCCAGCACTGCCGCACGGGGCCGCAGCCTTGAGGAATTTCAGCAACAATCGCAGTCTCCGCAGAAGTCCTCCACAGCAACATTAGTTATGCTTCCAATGTTGTTGTAATGACACGATTTTTTTGCCGTTAATTTTTTTTATATGTTGAACATGTTCTATTTCTCGACGCAATGTAGACTCTATTTATCTCTCATTTCTCTCGCACTCGCGCACCGACAAATTACTAGCACTATATACTATATAATGTGTTTTACCCCTACTATGCGTTCTTGGTATAAGTACGATAAACGTGCAAGGGTCAAATTAATCACGGGTGCACACGGGATTACTGTGATCAGTGCACGGAGATCGTAACGAGCTTCAATGATGCCATAACGTTAAAAGCATGGTTACGCGTGGTGGATACGCCGCTGGTACTTCCTATATATAAGCATCTTGACCATGTCGACACAGTGTGACACCTATTCACGAGGCAGAGGCGTGTGGTTGAAGCATGGTGGATACGCCGCTGGTACTTCCTATATATAAGTGCTTCGCCATCAACCAATGTCTTGTGAAGAAAGTGCCATATAAGTTGAACGTTATTAGACCAAGTATACTATTGAATCTATTTTCGACACACTACACTACATCGTAAGGCGTAACAATCTCAATCGCAACTCAAAGCGTGTCATCACTAGACTCCCTGTAAGCCAAACGCGCTCGCAATCGCATTAACGCTGGAATCTATCTCGCAATCTCAATCGTCTAGTGAGTGTTTCGCTCAATCGCAAATTATGTGTATCGCGCTATCACTTATCGTGTGTATCGCCCTATCGCTTTGTGTATTGTTCTATCGCTCATCGTGTATCGCCTAACGTTTATTGCTATCGCTTACCGTTATCTATGTTACCTGTATTATGTTAGCATACATGACCTCGCTTCACGAGACGAAAACTGATAGGGTTAAAACATGGTGGATACGTCGTTGGTACTTCCTATATATAAGTGTTTTAGCCATAGCAGCAGACTTTCGTGGAAAAGGGCCATGTGGGGCTTAATGTCAGTTAAAACTTGTGGTGTTGTTGAATCTAATCAAATCGCATGTTCCCATCGCTTGCAGCGCATCAATCGCTGCCTATCGCTCGATGGTTGTCGCTATCGCCCGTCGCTTATCGCTTATCATCGTCGTCTTTGCTTACTATGTTTATGCTTGTGTTGCGCTATCAATTATCGTGTACTGCTTATCGCTTATCACACTCGCTCGTGTCGCTAAATTGAGTTCAAAAACGACAACATCGCTCAGTTTGCTCAATCCTACTCTTAAAACTTGGTCCGGTCATTCTTCGCTTGGACCAAGGAAATCGAAATCTATCAGTAATAAGTCGACACACATGACACTGCTTCACGGAACAGAAGCCATATGACTAAACATGGTGGATACGCCGCTGGTACCTCCTATATATAATTGTTTTAGCCATATTGTCAAACTTTCGTGGAAAAGTGCCATGCGAGGCCGACTTTAAATTTAAAATTTTCATATATTATTAAAACCTTTGTGTAAACAAAGCTTTTCTTACAAGACTTTTTTTTTCAAAAAAAAAAACCAAGTAATCAAGATCTTTGTACAAAACGAGATTTTCTTGTAACGTTGGTGTGACAATCGACTCAAGTTAGTACTACGTGACGAGAAAAATTTCGTAAAACGAGTTTAGTCACCCTAAAATCTTTTAGTAACCTAATGAAATTCCTCTCATAGCGCTGGTGGGAACATCGAAGCAGTTTAACGCCGCACTGTGGGAAGATTTTTCATAAACAAGTTTTCTCCAAACCTTTCGAATTTATCAACTTTTCAAGAATCCAAAACACTTTTGGATCGCCTTTCGTGTGCTGCCATCTTTTGTATACGAATCGTCTTACTCGTCGCCATCGCCCAGACTTCACAACGCTCTCTCGCCAATCTTCAATCGATCTTCCGCTCATCTTGACGCTTTTATCGCTACTCCCACTCGCATCAATCCTCGCAACCCTTCTTGTGGATTAACTTCGGGACAAAATTTCCTAAAGCAGGGGAAACTGTAACAACCCGCACGTTCGTGCGTTGTTACTACTCATTATACTCGTTACGCCTAGCTCCAGAGATTCGGATCATAATGGAGCTATATCGCATACATCGCTACTTCGCAGTATTTTCGCGTATTACGCATACTTTATCGCTATAACACATCACATCGCACATACTAACACTCACGATGATGTTGGCTGAGGACCTATTCTACCCTCCGATAGCCGTGATGTATCACAACGCAACGCATATTCGAAACGCACAACTCGATTATCGCAACACAGACTTTGAAATGTGGATATTTATACGACCCTATGTGACTAATTATAATAAATATATGAATGTGTGTATGAAGATGTGTGACGAAACTATCGCAACACTTAACGAACAAAATGAAACATCGAAACGTAAATCGCTGGAGACCTCCGATCGAATGACCATTCGATCGGATGGCCATCCGATCGGATTGCCATCCGATCCATGGCACTCCATCACCTTCTCTCCCCTTCACCTATAAATAGCACTTGTCACATCACTTGAACAGTGATGTGACAGCTCTCGTTCGACCAGCACGCTTTTGGACCCTTTTCTCTCGATTCCTCGCGATTCTTATAAGTTTCTACCTTAAATCTTATACTTCTATGATCTACACACACTTCTTCATCTTTTCCACAATCAGATCTCACCTTTTCACCGTAAAATCCTCTGATTTCGGGGCGTTCTAAGGTGATGTCATCATGGAGTTCTTAGGAACAATGAAGCGTGACCTCACCTCATCAAGAACGGTTCAGATCTAATGGATTCCACGGTATGAAAACACTAATCGCACCTAGATCTAAGCCGAATCTAAGTATTTCTAGTTTCTCTCAAGCTTTCTTAACTTTTTACTCAAAACCGATAGAATCAGAGCTCGTTCAGACCTTCTACTCATTCTATAGTGAAGTGTCGGTTTGAGAACTGATTTCTATCGACGAGATGATCGGTTAAGGGGTTGAATACGAACAACCGTCAAGGACAGTTAACTGATCGAACAGGGTGATTCCCATCCGATTTGATGACTTAGCCTTGGTGGAGTTCCATTGTTTAATATGTTGTCATACCGTCTCGCTCAAACTGCAAAAACTTTCAAAATAATCAGGTTCAAGACGATCAGGTTCATTGGGACGGATTGCCGTTCGATCGGATAGCCATCCGATCGAACTACTGTCCGATTGGATTGCACTTGGTTCCACACTTAAACTTTTCTTCAAACTTTCAGAGATCTGGACGTCGAACGGATTGCCGTCCGATCGGATCGTCATCCGATCGAACAACCATCCGATCGTTTGACATCTTGAACTTCGACACTTAACCATTTTCATAACTTGCAAAGAACATCAGTTTCTAACGGATTGCTATCCGATCGAGTGACAATCCTGCTGTGAACTTGTTCTCACTAAGTGTCCTGCCAATCGGATCGCTATCCGATCGAACGATCATTCGATTGATCGACCTGAAAGGTAGAGATACTCCTTTGTTTTCAAAATGCTACTACGAAAACTTCAAAGCCATCATACACAAACACATCCATCCCAAATGAATGTTAATCCAATCGAATGGCCATCCGATCGGATGACCATCCGAACGGATTGACATCCGATCGAGTGGCCAACCGATCGGATAGCCATCCGATTGGATTACGATTCGACACTTGGTTTACCCGCCACCGTTTAATGCACTGTTCAACGCTTACGCTATCAATCTGTAATCAGGCTAATCTCAGACGCGATCCCTTCAATCCAACCAAGTTGTGTTTACTTGCTGAACACCGACTGTGAGTATACTCGAACCCCATTTTTAACGCATTTTGGGTGTAACATACGTTCCTATCAAATCGAATTTATCAAAACGAATTATTCAATCAAATTGTTTATCACTTGCGAATAACTGTTATGCGTATTTACACGTGATGGTAGTTACATATGTGTTAGGACTTTTACTCGCGAGGTCCCGCCTTAACTAGTATAGTACTATAGTACCCGACGGGGTCTAGTTAGGATGAATAGCAATCGCAATCGCAACTCGAGAGACTTTGCTGGTAGTATCTGTCTAATATATGTGTTGAGGTGTCTCGTTTATGTATGTGGTAATTCACAGCACTTTTTTTATCTAATATGTTCTGCTATCAAAACTTGTATACTCGCCAATACTTTTGTATTGACGTCATTTTAACGTATGTTACAGGTTTAGTCGCAGTCCACATCAAATCAAGCTAGGAAGTCTAGAAACGCACCTAAAATCTAGGTTGTCAGATTTGTATTGTTTGAGAGAACATGAAATTCGTGACAGCTTATGTGATTGTATTGGTTTATCAGTATGGGATAATGAACACATTAAATATTGTCGCAATCTAGTTGTTATGGATTCTCTTGAGCAATCTGGTTGGTGTGTGGCATAAACAACACCAAGGCCAACAAACCTACCCTAGACGCTTGCGAAGACAAAGGCGATAGTGGTCCTTGTTTCGATTTCGCGATGACAGCCCCCTTTACAGAGTGTGAATTTCACACCAGCGGGTTTGGACAGGAGCGAGCCGACTCATACCTTCTTTAACAAGAGCCCGGATAAGGTAAATAAGGGATGGTTCTGTTTTCCCATTTTTAAAGTAGGATTCTTTCTTTCCGACAAAAGAGCGTTCGTACCTCTCGCTGGAGCCTAAGGTATATCCAGCAATAAGGTGTTGTTCCAGCCAGTAAGGAACCACCCGATAACGGACCATTCCTTAAAACCCTAGACAAAACTTCATAAATTCCCGGAACATGGGGCCGTGCCTAATCTTCATCCAAAACATGGGGCGTGTTGGACTAACACGGGGTCATGCCTGTCGTATTTTCCAGAACGGGGACGTGTCAATGATGACGTGGCCTGTGTCTAACTAACGGGCAATGTTCTCTGACTCATGCAGATGTCACGGGGCCGTGTTGCCCAGGAACGGGGCCGTGTCAGCGTACTGTCACTGTCTATAAAGTCATCCTTGAGGAGAATGCTTGGAACCATTCCAAAAAGACCAAGATCCGCCAGATCTTGCACATATACTCTAAAAGGTATGTTCTTGAAAATGTTTCATTTAACCTTCTTGTCTTTACTTCTTTTGGTCTTTTCCTCTTCTTCCTTCCACACAACCTCCATTGAAGCTTGAAGCTTCATGCTCAAAAAACTTCAATAGGTGGTTCAAAAGCTTGATTCTTAACTCAAAGTTTTGCAATTCTACTATAGTAAAACATTATTTTAAGTTATTTACATCCAGAAAAGTAAAAAACTAACAAAATTAACTTGAAATAAAATTTCTTGAGCTAAGCATCCAGAGCTGGTAGTGCAGCACGGGGTTGTGCCACATAGGCACAGGGCCATGCTGAATAGTCTGATTCTCCATAAATTGTTAACGGTTGGTCATTTTTCCAAGAATGTCGAGCCAGCAGAGCGGGACTTCATCAACCAGCTCAAGGAATAACAGAAGAGGGAGGAGACTCTCTCTTGAGGCTACTCTTGTTAGATACGTGAGTGCTTTAAGGGAGTCTCTCGAGGAAATGACCATGGTGGAAGAGGTTCTTATCGACCGTGTGAACTACCTCTCCATGGGCCTAGAGGATTGCTTTAGGGAGATCAACCTTTTGCACCAAAGGTTGAACATCTTGGCCATGCCTCCAATGGAACCGATCTAGCCTCAAGAAGATTAGAACCTTGCAAATGAGGTCATTCAACCCACCGGGTGGGAAGACGAGATCCCGGAACCTCCCCTTCTCAGTATCGCCTTTGAGGTTCCGGTAAATCCTGCTCCCCTCAAGATGAGGTCGACGAGGAGCCACATATCTTCCTTCCAAGGGAGATAGAGGAGATGCTCAATGACCTCTAATTGAGTGCTCCTAGAAATAGCTCAAGTCCTCCGACGACTAACGATCTTAGATCTAGGAAAGTAGCTATAGGGATTTTAAATAATGATCTCATGGGGGATTCAGGAATCTATCTAGCTTAGGTTAATTTAGGATTGTAATCTTTATTTTCTTGTACTTGTCTTTTATTTTTAATGAAATGGAAGTATGGTTGATGATGGTTTCAATAAATGTGTGAAAGAAATTGAAAGCGCCAAAGGAGTAATGAAAAATGGAACCCATGCAAGTAAACGAGAAGCCTTCCGACTCAAAAACTGTAAAACGGTGTCTGCAGCACGGGGCCGTGTCCACCAGGCACGCCCCCATGCTCAACCTTCTGATGTCCAAAATTTTCTGCCGGGAAGGTGGCATGGGTCGTGCTCACCCAACACGCCCCCATGTCCACCATACTGTAAGTCTTCTGTTCAAATTTGTTACTAGCACTTTGGATATGGGACCATGTCCCCATAGCACGCCCTCGTGCTGCAAGTGCTAGTAACCAAAAATATTGCTATTTTTTCACACTATCTACACATTTAACTAAAATAAATCCTATTTGGGACACATTGAGGACAATGTGTAATTTAAGTGTGGGGGGATGATAAAACCTTGAATCGTTTGTCCTAAAAACAAGCCTTACACAAAACTCTCCTTGGAAAACCGTTAATCACCCCAAACTTTTTCAAAAAAAAATATTTTGTTTTACTTATCTTGGTTTAGTTGGGTAAAATAAGTCCTAAAAATTATGTTTTAATACTAATTTACACATGATACCGTCGTGATAAAAAGAACCAATTAAGAAAATTATGAAAACGGGCATAACCGATCTTTGTAAAATTTGATTATATATACATTTTTACACTATAACCCTTGTCCCACAAAAGTGAGTTTTGAGCCTTTACTGGGCATATAAATACACATCTATACTAATTGCTCAATTTTCGTTTCTTGTGTAAATAGCTCGTTTGGTTCTTACGAATTTAGAACTTGCCAATGCAATACGTTCCAAGTCCTTACCGACACAAATCCAAGTAAGCAAATGATGGAGGCATTAGGATCAAACCGTTTTTCACTTCAAAACCTTTATTTTTCTTTTCTTTACCAAAAATATCCCCCTAGATAAACCCTTTGAGCCTTAACCCTTTCATTTCTAAAACCCACAAAAACACCCTCATCCGCAAACCTTTTATTTCACCTTTTTTTTAAATATCGGTTATAAAATTACGATTATGGCTCAGTTTCAACTTTGGCAAAAAAAAAGCAAAAGTATTTTTTGCTAAGACACAAAGCAATGGAAAAACCGATACTTTTTACGCCTTTCGCCATTTCAGTAAAACACACCTACCCGAACCACAACCTACCCTTTAAAGCCCTCTTGATATTTACTAGGATTAAACGTCAAAAAGGATGAGGTTTGATTGTTTGTCAAGCCTATGGTAGGAGTAAGTTCCAAAACCGGGCACGAGCGTTCTCACTTACACAACTTCGGCCAAGTGTTGAGTGACCACTTGTGAGGTGTAAATTTGTATATAACTAAATAGAATTTTATAAAGGCATGTTATGCCCAAAACAAATATTTTTTCTTAAATTATGTTTTATATAAATTTTGACGAATAAGATTGTAAATAAAATTAAAAAAAATTAGAACTTGGATTCCTGATACTCTAAAGATAAGTTCAAAACCTTCTCTTCTACCTATTCCGTTTGGGTGTGTAAAGCCACATTATAGAGTTTTGCTTGAGGACAAGCAAAGATTCAAGTGTGGGGGTTTTTAATGTACGTAAAATAGAACATATAAATTATATCAAAACGGCGTAAAATCAACCTTTTTTCGATATTAATGTTGGAAAAAGCTTGTTTCTTTGTTCCTTTTTAATTTACAGGGTCAAAAGAGCTTAAACACGTAAAAGAAGCAAAATAACAGCAAAAACCAACATAAATACAAAGAAGGAGGATTGACACAACTTGCCAAGCCCCCATCCACATCTAAACCAAGAAAATAGCAAGATCAGAAGCTTTGGCACGGGGCCGTGCCCAAGACAAGATTCTCTGCAGAAGAAAAGACAACAGCAAAGGACAAATAAGACAACCAACAAGGGGCCATGCTAAAGCAACACGAGGCGTGGTCAACTCTAAGATTCGCAGAATCTGAGATAGTACAGCAAGTACATTGGCCACGGGCCGTGCCGTCGACACACGGGGTCGTACTAGTACAAGACCTGACACTGCAGTTAATGAGGAAGAGAGAGAAAGATGGCCACGGGGCCGTGCCAGGCGGGCACGGGCCGTGTTGATCGTCTGTCTTCAGCTATAAATAGGGGTGCTTGGTTCCACTCCAATACATCCATTAGCAAACCACTTCTCTCACACTTGCCACCACTCCACCACCACTACAACACCATCATCCACCACCACCATCCATCTTCCATCATTTAGAGTGTGTAGTAGTCTCGGGATCCAAGATCGATCGTCAGAGTTCTTATCAAACAAAGGCCATGCTTGGCTAAACTCTTACATCACTTGGTGCAGAAAAATCTTTTATGTATTACTTTTTTATTTCTAATCTTTGGCTCCTTTTTATTTGGGTATATATTAATGACTTTAATAACTAGTTTTTTATATTAAAGGCGAATTTATCTAACCATTCTTCATATGTTGTTGATTCACATATTCGTGTCTTTACGCTGTATATAAAGCGTGTTAACTACTTGGAAGGGGGTTAGAAGGGTGGTTGGGTAATTCTATGTATCGTTCAGTGTATAGATCCTGCGAGAACCTGGTTCAAGCTTAGTACTATTTCACGGTTTAGGCGTTACTGTGCGCCCTATAAGAAAGTTGGAAACCACTTGAATCCCTTATCTATAAACTACTATTAAAACTTTAAACCAAACCTGCTAGAACTGTATCCCTGCTGACTCAGACCAAAGGGTTGAGGGTAACGTTGCCTGGAAGGGGGCCTACTACTTTAACTTAAAGATAATCTCTTAAAATGCCCAAAGTGCGGAAATCATTAAAGGATGCATAAAACCAAGTGATTCCTTGTTGTCTATCTATTTTTCCTTATATTTTATTTTTGCTTTTATTTTATCTTTTTATAACTTTATAACCTTTTCATCAAAATTTGTTATATTAGACGTTAACGATAAGCCGGTATTAAAAGCTCTTGTATCCTTGGACGACCTCGGTATCTTGCCATCACTATACTACGTCCATGATGGGTGCACTTGCCCTAACGTGTGTGTAGAGTGATAGTATTGTATCGTGTATTATATATTTAAAAACTTGAATTGGCGAGTAAAAAGAGCTAAAAGATATCTAAAAAATATATACATATGCACGCACGTCATTGCCTTCATGGCAAAACAAATGGCCCTAGTCCTACCTGATATCATTAACAAGATTAACACCACCGTAAGTCCTAACGCTTTGGTAGATTTCAAACACGATAGTGCCAAACCCACCTCTTTTACCTACAAACACTTCAAGTCGTGTGGCCCCGAACCTTTCACGAGTGATGATGGTGCCTTTAAGCTGCCCGAATGGTTCAATAGCATTGAGCTTATGTATATCAATAGCGAGTGTCCCGATCATCTTCACACCCGTAGTGTCACCAACGTCTTCAAGTTGAGGACACTCAAATGGTGGAGGAATGAAAGGAACGCACATGGGAACGAAGTCACCTTAGCCCTACCTTGGGATGAGGTGATATAATACATGTTAGCAGAATTTTGTCCGCCACATGGAATACAACAGTTTGAGGAGAAATTTAAAGGCGAATTTATCTAACCATTCTTCATATGTTGTTGATTCACATATTCGTGTCTTTACGCTGTATATAAAGCGTGTTAACTACTTGGAAGGTGGTTAGAAGGGTGGTTGGGTAATTCTATGTATCGTTCAGTGTATAGATCCTGCGAGAACCTGGTTCAAGCTTAGTACTATTTCACGGTTTAGGCGTTACTGTGCGCCCTATAAGAAAGTAGGAAACCACTTGAATCCCTTATCTATAAACTACTATTAAAACTTTAAACCAACCCTGCTAGAACTGTATCCCTGCTGACTCAGACCAAAGGGTTGAGGGTAACGCTGCCTGGAAGGGGGCCTACTACTATAACTTAAAGATAATCTCTTAAAATGCCCAAAGTGCGGAAATCATTAAAGGATGCATAAAACCAAGTGATTCCTTGTTGTCTATCTATTTTTCCTTATATTTTATTTTTGCTTTTATTTTATCTTTTTATAACTTTATAACCATTTCATCAAAATTTGTTATATTAGACGTTAACGATAAGCCGGTATTAAAAGCTCTTGTGTCCTTGGACGACCTCGGTATCTTGCCATCACTATACTACGTCCGTGATGGGTGCACTTGCCCTAACGTGTGTGTAGAGTGATAGTATTGTATCGTGTTTTATATATTTAAAAACTTGAATTGGCGAGTAAAAAGAGCTAAAAGATATCTAAAAAATATATACATATGCACGCACGTCATTGCCTTCATGGCAAAACAAATGGCCCTAGTCCTACCTGATATCGTTAACAAGATTAACACCACCGTAAGTCCTAACGCTTTGGTAGATTTCAAACACGATAGTGCCAAACCCACCTCTTTTACCTACAAACACTTCAAGTCGTGTGGCCCCGAACCTTTCACGAGTGATGATGGTGCCTTTAAGCTGCCCGAATGGTTCAATAGCATTGAGCTTATGTATATCAATAGCGAGTGTCCCGATCATCTTCACACCCGTAGTGTCACCGACGTCTTCAAGTTGAGGACACTCGAATGATGGAGGAATGAAAGGAATGCACATGGGAACGAAGTCGCCTTAGCCCTACCTTGGGATGAGGTGAAACAATACATGTTAGCAGAATTTTGTCCGCCACATGGAATACAACAGTTTCAGAAGAAATTTTGGACCCTCAAACAAATTCCCGGCGAAAACCTCGCCTACACTACGCGCTTCAAACAACTTATCATTTTGGCCCCTAACCTCATCAACATCACCGACCGAGCCATCGCTAAGTACATTCCCAATGGTCTTCCGAGACTCCGTCATCGCGGTCGAATCCCAAACTTTAGAGTGATTTATATGTTTAGCCGCTACCCTCTCTGACCACCATGTGAAAGATGGAACTTTGACCCTTAAAGGGGTCACTAAGACCGTCAATCACGCCATAACCAAACTCCTTGACGATCCTAAGGAAACCAAAGCCCCCATCAAAAACAATAACCACAGTGGTTAGAAATGCAAGTTTCAAAACCATAACTACGTCATGGTACCCAAGCAAAACAAACCCCCGCTAACACTGTTGGACCTATAAAAGAACAGATGATATACAAAAGCTAAAGCATGACTATGAGATCAAGAAATAAACAGTTGATGGAGCATTTCTCCTCCCAAAGATAGTGAATCTTGAACACCTAAATCATAGCATTTTTTAAAGACAAACAAACATCTATTCAAAGCCTTGGAACTGCTGTTCATGAAGAAACAAGGTATGTTCAAGATCTAGAGTTCGTTGAAGCAAAGGTCTGATGAAGAAAACCAAACATCTGTTTGGCCAAACAGATGTTTGGATCAAAGCAACAAAGGATAACCTAAACAGATGTTTCCCAATGTAACAATACTTGCCTTTTAACACTGTTTAGCATAGTTAGATCAGTTGTTTGATTTGCACAGATGTTTGCAACATCTGTGGAATCTTTTCTGTTAGGAATGTTAGATGTCACTATCAGGGTGATGTCAGCCGATCACAAACAGAGCTTTCATACTTAGTATAAATAGATCTCACCTGTTAGAGATTTATTTCATCACTACACATCACCTTTTCTTTTGTACGAACGTAATTGTTTTAGTGATCAGTCTGAGAGGGAGTCTGTAGAGTCAGTATTATGTAAAACATTATTATAACCATTGGATTACGAATGAAAAACATATGTTGATGATGATTTCTCGTTTGTGATTGTTTATCTTTACTTACAATACAAAATTGTTTGATCTTAGTTGTTGATATTTACAAACCTTGTAAACTCAGACTTAACAAACACAACCCACGACCCCACAAAGAAAGCCTACACCGGGTCATTCCTAAAGTGTAACACGTGCCACTACCACCATCCAACCACTACCGCATGTCGACATTGCACCACTTGCAACCAGTATAGACACTTAGCATCCGCATGCCGAAGTGGTCCTAGTCCACAAGGTAACCAAACTCAACCCCAACCCCAACCCCAACCCCAACCCCAAACCCAAAACCAACGAACTTCGGCCGATATAAATGGTTGTACTTGCTACAAGTGTGGTGATCCCAATCACCTTAGCCCCTAATGCCCTCAAAACAACCAAGGCGCCGTGCAAATGCCTCGTGGTACCGCCTTCAACATCAACGTGGTTCAAGCTCAAAACGACAATGATGTCGTAAACGGTATTTTCTCGTTAATGGAATTTATGCCTCGTTACTTTTTGATACTTGTGCAGATAAAAGTTTTATTTCCGTAGAATTTGAACCTTTGCTTAAATGTACACATTTTAAACTACCGAAATCTTTCACCGTCGAAGTCGTTAACGGAAAATCCATCACTGTTGATTCCATACTCCGCATGGCGACAACAAAGACGAAGAAGAAGATTTCGAAGATGGAAGCTATGAAGGCGAAGGGTTGGATGACGGAGGCAACGATGGCGATGAAGACGAGTAGTAGTTAATATATTTTATTTAATGAAATGTTATTTATTAAATTTAGAAATAAAAAATAATAATTAAGTAATGATTTTTAACGGGGTTATGTGGTATTACCACTACACACAAATATTATATAATGTTATATAATACCATCATTGCACCTTTTGTGACACTTGTCACATAACCCTATACTCACCATGTTATGTGGTGTTACACTGTACATGATCTAAGCACTAAAGCTATGAATAATTACAATTTCTCACGTACTATGTTTCTATAATTTATTCTTAGTTTTTATTTAATAATACATATTATTAATACAATAACACTCTGTTACTCTTTTTTTAGAAATGTGAAACATCTTTATAACACGAGCAATTTTTCTCCAATAATTATTGTGAAAACTTAAAATGTTTTGTTTGTAAGGTGCAATGTTTTTGAATGATTGTGACTTGTTTGCTGTTATAGCTTTAAATACAACAATGAAGATTAAAATGTCTTTACTTCAAGATCCTATGTTTTCTATATAAATGTGAATTTATATGTTGATATAGTTTTCAATATAAAACGTGCACGAAAGTTAATATTTATAAAGTTATAACTCATTTATTGGGTGGAAAATTAAGAAACTACACATACATACACATTAACAGTGGCTTAATACATTACCATTTTAAGTGCAGATTGTGGAACATATAAATAATGGCGAAACCAGAAATAATTATTGAAGGGTCATCATAAAACTCTCTTTTCTATTGGCTACAATTAGAAGGTTCAAATCATGTTTTTTTTTTTTTTAAAAAAAGATTTTATATATAATAACCCAAGAAATTTTCGTGACCGAAGAATCAGCGGACCCTTTTGACCCCTCTGGTTTTGTTGTTGCACATATATACATATACTTATTGCTTATAAATATGATATACAATAAATAATTTTCTCTAGTTCTCTGCTATTAGATAGGGTGGAGGGCATACGTCTTATCGGTTTGATTTTAACAAGTTATAGGATACATATTACGTATTAAATGTAATGGAACATGTCTAGAACGAATCATGTAGGTGGGAACATAAGTATATGTAATAAACAATTCAAAGTGCATGAATTTTCCAACATGTTTAGAGGCATTGATATACATTAGACCAGGAAAATACACTCCACTGCATGGAAATGTCAAGTTACTTGAGGCAATAAATAAAACTTAATAATAACATGCTATAAGTGGTTGTCTTAGACGATAGTTAGATTTGGTATGATTTTTGTGTCATTGAGTCTAGTATTAATGATCTCCACATTCTTTTCTCATTGTTCAATGATGTTTAAAAATGTAAAGCTTCTAAGTGTCATTTTATGGTCAATGAAACACCCTATGTGAGAGGATAGTAGTTTAGATATGGGATATATTTAGAATGGGTTACAAAGATTGGACGAACTATAAGACCATAGGTAATGGTTAATGCCCACTAAGGGGCATTTTTCACCACATCATCATCATAATGCCCTTTTAAAAAATGTGTAATGCTTAATGCCCATTTCATTTATTACTTTCCATTATTTTTCTTCTCTTTGGGCATTATTATAGAAATGCCCCTCACTCTTCATGCCCCTATAATGCCCATGAGTAATGGTGCAAGGGCATTATCAAAATATTTCATGCCCTTATAAAGCCCCATTACATATGGTCTAAAAGGATATATTTAATAGGATAGTCGAACAAAAATTACTGTTTTGGCCCCTATGGTTTAGTCAGTTTAACCATTTCAGCCTAAAAAGAATTTTTTAACATATCAGACACCCTGAGGTTGCATTTTATAATAGTTTTGGCCCCTGACGCTAACTTTGTTACTTTTTTGCAGTTAAGTGTAAGGGTAATTAGGTCATTATATACCTTAGGGGTTGTTTTTGATAATTACAAAGTTCTTTTAATATTTAAGAGATTATCAATGCAATTACTCAAGTTTTTTTTATTATTTTGTTATTTTCATGATTATTATTTAACAAAATATGTTTTATATATACAAATGAATATGTATTTTCATTAAGCGTTTGTTTTTTATAAACGTCGTTTTTAAAATCATTTGTTTTTTAACATTTTTTAAACCGTCTGTCGTTTTTAAAATTATTCATTTTAATCCGCTTGTTTATTAAAATCGTTCTTTTTAAAGTTGTTTGTCTTTTAATTTTTTTCTTAAACGATTCATTTTATACCGTTCTTTTTAAAATCATTTTTTAACTTTTTTAAACAATTCGTTTTCTTAGTCATTAATTTTTAAAAGCGTTTCTTTTTAAAACTTTCCTTTTAGAATCGTTTTGATATCATTCATTTTTGAAACTTTGTATTCAGTTTACTTATAGCCGTTAGGGAATAATAACTTTAGAAAATAAACGATTTCAAAAATCGAAGGAATTTAAAAATGATCGATTTTAAACGAACAAGTGGTTTAAAAAACGAAGATTAAAAAAATGATGTTTATAAAAAAACAAAACCTTAAAAAAATAAGTTAACAAGTGTAAGCAACTAGAAAATGCACAAATTTAATAAACGAAAGGTGAAAAAAATAATGAATTTTGAATAAACAAACGATCCAAAGAAATGAAAGATCTGAAAAGAAAAAACCATTCTAAAAAAGTTTGAAAAATGAATGATCTTTTGCAAACTTTTTATTAGAATGATTATTTTTTTTTTCAAATCCTACATGTCTTTTGTTTTTTATACACGTCGTTTTGTAAAATTTAAATAATGAACGACCTAAAAAGTGAGTAGTTTATAAGTGTTTAAAAAAATAAATGATTTTAAAAAATGGTATAAAATGAAGTGTTTAAAAAACTTCAAAATGCAAACAACTTTAAAAAGAAGGAGTTTAAAAAAACAAATGGTTTAAAAAGGAACAATTTTAAAAACGATAGATGGTTTAAACAAAATGTAAAATAACAAATTACTTTTTAATACCACTTTTATAAAAATAAACGGTTAATGAAAATACATATTTATTTGTATATTTAAAACGTATTTTGCTAAATAATAATTGTGAAAATAACGAAACAATAAAAAAAATTTGAGTAATTGCGTCAATAATCTCTTAAATGCTAAAAGAACTTTGTAATTATTTAAAGAGTAAATTACAAGTGTTGTCCTTTATGTTTACATTAAATTGCAGGTGTTGTCCTTTTGGCCAAAAGTTTATAGTCGGTGTCCTTAACCTTTCAAAATCTTGCACGTTTTGTCCTTTAGGCCAAACCTAGTTAGAAATCTCAGTTATGAACTGTCATGTGCAATGCACATTAGGGTAAAATGGTAATTTCCCTCTCAACCCTTTCAAACTCAACACTCACTCCATCATCTGCCTCAAATTTCTAGGGTTTTAGCCATCTGCAACTTGACGTTATTTTGTCATCATTATTAGGTTCTAAAGAATCTGAGATTTTTGGGCACAAGTCAACAGTAGGTTTGACAGCCTCATCCTTTGACGCTGAGCTAGCGATACATTTCACGGACTTGACCCCATTTGTTGAAGGAATTTAACCGTTTATATTATTGACATTATTAGATTGCTCTTGTTTTTTTAATTCCTCATAACTACCGATAATTTCCCTAAGAGCACAAAGAAAATCGGCACCTTTACCATGACGCTTATTCATAAGAGATTCTTTTTTCTCTTCAGTGCCTCGACATCGGTTAGAATGGAGAATGCTCTGCAAAGAGAGATAATAGTTACTTACTAATTAGTTAATCAAGATACTAGAAGTAACCTCAAAATGGTAGAAATACCAAACGAAGGGCAAACAAGACAAACGGTTGGATTAATGTGGACGGTTGAAGCGGCCATTTGTGGTTGGAGTTGCAAGCGGCTTAAACCCTAGAAATTTGGGGAAGATGATGGAGTGAGTGTTGAGTTTGAAAGGGTTGAGAGGGAAATTACCATTTTACCCTCATGTGCATTGCACATGACAGTTTTTAACTGAGATTTTCTAACCAGGTTTGGCCTAAAGGACAAAACGTGCAAGATTTTGAAAGGTTAAGAACACCGTCTCGCAATTTGATGTAAAGATAAAGAACAAAACTTGTAATTTACTCTTATTAAAAACAGCCCCTAAGGTATATAATGACCTAATTACTCTTACACTTAACTGCAAAAAAGTAACTAAGTTAGTGTCAGGGGCCAAAACCGTTATAAAATGCAACCTCGAGGTCTGATATCTTAAAAGATTACTTTTTGGGTTGAAATGGTTAAACTGGTTAAACCACAAGGGCCAAAACAGTAATTTACTCTTAACAAAATAAACATGTATATTTAGTAGTTATCAAAATAGACAAACCAAAATAAGCCATTCAGGGGACGCCAAATAGGATCTGCCAGTTAAACCGGCTAGAATTTAGCTGGCACCAAAAAAAAAATCTTGAAAGGTACAGTGGGATCCACAAGAAAACCAATCAAAATAAGACACATGTAAAAAGCAGACAAGGTTCAGCCGACAGATGAAAAGGTGAGGGCTAAATCCAGTCGGCGAATGAAAAGGAGAATGGTAAATTTAGTCGGAGGCTAAATCTTGATGAACTATTATGTGGACCTTTTTATACTTCACCATTTTTTTGTCAACTAAGCTCTAGTCGTCTTAGCCGGTGGATCCTATTTGGCATCTTCTAATTAACTCTTTTTTATTTTGTCTATTTTGGTAACGGCTAAGTATATACGTCCTTTTCATTAATTTTCTTATTTAACGTATCTATTTTAGTGATATTCCGGTATTCAACGTCCTTCAAACTTGTTGGCAATTATAAGGTGTCTTGACAAGACATTGAATCTTATAAATAGTTGGAGATACTGAGCATACGTGAATTCTATTATCAAAGATGGAGGATATTGATAAGTGTTTGAGACTAGAAGGTGTGGGGAGGGTCATCTCCAAGGGGATTGGCCGTCATGTAGGACACCACATCCCCATTCATATGTGATGGCCCTCTAAACAATTTTAAGGGTGTGGAGGATGCGGCCCACACCAATTATTTTTTATTGTTTATCTTTTTTATTTGCTTAACTTTATAAAAACAATTCAAAAACTAAATAAAAATAATACATAAAAGAAGTAAATTAAATCCATTACATAACATAAATAAAAATTACATAACCTAAAAAATAAAATTACGAATCCTAAAAACATAAAATTACGAATCCTAAAAAAATAAAATTACGAATCCTAAAAAAAAGTTAGGCTGATTCGGGTTCGGGTGCTTGGAATTGTTGGAGTGCTTGGAATTGTTGGCGGTTGGGGTTCGAATTGCGTTTGAGATTCAAACGAGTTGCGTAGCATCATTTGTTGGAGTGCTTGGAATTGTTGCATTTGTTGGAGTTGAGACATTTGTTGGAATGCGTTGGGTGATTGTTGGAAACCCGAAAAGGTAAATTGCGAAGACACCCATGAAGGATCGTTAGTCGGAGTGTAACCGGGCGTCGAAAAAAAGTTAGGCTGATTCGGGTTCGGGTTCTGGTTCGGGTTGGGATTGTTCGGGTTGGGATTGTTCGGGTTGAAGGGATTCATGATTTTTTTTTATAAAAGGATGGAGTTTTTTTATAAAATGGATGAGAGAAGAGAGAAGTGGGTAGATTTTGGATGGAGTACTTTTAAAAAAAATGGATGAGAGGCGGGTATTTATTAAAGTAAAAAAAAAAACTTTATTTTTATAATATAGCCGTTTACCAACGGCTAGATTTCAAAAAGTAGGCCCGTCGAATCCGACTGGTGGAAGACGAAAAAGACGCGATGGGGCATAAGGGGCGGTGTTTCGCCTCGGCGCCAGGCCTGGACGGGGCCACGCCTTCCCCATACCGTCCAGTCTGATAAGATTACACAACTCTTTCAATAAATGAGTCACATAGTTTCAGCCTATAAATATAAACAATACTTGCACAATAATATAACAATGCACAATAATAAAAAATAAACACTAAAGTTAAAATTGCAAAATAATAGTTGGATACGTACAAATTAGTGTAATTTTAAAGCATTGGTGTTTCTTTAGACATACGTCAATGTGTAGATTTTTGTATAAACAATATTATAATTATAATAATAATATTTTAAGAAGTTAAACATATAATAATAGGAGTTTTTAATTTATGGGTTATTAGATTTTATCACCCCTAACTATTGGCTATTGGCCGCTGCCACCCCCAACTATCACTTTGACGCCCGTCACCCCCAACTTAACACTTATTGTGTTCTGTCACCAAGTTGTTAACTGATCACTAACTTCTGATCTCGTTACTATACTTTTGGGGTGTCTTAAGATCCCTAAAACCTTCCTAAGATCCCTATGACACCCTTAAAAGTATAGTAACAGGATCAAAAGTTAGTGATCAGTTAACGACTTGGTGACAGAACACACTAATTGTTAAGTTGGGGGTGATGGGCGTCAAAGTGATATTTGAGGGTGGCAGCGGCCAATAGCCAATAGTTAGAGGTGATAAAATCTAATAACCCTTGATTTATTTATATTAAAATTGCATAACTATTTTTTGTATATACATCTAAATTCATTCATAATCTGATAATCTCTTTAACTGGGTTAGTTACACTAAATAAGACTGTGTTATACCCATCTTTGATTTCTGACTGTCAAGAAAATAGTACTTGTGTTAAAAATTATGTTCGTTCATAATCTCTCTAATTGGGTTTGTTACAAGTATATTTTAGAAGATTTTTTAACGACTCAAAGTATTGGCACGATGTACGAGGCGTATAGGATTGCATCAAACTCATAGTCTGAATGGTGACAGTTCTGGCTACTCTTATACGCAGCGTAGAGGCCTATACGGGACGTATATGACCCCTCGTATAGGTCTCATATAAGACCCTTGCCCGGTATAGGCCTATATGGGTGTATATAAGGTTTTTTTACAAACATTTTATAAAATGTTAATCTTTTTAGCAAAGTTCTATACAAAAATAAGTTCTTTTTTAAATAAATAAAAAATAAGTATTTTTTACAAACATTTTTATACAATATTAATCATTTTTATACGATACTACACCTATCGTTTAGGAGTAGTATAGGTCCCGTATTGGCCTCGTATAAGCCTATTAACGTGATATCATATCGTATAGTGTAGTATAGGTCCCGTATAGGCCTATAGGTGTAGTATCTTATAGTATTCTATCGTGTAGTATAGGTCTTGTATAGGCCTATAGATGTAGTATCGTATAGCGTAATATAACTTAAGTCTCGTACAGGTGTGGTGCGGTATAGGTCCCGTATTGGCCTCATATAATCCTATAGATCTAACATGGGTCCCGTATAAACCTATATTATACGATACTACACATATAGGCATACATGAGGCCTATACGAGACTTAAACTACACTACACTATACGATACAATACGATACTACACATATACGCATATACAAGACCTATACGACACCTATAAGCCAATAAAAGACCTATACTACACCTATAGGCCTATAAGGACCTAAACTACACCTATAAGCCTATATGAGGCCTATACTACACCTATGGGCCTATATGAGACTTATACTACACCTATATGCCTATGCGGGACCAATACTACAACTATATGATACTATAATATAATACACCTATAGACATATACAAGACCTATACTACACCTATACAATACGATACTACACTATACGATTATATATGATACGATAGGATATGATACTATACTACACCTATAGGCCTATATGGGACCTATAGTATACCTATAAGTCTATATGGCACCTATACTAAAACTATACGATACGACACTATAGTATACTATACTATAATACACATCCATATCATATGGGGGACCTATACTACACTTATACGATACGATATTACACTATACGATATATTACTATACTACACCTATAGGCCTATACAAAAATTATACTACACTGTATCATACGATACTACATCCATAGGCCCGTATGAGGCTTATACAGGACCTATGTGATACTTATACTATACTATACGATACGATACGATACGATACGATACGATACTGTACGATGCTTAACAATATTTTTTAAAGTACTTATTATAAAACTTTGCTAAAACAATAATTATTGTATAGAAATGTTAAAAAAAACACACCTTTATATATGCCCCATATAGACCTATAGGAGGCATATACTAGGTGCCAAAAATATTTTACCCCTGGTTTTGGCTGCGTATAGGGGTAAAATTGTATTTTTTTACCCTATACGCCATATATAGGTCTATACGAGGCGTATACAGGCGCCATGTTTGGTTAAAAGGGACATTTTACCCCTAGTTTGGGGGCTATTGATGTGAGTAAAGTGCAACATATAAATTACATCAAATGAGGCATAAAACTAACCCTTTTTAAGTACTAATATTGGAAAAAGTGTACTTTTGTCTTCCTTTTGTATTTTCAGGGTTAAAAGAGCTTAAATGAATAAAAGAAGCAAAAATGCAGCCAAATCCAACATAAATACAAAGAAAAGGAAGAAACGTGGCATGCCCGACTCCTCGACAGCATCTCCCAAAGCAAAAACAAGAAGAAAGCTGAGCATGGGGCTGTGCCCAGCTGAGCATGGGGCTGTGCCCAGCTGAACACGGGGCTGTGTCCAGCGGACACGGGCCGTGTCCAGCTCAACACGGGGTCGTGCTCAGCGAGCACGGGGCAGTGTCCAGGATGGTCAGCCCTGGCACAAAAGACAAAGTGGTAGAAGCTTCTATTGCCCACCACGGGGCCGTGCCCAGCGGACACGGGGGCGTGGTCAGAGTGCTGCAGGTGCATTTATTGTAATTGCGAATTACAATTAATGAAGAGAGAGAGTGTCAGACGGGCACGGGGCCGTGTCCAGCGGACACGGGGCCGTGCCCAGGCTTCTGTTCAGCCTATAAATAAGAGTGCTTGGCTTCATTTCAACTCATCCCTTGGCACACCACCTCTCTCACACTTCATCCACCACCCACCACCACCATAACACCATCATCCACCACCATCATCCATTGTCCATCGTAGAGTGTGTGAGTCGTCTCGGGATCTAAGATTGATCGTAAGAGTTCTTGACAATCAAGGCCATGTTTGCCTAAGTCTCTTACATCACTTGGTGAAGACAAGTGTTTAGTATAATACTTTTTATTTTTAATCTTTTGCACTTTTTATTTGGTTTTGTATTAATGACTTTAATAACTAGTTACTTATGTTGAAGGTGATCTTTCCTTATCGTTTGTCCGTGGTGTCTTGGCATTATTTTACTGTCTATATAAAATAAAAGATTTTCACCATTCATATCTCCACGGTCTATATGGAGGTATGTTGGCTACCTGGTCGGGGGTTAAGGGAACGGTTTGGTAAGGGTCTTGCCCTTGTTCAGCGTTTAGAGGTCCTGCTTGGGACCTGGGTCAAATTTAGTAGGATCTCCTTCAATGCCCATAGGTATTGGATGGCGGGGATCCAAACTCTTTGACCCCCTCATAAGTTAACTACTATTAATATTATAACCCGGCTATTTAGGACTGTATCCCTGCTGACTCAGACTACTTAGCCGAGGGTAACGTCACCGCCAAAAGCGGGGCCTACCACAATTTGCATTATTAACTTAATTCATTATCTTTCAATAATCCGACCCTTTAGGATTGTATCCTTGCTGACTCAAACTACTGGGTTGAGGGTAACGTCGCCTTCAAAAGAGGGGCCTACTACAATAACTAAGATAATCTCTTAAACAAGTGCAAAAGTGCGAAAATAATCAAAGGTTATACTAACACACGTGTCGGATCTAAGTGATTCATCTTGTCTATCTGTTTTTATTTTATTTTATTTTTCAGCATTTAGTTAGTTTTTATTTTTCTTAGTTTAAAACATTTTTCTCTCTTTTTTGATTTGATTAGACGTTGAGGATAAACCGGTATTAAAAGCTCTTGTGTCCTTGGACGACCTCGGTATCTTACCAACACTATACTACGTCCACGATGGGTGCACTTGCCCATATGTGTGTTTAGTGTTAGTAAATATCGTGTTTTATAAATTTAAAACTTGGCTAAAAGTGTAAAAAGGGGCTTAAATATACATCTAAAATATATACACACTAACACGCATCAAGTTTTTGGCGCCGCTGCCGGGGACACAAGGATTTTAAGAAAGCTTAAAATCGACGGCCTAATCTATTTTTCAAAACCTTTTTAAAACGCGCGCACATTTTTCTGCATTTTAGTTTAGTTTGCATTTAACAGTAGCCTGAACACGGGGCCGTGCTCACTGAACACGCCCCCGTGCTGCATATTTTTAGTTAGATACCCAGATACAGAGTCTGAACACGGGCCCGTGCTCACTGAACACGCCCCCGTGCTCAACGTGACCAGTAACTTTAATTAAAACGCCCAGATATAGACCCTGAACACGGGGCCGTGTTCACCAGACACGGGGCCGTGTCCAGCCTCTGTTTCCGTCTTTATTTTTGTTTTCTGGTCCCGAGACTCAGTTGTGGTCTGTTGAGTGATTCTTATGGATCAATACTCAAGAGGCTACAACTACACCTATGATGAGGATGATTATAGGGGTAATTATTGCACTAATTGTCGTAACGCACGCTCGGTACAATATAATAACTTATATCAACCATCCAATTCATACAACCATTATGAGGAGCCCAGGTACGAGCCATCAACTTCATACACACCATATGAAGACCAAAGGTATGAACCTCCTCCCTCATACTCATATTTTGATGAGCCAAGGTATGAGCCTTCACACTCATACTTTGAAAACTCAAGATGTGAGCCACCACCTTCATACTCTTATTATGAGGAACCATGGCGTGAACAACCCACCTCATATGAGTACTATGAAGAACAAAGTTTCGACCCTTATCCATCATATACTTACAATGAAGAACAATGGTGTCAACCATCTACTTCATATGAGTACTATGAGGAGCCAAGGATCGAACAACCGGATTCAAGCTTCGAGGATCCCAATTCTTTTTCTCTCACTGAAGTGACCAATAGGATATTAGAACACATTAAAACTATCGAACGTTGCATAAAGGAATCTCGCGCAAGGGAAGAGGAGTCCCGCGCAAGAGAAGAATTAAATTGTAATAATAACGTAGAGATAGTTGAAAATGTAAAAATGGAAGAACAAGAAAGTGAAAAACTGACACATGAGTTAAACAACGAAAAAGGTGAGTCCGATAATGTTAAAATTCAAGAAGAGTCTAATTGTGAAGAAATTAATCTCTTGTCACCTACTTTCGAAAATCATTGTTTAATAACCCCTCATGCCAAGTTTTTAAAAGAGTTAAACACTAGTGCTAAAATCAAAGAAATAGTAAGTGTTAAGTTAACTAATGATCGAACTTCGCTAATAAAAGAAGATCCTTTTGAAATTAACATTACACCGGTTCCATGTTTCTTTCAAAATTCATTTATTAGTAATATCACCATTGATAAAGATCTTTGTGTTAACATAATGCCTAACTACATTTTTGAAAAGCTAAGTATTAGTGATTTTGCTCCACTTCAAATACCCATTTTTCTATCCGATCGGAAAATAATAAAATCAATCGGTGTAGTTGAGGATATCTTGGTTCAAACAAATCAAATGGTAATCCTAACCGACTTTGTCATCCTTGATGACGCTCCTCTAGTGTTGGGACGACCTTTTGTAAAAACTCATGAAGCTTTGAAAAACCGGAAGTACAACAATCTACCTCTTAAATTAGGGGCATTCAAAAGGAGCATAGATCTTGAGCGCTCAATGAAATATCCCTTTGGCAATAATGACCCCCTAATTGAAGATGAGCCAGAACCACCCGATAAGGAGGGTCTAGCCAAGGACCCTTATAAACATGGCGCACCACGGAGGCATTCCGCGGAACTATCCTTAGTTTTAGATTAGTTTAACTTTTATGCTTTCTAGTTTAGTTTTAATTTTCAGGAATAAAACACACTCGGGATGGTGAAGGATGCTAAGGGAAGCTTGAACCAACACCCCATGCACAAAAACAGAGCCTCTCGACAATTTTTCTTCATTACAGCAAGTTCAGCACGGGGTCGTGCTCAACCCAACACGCCCCCGTGCCCAAAACTCTGCAGAAATGCCAGTTCAGGTATCTGGACACGGGGCCGTGCTCACTGAACACGCCCCCGTGCCCAGCCTTCTGTTTACTTTTGGTACTGGCAGTCTAGACATGGGGCCGTGCTCAGCTAACACCACCCCGTGTTCAGCTACCCAGTAATATAAAATCTTGTTTTTAACCCACTTTTACACATTCTAATCAATCGAAAAACTTATTTTTGAAACACATTGAGGACAATGTGTAATTTAAGTGTGGGGGGATGCTAAAACCTTGAATTTTGCAAGTCCTAATTACAAGCCTTACACAAAACTCTATTGGAACCGCTAAACACCCCAAATTTTTTCAAAAACTTTTCATTTTTTTTACTTGTCTTGGTTTAATTTGGGAATTTCAAAATTCTAAAAAGGTTATATTTTTATAAATTTACAACCGATAGCGTCGTGATAAAAAGAACCAAATAAGAAGATTATGAAACGACATGACAATCTTAGTTAAAATTTGATTATATATACTTGATCACATAAAAACCCATTCCCACAAAAGTGAGTTTTGAGCCTTTATTGAGCATACAAATATACATCTTTAAACTAAATGCTCATTTTTCGTTTCTTGTGTGAATAGCCGCTTGGTTCTTACGACTCCAGAACTTGCCACGACGATACATTCCCGGTCCTTACCAACTTAAACCCGAGTAAGTAAATGATGGAGGCATTAGGACTAACCCCTTTTTATTTCTACACCATTAATTTTCCTTTTTTTTACCACCTACCCAAAAATCCCCCTAGTTAACCCCTTTGAGCCTAAACCTTTTCGTTTCTTTCCCCAAAACAAACACCCTTTACCCACCAAAACCTTTTTCATTTTAAACCCTTTATTTTAGTAACAAAGCTCGGTTTTCTTGTGACACCAAAAAAAAAAAAGAAAAAAAAAGAGATGAAGTTAGCAATAAACAAACAAGCTCATCAAAAGAAACCTTGTTTGAAAAATGCTTCATTAGAATAAAAAAAAAAGTGAAGAAAAAAAAGAAGAAAAAAGAAAAAAAAATAAAGTGTTTTACGAAAACCGACGCTTTTTACACTTTTCGGCTTTTACTAACCACTAACTCAACCACCCACCTTTAGCCCAAGCCTAACCCTTCACCCAAAAAGTCCTCTTGATATTTACAAAGGTATAAAGTTAAAAAGGAGGAGGATTGATTGCTTGGCAAGCTTATGGTAGGAATAAGTTCCATGCCGCTCTCGAGTGATTCACTAAAAATACACCTTCGGCCGAGTGTTGAGTGATCCCCCGTGAGGTATGTGAACTTGTATATAAATGAAATTTTAAAAAGGCATGTTATGCCCAAATAAGTAATTTCTCTTATGAAACGTTCTAAATAAATCATAACGAATAGGATTGTAAATAGTATAAAAATAAAACCCAATAAAGATCTTGGATTCCCGACACTCAAGACAAGCCCAAAACCTTCTCTTCTACCCATTCCATTTGGGAGTGTAAGCCACATATTAAAGAGTTTTTCTTGAGGACAAGCAAAGATTCAAGTGTGGGGGTATTTGATGTGAGTAAAGTGCAACATATAAATTACATCAAATGAGGCATAAAACTAACCCTTTTTAAGTACTAATGTTGGAAAAAGTGTACTTTTGTCTTCCTTTTGTATTTTCAGGGTTAAAAGAGCTTAAATGAATAAAAGAAGCAAAAATGCAGACAAATCCAACATAAATACAAAGAAAAGGAAGAAACGTGGCATGCCCGACTCCTCGACATCATCTCCCAAAGCAAAAACAAGAAGAAAGCTGAGCATGGGGCTGTGCCCAGCTGAGCATGGGGTTGTGCCCAGCTGAACACGGGGCTGTGTCCAGCGGACACGGGCCGTGTCCAGCTCAACACGGGGTCGTGCTCAGCGAGCACGGGGCAGTGTCCAGGATGGTCAGCCCTGGCACAAAAGACAAAGTGGTAGAAGCTTCTATTGCCCACCACGGGGCCGTGCCCAGCGGACACGGGGGCGTGGTCAGAGTGCTGCAGGTGCATTTATTGTAATTGCGAATTACAATTAATGAAGAGAGAGAGTGTCAGACGGGCACGGGGCCGTGTCCAGCGGACACGGGGCCGTGCCCAGGCTTCTGTTCAGCCTATAAATAGGAGTGCTTGGCTTCATTTCAACTCATCCCTTGGCACACCACCTCTCTCACACTTCATCAACCACCCACCACCACCATAACACCATCATCCACCACCATCATCCATTGTCCATCGTAGAGTGTGTGAGTCGTCTCGGGATCCAAGATTGATCGTAAGAGTTCTTGACAATCAAGGCCATGTTTGCCTAAGTCTCTTACATCACTTGGTGAAGACAAGTGTTTAGTATAATACTTTTTATTTTTAATCTTTTGCACTTTTTATTTGGTTTTGTATTAATGACTTTAATAACTAGTTACTTATGTTGAAGGTGATCTTTCCTTATCGTTTGTCCGTGGTGTCTTGGCATTATTTTACTGTCTATATAAAATAAAAGATTTTCACCATTCATATCTCCACGGTCTATATGGAGGTATGTTGGCTACCTGGTCGGGGGTTAAGGGAACGGTTTGGTAAGGGTCTTGCCCTTGTTCAGCGTTTAGAGGTCCTGCTTGGGACCTGGGTCAAATTTAGTAGGATCTCCTTCAATGCCCATAGGTATTGGATGGCGGGGATCCAAACTCTTTGACCCCCTCATAAGTTAACTACTATTAATATTATAACCCGGCTATTTAGGACTGTATCCCTGCTGACTCAGACTACTTAGCCGAGGGTAACGTCACCGCCAAAAGCGGGGCCTACCACAATTTGCATTAATAACTTAATTCATTATCTTTCAATAATCCGACCCTTTAGGATTGTATCCTTGCTGACTCAAACTACTGGGTTGAGGGTAACGTCGCCTTCAAAAGAGGGGCCTACTACAATAACTAAGATAATCTCTTAAACAAGTGCAAAAGTGCGAAAATAATCAAATGTTATACTAACACACGTGTCGGATCCAAGTGATTCATCTTGTCTATCTGTTTTTATTTTATTTTATTTTTCAGCATTTAGTTAGTTTTTATTTTTCTTAGTTTAAAACATTTTTCTCTCTTTTTTGATTTGATTAGACGTTGAGGATAAACCGGTATTAAAAGCTCTTGTGTCCTTGGACGACCTCGGTATCTTACCAACACTATACTACGTCCACGATGGGTGCACTTGCCCATATGTGTGTTTAGTGTTAGTAAATATCGTGTTTTATAAATTTAAAACTTGGCTAAAAGTGTAAAAAGGGGCTTAAATATACATCTAAAATATATACACACTAACACGCATCAGCTATACGCAACCCAAACAGGGGTAAAATGGTCATTTTCCATTCGTATATGCCTTATATAGGTCTATATGTGGCGTATATAAGGGTTTTTTACAAACATTTTTATACAATATTGAAGGGGTAAGGTCCCAAAAACCCCCATAAAAAGCGCTGGGAACCATACCAAAACCTTACTGATCAACCTTATTCCTTGCGCGGCCGCGCACTGGTCTCACAAACAGAGATTTACAGAACAGTCAAACTGTCAAACACTTGCGCGCCCAAAGGAAATCATAAACCTTTGCGCTTTCTCCCATAAACAAAGGATGAAAATCCTGAGATGAATACTCCCGCCTTTATATCCAGACTTGGGATTTATTTACTCACCTGTCCCCACACGATAAGGTGCCACACCAGATTACAGCAGTAATCTTCTAGAAGAAATACAATCGTGCACCACCAAGACGGTTACAACCGTCTGGACACGTGTCATCATCTCATGCATCCCTGAATTCACAACGGAAGCATGCAATTGGAGAGTAATCTCCACTTGATCACTTTACACGTGGCAAATTCCCAGCCTTCGATCTAAGTCACGATCCGTGTGCTCTCACATCGGATCAAGAAGCTTGACGGAAGGGAATGTAACCGCTTACGGGGTTAGCATCTTCCGTCAACTTTTCACTAACGGGTTTTCCCGCCTAAAAAGACTCCCGGCTATAAATATCAGATGGAACCCAGGTATGAGGACAAGTTACACACACTTACAAATACATCTTCTTCTTCATTACCAATACTGATTCTCACACCGGAGTCGGGTCAAGGAGAGAACCCCCTTTCTCCCCTTGGCGAGGCTAACGGTGCTCTTTTTTGCATAATTGTCGGAGAAGAAGATCAATCGGATCTGAATCAATCGAGTGGAAACCAACCTTTTATGCGGATTCAAACCCCCTAGATATCTCGGTTCCGACCATTTATCTAGTGTTTCTTCAAATATTTATCCTTTTAGCAATGTTTTATAATAAGTACTTTAAAAAAAATAAAAATAAAACATTGTTAAGTATCATATCATATAGTTTAATATAGGTCTCATATAGGCCTATGATTGTAGTATCGTATCGTATCGTATAGTGTAGTGTAAGTCTCGTATAGGCCTATAGGTGTAGTATAGTATCATATCCTATCGTATTGTATAGTGTAGTGTAGTATCGTATTGTATCGTATCATATAGTTTGATATTATATCATATAGTGTAGTATAAGTCTCGTATAGATCCCCTATAGGTCTTGTATAGTCAAATAGGCCTATACAAAACCTAAACTACACCTATAGTCATATACGGGACCTATACTACACCTACAGGCCTATGCAGGTATTGTATCATATCCTAAAGTATCGTGTTATATCATATCATATCGTATCGTATAGTATCGTCTTGTACAGTGTAATATAAGTCTCGTATAAGGCCCCTATAGGTCTTGTATATGCCTACAGGCCTATACGGGACCTAAGCTACACCTATAGTCCTATATGGGACCTATGCTACACCTATAAGCCTATATGGGACCTATACTACACCTATAGGACTATACAAAACCTATACAACAACTATATGATACGATGCTATAGTATACTATACTATAATACACCTATAGGCATATACGGGACCGATACTATACCTATACGATTATATACGATACGATACTACACTATACGATAATATAAGGATATAATACTATACTACACCTATAGGCCTATACGGGACCTATAGTACACCCATAGGCCTATACGAGACCTATACTACAACTATACTATATGATACGATGCTATAGTATATTATATGATAATACACTACGGGACCTATACTACACCTATACGATACGATATTACACTATATGATAATATACGATGCGATAGGATATGATACTATACTACACCTATAGGCTTATACGGGATCTATACTACACCTATACGATAATATACGATATGGTAGGATATAATACTATACTACACCTATAGTCTTATACGGGACCTATACTACACCTATACGATACAATACTACATTATATGATACGATAAGATATGATACTATACTACACATATAGGCCTATACGAAACTTGTACTACGCTATATGATACGATACTACATCTATAGGCCCATATGAGACCTATACGAGACTATACTATACTATGTTATGCTATGCTATGCTATGTTTTTTATTTATTATTATTTTTTTAAAAGTACTTCTTATAGAACTTTGCTAAAACGATAAATATTGTATAAAAAAAAGTTTATATACGTCCCACATAGGCCTATACGAGAGGCAAAAAACATTTTACCCCTGGTTTGGGCTGCGTATAGGCCCTAAATCAGAGGTAAAATGATTTTTTTCCTATATGAGGCATATATAACATGATATGACATAATCAGAGATTCACTTGGAAATTGAAACGGTGGCTATACGCCCCGTACAGGCCTGTACAAGGTGTATATATGATTCCATTGGGTGTGCAAATATGTAGACCCTTTTTTAACTACTCGATCCAACTCAATTTTAATTTCCCCTTCCTATTTACAACGAAAAGAGAGATATAGATAGAGAGAGAGATGGGAACAATAATCATGATATTATACATATCTAAAAAACATATGTGATATATGCTTATGAGTTAGGATCAAATACATATTCTTTTAAATATAGGAATTCGTAGGAAGGGTATCAACTGGACTTCGATTGAACTCATTCAAGCGGCATTGGAGCCGTCTCATCAAACTCTATAATATGAGATTTAAGGTTTCGTTATTGATTTTAGAATTTTTGTTTAGATCATTGTGTCTTTTTCATATTTGCGTCATTGTGTCTTTTTTGCGACTCTTTGTGTCTTTTTTCCTCAACTTCGTGTTATATTTCTCGGCAATGTGTGATATTTTGCTTGACATTATGTTATATTTTGCGATATGTTGCGTCTTTGTTGCCTTCTCATTTTAGAAGACTTTGTAGGATAACTTTACCCATACTCGATTATATTTTCAGTTTACCTATTATTTTTTTAATAAACATTCCTTAAAAAACAAGAAGAAAAAACTAAGGTAGTGTTTGGTATGCAAGAATGAGAGGCGGAATGGAATGCACCATTACGAGAGAGTGAAGAAAATGGTGTTTGGTTGGTCAGTAGAATGGAATCACTCATTACATAAGTCATTATGTTCCCTCAAAATCATTCCATCCGCCCCCATATTTTTTTTATTCCATTCCCTCTTACACCCTTCATTAACCACCCACCACTCACCGGCCGCTGCAACGAGCAACCTGCCACCCTGACGGCCACCGCTGCCCCCGCCACCGTTGCCACCCACTGCCGCCTCCGCCACTACCAACCACCACCGACGCCCACCACCACTGCCGCCACCACGGCCCCCATCACCACCCACAATCACTGCCATCGACCACCACCCACCACCATCACTCACCGCTGATCTTATTCCTTTGTCTTTTCTTGCCTACTAAATGATACACGGTAATAATTCATTCTATTTTTAAATGGTAATCAAACAAGACATAGAATGGTAATAATTTATTGCATTCCGTCGTTCATATATATGACATATATTCCATATGCTATATTTTCTATGTTTGTAGCTCTTTTAAGAAAATAATAAGAAATACAATGTTGAACAAGTAGATCAAATATTCATTCAATACCATCAAAACCAAGCACACGGGTAAACAAACTAATAATAAAATAATAATACATTTACCTATGATCTATTTTTATTTATCCTTTATTTTGTTTCAAGTAACACAGTTCAACTCATGATTGCTATGATTGCCAAGTATATCATTATAAAGATGGAACTTTCCGACCGAGTCACTCAGTCTGAATAATTAGATGCACAAGAAACTCATTAACTTAAGTTTTGGTTGTACTAGTTAACCCGTTTAACAAATGAATCGTTTTTTATGTTGATATATCTTATTAAATGAATTGTGAAGGACTTATATGAGATGTATAACGGTTTTGGTACAATCTGAAAGGAGGTAGAGACTAGCTAACACATGGTGATTTCCTACTTATAAGAAATTGATTGAACTTCAAAGAGTTGATACATTAGATAACCTGGCAGAAGTTTACACAAAAGCTTTTGACAGGGCTCGTTTTGAACATCTAGTCGAACTCAACGGGGTGAGAAATCCTGAATAACCAGTTTTCATAAGAATTTTGTAAATATTTTTATTGCTTTCTTAAAGTTCCAAAATAAAAAAAAATAGAAAACCATAAAAATAAATAAAAAATATAGAAAATAAAAAATGAGTTGTCACTGTGTGAAAATGAAGAAATGATAGTACATCAGCAAGTTAGACTGTCACACTTAAATAAAAAATTAAATTGCTTAAGTGTGATAGTAGATCCATTATATGATCTACCGGTAGGCAAAACGCATGAAATAATCAACTTACCAACGTGATATAAACCTAACGAACTGTGTACCAAGTGGGTAACACATCAGCGGCGTATGGTTTTATAACCTTAAATCTTGCATTGGGAGATTGCCAAAATCCGAGGTTTTGGGTCTTTATACTGTTATTTCATCCGGTGATATCAGGGTTGTCCTTCTGCTGCATCTAGATATATGCTGACCTAGGCACAACCAAGATTTCTTAAAAGAGCTAAAATGCCAAAAACGCATAAATTGAAGAAGCTCTCCTAGAGAGTCATTCAAATGTGCAAAATGCATAAATCATACCAAAATTTGGTATTTGCCTTAACCCTCTTTGGATATTGGTCTCTTTGTTGTACGAAAGTACTGACCTGATCACCAAGTGTCTAACGTTGTAAAATAAAAAGGATGAATTCGGTATACTCACCTACTACGAGGAAGCTTTGTGTAAACCTTGACCGCGGGGGTATGTCCTAAAGTGGGACACACTAGTACATCAGTATAATAGTACCTTAATCGTATCACACGGTAATGAAACTTGAAATGTTCATGTGTTTTCTTTAAGTGGACAAACAATACTGGTAATCGTCTTGGACTGCTTTTCACGAAACTTACATAAAGGATTATCTAATAGTGTGAAAACAGTTTGATTTAGCTTATATGATCTTTTTACCGGTGATTCTCACAAAAATAGAGTGTTTATTTTCTTTGTAAAATTCTTTTTGTGTTATTTATTTGCTTTCAGAAAATATAAAAATTCAAAAAGATTTCCCCTTTTCCTTATACGGAAAATGGTTGTTCATGGAAGAGTTGTTACCAATAGGGGGAGAAGATGTTAGAAGATGAGTTCAACATTTTAAAATCTTGCAGGTTCTAGTGTGTTGGACAAAACTTTTGAGTGTTGGTTGGATTGAAAGAGTTAATAGCCAAAATGGTCCCTGAGGTTTGCTCACTTTTGCCACTTTAGTCCAAAATCCAAATTTTTTAAATCTGGGTCCCTGAGGTTTGGATTTTGTTGCCATTTTAGTCCAAATTTCAAAAAAGTCTAATTTTATCACGATTTCTTACTGAATTTTGTCTTCTTCCTCATTTCTCATAAGGGCAAAATTGTCATTATAGATTATTATAAACTAATTTATATTAAAAAAATATTAAAAAAGCCTCAAAAAACTTTAAATAGCCCTAATCGATCAAAACCTCTCACTTTCCCCCATCATCTTCTTCCTCAGACCTGCATCAACAATGGTGGTATGCACATGTGGAGCTCTGACGTAGCTTCGCACATCATGGACCACACAAAACCCAGGTCGTCGATTCCATCGTTGCAACAAACTGGCTTAGGTGATATTAAATGCGCATATTAATGTTTTGATGGTTATTTAAAGTTCTTTGAGGCTTTTTTATATTTTTTTAATATAAATTAGTTTATAATAATCTATAATAACAATTTTGCCCGTATGAGAAATGAGGAAGAAGACAAAATTTAGTAAGAAATCCTCACAAAATTAGACTTTTTTGAAATTTGGACTAAAATGGCAACAAAATGCAAACCTCAGGGACCCAGATTTAAAAAATTTGGATTTTGGACTAAAGTGGCAAAAGTGAACAAACCTCAGGGACCATTTTGGCTATTAACTCGGATTGAAAATTGCTTAATCTATGATACAATTTTCACATCTCTTGATTAATAATAATTTGTTATCCTTGTTGAAAAATTCTTATGATTTCTCGAGATGTTTGTTTTATAGTATACAAATTGAAGCATTGTGTTGCTGAGAAGGTGATGTGAGGAGATAAGAAGTTTGTTGCTGCTTGGTAGAATCCTCCTTCTATAATGCAGAACGGAAGATATGAAGACATACTTGGATTGCTAATTCAAAACTTGGAAGATTTAGTGATTGGATGCATCAGCTTACGTGGAGTTTGTTGCTGACAGAATTCGTGTTGAAGTTGACGCTCAGATGGTCATATATACAAAACATATAATAGTAATAATTCATTGCATTCTCTCGTCCATTTTATTTTGTTCGTTCATTTCATTACCTTATACCAAACAGATTCTAAAATAACGCTCAGATGGTCATATATACAAATATGACATATATTCCATATGTTATATTTTCTATGTTTGTAGCTCTTTTAAGAAAATAATAATAAATACAATGATGAACAAGTAGATCATAAAAATGTTCATTCAATACCATCAAAACCAAGCACACGGGTAAATAAACTAATAATAAAATAATATACGTACAATATTAGATTTTGCCCCGCCTGCATTGCGGGACAATAAGCCGAATATTTCTCTCATAACATGTATGCCTGTACAGAGGGCAAAATCGTAAATTATATTTTGAACTGGAGGCGAAATCATAATTTTAAACTTAGAACAAAATCATAATTTTGAGCTAGGGGGAAAAACATAATTTTATTTTGAACTGTGGGCAAAAACGTAATTTTGAGCTGAGGGCAGAATCGTAATTTTGAGCTAGAGGAAAAAACAACATTTTATTTTGAACTGGGTGCAAAAACGTAATTTTAAACGAAGGGCGAAACCATAAGTTGAAACTGGGAACAAAATTAAAAGTGGGTTTTTGAACCGAGGGCAAAAGTGTAATTTTAAGTTAGGAGCAAAATTATAATTTTATTTTGAGTTAGGGGGCAAAAACGTAATTTTAAACAAAAAACGAAAGCGTAATATTAAAACGGAAATAAAATTAAATTAAAAAAAAAGTTGGTCCAATATAGAAGTGTCAGACAAGCTGCCTGACACTGTTCACCTAACTTAGAAATGTATATGTAGGAAATACATTTACCTATGATATATTTTTATTTATCCTTTATTATAATTTCAAGTAACATAGTTTAACTCATGATTGCTACGATTGCCAAGTATATCTGAAAATTTAAGGATGGAACTTTCCGACCCGAGTCACTCAATCTGAAAATTTAGATGCACAAGAAACTCATTAAATCAAATTTTGGTTGTCCTAGTTATCCCGTTTAACAAATGAATCGTTTTTAATTATGTTAGACATATCTTATTAAATGAATTGTGTTTGGAAAGACCAATTTAACCCATTTTGTACAACACACAAACTCAATTGACAACTGACATGTTTATGACTCGATTACCATCTGCAAACCCGTTTGACACGTTTAGATAAGTAGGTTAAACGATCTTTGTTCGGGTTAGAATACTTAGATGTGTGTAAGGTAGGTTTGATGTTGTTAACACGAAAAAAAATATAGGTCGTATTCAAGTTTAACAATTCTACTTCTCAACCCAAAACCCTTTAATCTATCAGCCTGACATGATCGACGCCTCTAGGTAGGTTTAAATCCCCTAGGGGCTTTATAGTGCCACATCAGATCCACATCAGTGTCATGTCACATAGAGGGCTTTCAAGCACTCATTTTTAACTTGCACACAATGGTTTAAAACCCCCTTATTAAACAAAATAAAAAAAAGATTTGATTGGTTGAAAAGAATGAGCCCACCTGCACATCCCCTTTAGCCCTCATTACTGCAATGGAGCCCTCTCCAAGGCGCCCCTCCCCCCCCCCTCTCGGGCGCCCAGAGGATGGCTATGGGGCGCTAAAATGGCTGATTTGGTTATGAGCATTATACCACACCCCTAGTCTTATTGTGCAGCAATGAAATCAGGACATGTTTTGTTGTAAACTAATTATAGCAATATTCAAATCTTCGTGAGGGGAAAATACCAAAATATAATAATCTTTATTTGCTTAAAGTTTATATATAACTCAAAATAGACATGGGGGTTTTAATATACTTAACGTGGGTCGTGGGACATAGGATTGTAGGGACAATTGTAGATATTTGATATTTCACAAACTGACCATCGAGTGTGGGGTGAGTATGGGTTGTGGGCCACTGGGCCTACATAACAAAAGCCTACACCAGCATATCACATGTCTAAAGTCGTTGGTGCTTTCATTTTGCAATTAAGATAATGTGATTTTCGTTTATTTTCATTATTATTAGTCTGCCAAACTATTTTAAAAAGATTATTGCATTTTGTTTGTTGTATGTTCCACAAGCCACCATGTGTTTTCCTTTTCTAGTTTTATAATAGTATGAATACTAGGTTAAAATCTCGTGTATCACATAAGTTGCATAAATAATTTATATATTACATAATAAGAAAATACATCTTTAAATAAAAACAACATTACAATTATTAAGTATATATCACATGGGAACGTTTGATTCCTAATTTACCATAATTTAAATCATCGAACTCCAAAGTATATATATCTACTCATAATATTCGAGATATAATTTTATAATTATATAAAAAACAAACGTTTATTCTTATCTAAATTTTTGTTTAAAATTATTTATTGAAAAACAAATATTTATTCTTATCTAATTTTCTGTTTAAAATTATTATTTCTAAATTTTTGTTTAAAATTATTTATTGAAAAACAAATATTTATTCTTATATAATTTTCTGTTTAAAAATATTATTTATTTTTTCTAATTTTCTGTTAAAATTATTATTATTTAATATAAAAGATAAATAAAAAATAAGGTGAGAAAGCACCAGAAAGTGACACGTGTCTAAAAAGATTTTTGTTTATTAGAATAGGAATATTATCTATATATACAAAAAGCAACTTGCACCCCTTCAAAACACACGTCCCTTTTAAGTTTTTTATGACAACCTTTTAAAGCGATGCGATGTTTCAGATTTACTATTTAACATCCATGTGTTCTTTAACGGTGGTTTCGATAAACCGATGTCTCAACTAAAAAAAAACCATCAAACTCATTAAAATGAAATTTTAGATGATTAAACCGCTGCGTTGCATGAAATATTAGATAATCAAACCGATACGTCATCTAAAACAAAGCGATAAAAACATTAAAATGAACTATTATTATATTAATAAACTAAAAAGAAATTACCAACATGATTTGCAACCGACAAAAAACATCAAATTGAATTATTATATTAATAAAGTACAATTTTTTTTTACCATCGTACTTATCTTTTCAGTTCGAACAAAAGACATTACGCAACCATCTTACGAAGAGGGGCGTTGATTCATCACACTGGTTCATGATATATATGCATATCGAAATCAAATAGTATCATATGTATTTACATAACTGTTAACCAAACCAACGCATCGATTAAAACATTCAAAAGACATATACAATATTAATTAACTACAAACTCCCACATTTTGGGTTCTGATTTCGATTTTATGCCTTAGACTTCGTTCGATTTGTATGCATATTCTTTATCTAATTTTGTTTGTTAGTTTCACTGTGTACGTATATAGGATGAAGTCGCATATCCAAAGATATAGATCGACATGGTAGTGATGAACAAGAAAAACCCAATTGCAAATTTATCCAAGGTGTGTAAATGATTTGATTTCTATTTTGATTTTGATCCAGGTTCTATAAGGTTCTATAATGATGAAGATTCCAGATGGATTTATGTGGCGTGTTCAAAGAATCGGTCTAACAATGGTGTTGACATCAAACAAAGAATTGGATTTTTTTATCAACATCGATGAATGGAAACAAAATGGTGTTGACATCAAACAAAGAACTGGGTTTTTTATATCAACATCGACGAATGGAAACAGTCTAACAAATGCGGCGTTTATAGGGGTCGTAGTCGCCGACTTAAGATGCGATTTGAACTAGAATCAAAGCAAGACTGGTGATGGCGATGACGGATACCCAAATAAGGAGTCGCAATCGAAATCAGGTATGAAATTTGTCTCTATTTTGAACACTCATATGATGTACTAATCTATTATATAAAGTCTTTGAAAATGTGTACTTTTTCTTTATGCAAATGCATTAGAGTGTTCTGTCATGTTCTTTTCTTTGCATCAACAAAGATACCGTAACACCAAACAGGAAAGTCAAAATGTGAGTTCAAATTCAAGTAGGTAAATTTGATGTTTTTGAAGAAATTTTATGTAATCAAAATCATTTTTTTTTTGTTTCTTTAAAGAAATTCGTTTACTTCTTCCCAAATGTATATGTTTACTCACTTCGGATTCAAATAGTCAAAATTGTACGTTGATCATAGAAGAAACAAATCTTAAATTTATTTAAATTTATAGTTCTAGATCGATATATTTTTTTGGACATTTGGCTATTCTCTGCTGTAACGAGTGCCCGTTGCATACGGAACCAATGTTATCGTTTCAACATAGACATTCTATTCATAAATAGTTTTACGTGACGGTCCGCAACGCGCGTTTTTGATTCAATGTTTTAACACTTATATTTTATTCGGTTTAACAGTCCCGCAGCAACGCGCGGGTTCGCGTCAACTCGTATTACATTAAAATATAAGGAAGCATCATGGATACATGTAATAAATGTATTTACTTTATAAATAAGATCTATAGTGGGTATAAGTTTTGATATGGGGTTATTCAAAAGCTATCATACTCATATTTAGACCAAAAGAGAAATGGTAATTTAAAATAAGCATGACTTTTGCTTTGTTTGAAGTTACAGGCCTACAAGTAATGGATGAAAACATCTCAATAAAATGGACGATTGGATATAGACGTTTTTTCTTGAATCTCGTGTACTATGATTATGAGAATCTCAATGAAGCTCGAAAGAAATGGCTAGCATATGATCATTAACCATATGTAGTTGTGCAAGCAATAAGACGATGATGGCGTTGCTTGTTACAAAGGGAATTTATAATCTACTCATGCCATCAAGTTCTCAAGCACTTTCACACCCATAAGAACCTAAACAAAAGTACACATAAGATGGGCAAGATTTCTCAAGAAATTCAACTATGTCCTTAAGAACATGTTAGGAGCCTCTAACTAGGTGGTTGATGCCCTTGGCATAAGGGCTAACTTTCTTGTTACCATTAGTGATATGATTGTTGGATTCAAGTTCGTGAAGGACTTATATGAGATGTATAACGATTTTGGTACACAGGGCCGGCTCTGAGAATTCGTGTACCCTGTTCGAGCTCGAAAAAATGTGCCCTTAGGCCTTAACGAAATTGAGTATTTGGCTCACTAAAGGTCTAAACCTAATGCCAAAGGGGTTAATAACTAATCTAAACTATAAGAATAGTTTTGTAAGAGGGTCTATGTTAATGTTTGTATGGATGTACCCGATAAAAAAAAGATTTTACATATACATATCGGGTTTTTTCATAAAAAAAACGTGCCTCTCGAAATATCAGGCTCTGGCCGGTAGTCTTCCCCGCCCACCCCCAGGGCCGCCCATGTTGGTACAATCTGAAAGGAGGTAGAGACCAGCTAACACATGGTGATTTCCTACTATTGGATGGGTATTTGTTTAAAAGGAATTTTTGAGCTTCCTTACAAGAAAAAGTTATTAAAATGTTAAATGTTGGGACTTAGTATTAAAATCGGCAATGTTAGACTAAAACATGGAGAAACGGTTGATCTCAAGGGGTGGTTAGAGGAGATTTATCAACCTTAATGGTCCTTGGCGTATTATTAGTTTACTTATATTAATATTAAGTTCTTTTGATAAACGTTAGGTTTCCTGGTTCCAGTTAATTCGTATTACTAGTAATATAAATAGGACTTCTGATTTCTGTTTAGTTTCATTATCAATAAAAAGTGTCAGAACATTGTGTTCAAACCCTTCTGTTCCGATTTATTTTGTTAACGGGTGTGTTCTTGTTGGTTCGATATCCCAGTAAGTGGTATCAGAGACTATAAGATTCAAGGGTCAAATAGTAAGTGGTATCAGAGACTATAAGATTCAAGGGTCAAATCCATAGCAAGTAGAAGACCGATCACAGATCAAGACTCGTAGGGAAGAAACTAGGCAGAATTGGAAAGCATGCAGAGTTGGCCCAATGGGCTTCCAACCCTAGGCTCAGGCCTAGGGCCACCCAAAATGAAAGGCCTCCAAATTTTTTGATGGTTCTTTCTATACTAGGCCCATTTTTTTTATTTTATACTAAACAAAAATAAGAAGCCCAAAGAAATAAAGCCTGGATCGTTCTAGTGAAAGGCCCAAAGAAATAAAGGGAAACAATGAAAAGTCGCTCCTGCCTCCTATCTCGGTCTCCCACACAATTGACGAACAGAAACGTCGCACAGAGAGAAGAAATAATGAACGACGGGTTTGCAGGTTGGAAATCACGCTGTCCTAGCCTCAATCGTCGCCTGAATCGTCGATTGGTTACAGGTATTAACGTATATATATTCTTATGATCTTATCGATTGAGTTTTGTCAGTCATCAAACAAATTAACAAACCCTCAGTCCCTCAGTTTTCATTTACAATTACCTCAGTGCTCAGTTCTCATATACAATTACCTCAGTTCTCGATTTGAATTGATATCATTTCTTGCTTTGATTTGATATAAGTTCATTATTTTTTATTTGGGGATTTCTTTGTAAAGTTACATGTTGAAGTGGAAATACGAAGCTCATGAGTCATGACTAAGTATTTGATATTTAATAGTTAGTTGTTGTTAGTTGTTATAACCATGCTTTGATTAGTATAATCATAAGATTAGGTATAGCTAGGGAATCAATTGTAAACCAGAAGTTTTAATTTTCATTCTTGTAATGTGAAGACTCAAGAATGAATCTGTGATTGAGATAATAAATGGAGATAATCATTTGAATTGAATTGTTGTGTTATTAGTTTTACAACACAATGCTTATCAGTTTGTATTCCTTGGTATAAAGTTTAAGGCGTTATCATAACAAAGTTAAACTTATTAGTATCAATATCAGTTTCTACATCAGGTTGGTAATTCGTGTTCATGGTCTTAATCTCTGGCAGAGAATCAGAGATATGAAATAGTTAATTGTCTGACTAAAGTTGAAGGAGTATCGGATGATAATTTCCGGACAAGTAAACCAAAGAGTCGGCCGAGGTAACATTTCAAATTACACGTTTTTCTTTTTTACTTCTACTTTGATAAAAATTTAAGCTTGAATGCACTGGTGTTATATGTAAAGGTGTGCCGAATTTCTGGCTTACTGCAATGAAGTCAAATGAAGTTCTAGCTGATGAGGTGATTGCCGGTCCCAAGCCCGGATAAAGGAGGAGGGTTTTGTTACTAAATATGTTGAAAATGTTAATTTTGCAAAAGGGCCACCACTTCGTAGTTCAATTAGGGCCTCCGAAAACATAGGAACGGCTCTGAAAGCATGGCTAATTTACATATGAGTGAAGGAATCAAGAAGCTCTATTAGACAAACTACAAGACATGGGTGACTTGCATGAAGTCCTAACTCCAAGGACAGGATCGCTGGCAAGTCACGAATGGAATTGATACACGGGTACCCACCAACGCCATAAACAGAGCAGTCAGGAAGTGGAAGATTAAGACGGGTCGTGTTATGTTTGTTATCAAGACAACTATAAAAGTGGAGATTCTTGATCATCTTAAAGATATTGAGCATCTGAAACAGGATGAGTTACCCTCGAGGCATTATTCTCAAAAAAGAATGATGCTTAACTTCAGCTGCTAGAAAGAGAACTCTTAACAGCCTTGCAATGAGATTTAACCTTGGCTCAGTACTTCAGGAAGGTAAAGAATTTGTGTCGAGAAATTGGCAACCTCGATGGCCAATCAGTAATCAATGAATCACATATGAAATGAATTCTCGTTCATGGGTTAAAACCCGAATACTGTAGTTTTATTACTGTGATTCAAGGTTGGGCAGCCTAACCGAGTTTGGTGGAGTTTGAGAACCTCCTGGCGGAGCAAGAAGCTCTTGCAAAACAAATGGCAGGGTTCAAATCTAAACCGACGAAGACAAGGTTCTTTGTGCATAAATAGGAAAGAGTCAATGAGCTAATAAACCTTGGAATAAAAAAAGGTAACAATAAGTTTAAGAGAGCCAACTCAAACAAAAAGAAGGATAGCAATGGAGAAACATCAGGAGATCACAAGGGCAAAGATAATCGTAATCGCAGGTTTCCATACAATTGTTATAATTGTAACAAACATGGACACATGGCAAGGGACTGTAGACAACCAAAAGTAGAAGGAAATTTGGCAACTACAATCGAGGATGAAGCGACGTGGGACGTTGAAGCCATGGTCGCAAATGCAGTTGAGGTCACGACACTTATAGTTTCAACTAAACCAAAGACGAACAACCTCGGAGACTAGATCGTTGATCTAGGTTGCTCGAATTTCTTAACCGGAGAAAACGAACTATTGACCAAAGTAAAAGGTATGTGGGAAACCATGTGGTGGTGATTGCTGATGGCTCGAGGCATCAAATTGCAAACATTGGAGAAGTAAAGTTTCCAAAGACAATGGGAGAAAACGAGTTTACCAAGCATGAAGTTTTTCACATACCCAACATGAAAAAGAATCTACTTTCTGTCCCTCAGATCACGGTAACAGGAAGGTATGTTCTTTTTATACAAAATGAAGTGTCTATTTTTTATAAGTATAAAACCTTTTCAATAACTATTGTAAAGGGTAACTGTAATGATAATGTTTATGTACTAAATGTTGAGTCGACATATGCGATAAAGCAAGTCATAATCAGGCTGCAGAACTATGGCACACTCGTCTAAGCCATGTTGGTTATGATTAGCTTGAAGTAATGATGAAAAGAGAGTTAGTTCGCGGTTGTAACAACCCGACTTTCTGAAGTCAAAGTACAAGTCAAAGTCAAAGGAAGAAAAGATTGTTAACTCGATCTGTCATTCCTTGCTTAATTATCACTTGTACTCCTTGACTCGATAATCGATACTTTAGTACATGTTACTTTAGTTGTATTGTGGAGTGAATGCAATAATCGTAGTTAAACGCTATTTACTTAACGCTAATCTCATCGCTATTGCATCGCAACTTGAATCGCAGTCTGGATATTGTTTTACGTGTGTGTAATATTATGTATTACTTGTGCATGTTTATTATATGTTTTGAAGTGATTAATAACGCAATCGCAACTCTATCGCAACGCAATCTCATCGCGAACTGGAAACGTAAGGTTATTTATGTTGTTGTATGTTAGTTATGTTATTTGTGTAACTATTATTTAAAACTATCGCATCGCTTAATCAACACTCGCTTAATCGTATCGCAACGCTCAACGCACGAAACAAAAAGTCGGAAACTAACTCACTCGAGCCATCTGATCGAAGGACCATTCGATCGAATGGTCATTCGTCCGGATGACCATCTGATCGGATGGCCATCCGATCGAAGGGCCCTCCGACCCAATAACCTACACCGCCTCTCCTCATCTTACCTATAAATACCCACCTGTCACATCACTGTTCATGATGTGACAGCTCTCCTCTGACCCTTCGCCTTCTCAGCCGCATTTCTCTCGATTCTTTGCGATTCTTGTAAGTTTTCATCTCAAATCTTATACTTCTTTGATCAACACACACTTTCTCATCATTTTCACTATCAAATCTCAACTTTTCACCATGAAATCTGTGGATTTGGGTTGTTCTAGGATGATGTCATCATGGGTTCTCATAAACACCAAAGTGTGACCTCGTTCCACCAAGAACAACTCAGATCTGAAGGATTTCTACAATGTTTAAACACTGATTTCTCTTAAAACTAAACATTTTCCAACTGATTTCCACCTTTCTTCAACATTCTCAACTTTTCGCGTAAAAACCAATAGAATCTGAGCTCGTTCCGGCCTTCTACTCATTCCCTAGTGAAGTGCCGGTCTGAGAACGGGTCTCTATAAAATGACAACCGATTCACAGTTTGAACATGAACAACCGTCATGAACAGCTGGTTAGGATTGAATGGGGTGATTCCCGTTCGACCGGATGAGTTGGGACTGATGGGGTTTCCGTTGTTTAACACGTTGTCATACTGTCTCGGTCCAACCGCAAACTTTATAAACTTAACAAATTTTAAAAGTTTTACAAATGAACAGATCACTGAACGGATTGCCGTCCGATCGGATCACCATCCGACCGAACGACAATCCGAACAGATGACTTGTGAATTCTTTTCAACACTTAAACAATTTGCAAAACTTCAAATACATCAGTTTCCAACGAATAGTCATTCGATCGGATGACCACCCGATCGCATGACTATCCTACAAGAGACTTGAACCTTTACAACGTGCTGCTTGGACAGATCGCCATCCAAGCGAAAGGCCATTCGTCCGAATGACCGTTCGACCGGACTACCTGATGAGTAGAGATACTTCTCTCTTTTTGAAATGCTACAACGAAAACTTCAAAGTCACATCATATACAAACACATCCATCCCAAACGGACAACCCTCTGACCGAATGGTCATCCGATCGGATCACCCTTGCCACTCAGTTCACTCAACGCACTGTTTAACGTACTGTTCAACGCTTATACTATCGTTCTGTAATCAGGCTAACTCTCCAGCGCTCCCTTCAATCCAAGACTGTGTTTATTCATTAAACACTATCTGTGAGTATACTCGATCCCTTTTTTACTTAACGCACTTTTGGGTGTTACATACGTTACCTATATTAAATCACATTAATTACACAACACAAACACTTTTTATACGCTAACCGTCTCTGCATGTTACTGATGCGTGTGTAGTGTAATATATTTTAGATGTATATTTTAAGCCCTTTTTACACTTTTAGCCAAGTTTTAAATTTATAAAACACGATATTTACTAACACTAAACACACATATGGGCAAGTGCACCCATCGTGGACGTAGTATAGTGTTGGTAAGATACCGAGGTCGTCCAAGGACACAAGAGCTTTTAGTACCGGTTTATCCTCAACGTCTAATCAAATCAAAAAGTTAGAAAAGATTTTTTAAACTAAGAAAATGAAAACTAACTAAATGCTGAAAAATAAAATAAAAATAAAAACAGATAGACAAGATGAATCACTTGGATCCGACTCGTGTATTAGTATAACCTTTGATTATTTTCGCACTTTTGCACTTGTTTAAGAGATTATCTTAGTTATTGTAGTAGGCCCCTCTTTTGAAGGCGACGTTACCCTCAACCCAGTAGTTTGAGTCAGCAAGGATACAATCCTAAGGGGTCGGATTATTGAAAGATAATGAATTAAATTATTAATGCAAATTATGGTAGGCCCCTCTTTTGGAGGTGACGTTACCCTCGACTAAGTAGTCTGAGTCAGCAGGGATACAGTCCTAAATAGCCGGGTTATAGTATTAATAGTAGTTAACTTATGAGGGGGTCAAAGAGTTTGGATCCCCGCCATCCAATACCTATGGGTATTGAAGGAGATCCTACTAAATTTGACCCAGGTCCCTTGCATGACCTCTAAACGCTGAACAAGGGCAAGACCCTTACCAAACCGTTCCCTTAACCCCCGACCAGGTAGCCAACATACCTCCATATAGACCGTGGAGATATGAATGGTGAAAATCTTTTATTTTATATAGACAGTAAAATAATGCCAAGACACCACGGACAAACGATAAGGAAAGATCACCTTCAACATAATCAACTAGTTATTAAAGTCATTAATACAAAACCAAATAAAAAGTGCAAAAGATTAAAAATAAAAAGTATTATACTAAACACTTGTCTTTACCAAGTGATGTAAGAGACTTAGGCAAACATGGCCTTGATTGTCAAGAACTCTTACGATCAATCTTGGATCCCGAGACGACTCACACACTCTATGATGGACAATGGATAATGGTGGTGGATGATGGTGTTGTGATGGTGGTGGGTGGTGGATGAAGTGTGAGAGAGGTGGTGTGCCAAGGGATGAGTTGCAATGAAACCAAGCACTCCTATTTATAGGCTGAACAGAAGGCTGGGCACGGCCCCGTGTCCGCTGGACACGGCCCCGTGCCTGTCTGACACTCTCTCTCTTCATTAATTGTAATTCGCAATTACAATTAATGCGCCTGCTGTACTTTCGCCACGCCCCCATGTTCACTAGGCACGGCCTCGTGGTGGGCAATAGAAGCTTCTATAGGTTTGTCTTTTCTGCTGCTTCTTGGGCACGGCCCCGTGCTGGCTGAGCACCGGGCGTGTTCAGTCTTCTGCCTTCTCTATTTTGCTTGGGAAGATGCTGTTGAGGGGTCGGGCAATCCACTTATGTTCCTTTTCTTGTATTTATGTTAGATTTAGCTGTCTTTTTGTTTCTTTTGTGAATTTGAGCTCATTTAATCCTGAAAATACAAAAGGAAGACAAAAACACTCTTTTTCCAACATTAGTACTTAAAAAGGGTTAGTTTATGCCTCATTTGATGTAATTTATATGTTGCATTTTACACACATCAAATACCCCCACACTTGAATTTTTGCTTGTCCTCAAGCAAAACTCTTTAATACTTGGCTTACACTCCCAAATGGAATGGGTAGAAGAGAAGGTTTTGGCTTGTCATAGAGTGTCGGGAATCCAAGATCTTTTTGGTTTTATTTTTATTTATTTACAATACTATTTGTTATGATTTATTTAGAACGTTTCATAGGATAAATTACTTATTTGGGCATAGCATGCCTTTTTTAAAATTCCATTTATATACAAGTTCACATACCTCACGGGAGAAATCACTCACACTCGGCCGAAGGTGTATTTTTAGTGAATCACTCGAGAGCGGCGTGGGACTTATCCCTACCATAGGCTTGCCAAGCAATCAATCCTCCTCCTTTTTAACTTGTTACCTTTGTAAATATCAAGAGGACTTTTTGGGTAAAGGCTTGGGCTAAAGGTGGGTAGTTGGGTTAGTGGTTAGTAGAAAAGGGCGAAAAGCGTAAAAAGCGTCGGTTTTCGTAAAACATTTTGTTTTAGTGACTTTTTATTCTTAATGAAGTATTTCTTCAAACAAGCTTTTTGTTTTAAGAGATTTGTTTGTTTATTTCTAACTTTATCATTTTTTTTAGTCACACGAAAACCGAGCTTGTTACTAAAATAAAGGGTAAAAATAAAAAGGGTTTTGGTGGGTAAAAGGGTTTTAAGGTAAAGAAATGAAAGGTTTAGGCTTAAAGGGGTTAACTAGGGGGAGTTTTTGGGTAGGTGAAAAAAAAATAATAAAAAAAAAAATAATGGTTTTGAAAGAAAAAAAGGGTTAGTCCTAATGCCTCTATCATTTACTTACTTAGGTTTAAGTTGGTAAGGACCGGGAATGAATCGTCGTGGCAAGTTCTAGAGTTGTAAGAACCAAGCGGCTATTCACACAAGAAACGAAAAATGTGCATTTAGTCTAAAGATGTGTATTTGTATGCTCAATAAAGGCTCAAGACTCACTTTTTGTGGGAATGGGTTTTTCTATGTGATCAAGTATATATAATCGAATTTTAACTAAGCTTGTCATGCCGTTTCATAATTTTCTTATGTTAGTTCTTTTTATCACGATGCTATCAGTTGTAAACTTGCAAAAATATAACCTTATTAATCTTAGAATTCCCAACTTAAACTTTAGACAAGTAAAAAAAAAAAATGAAAAATTTTTTGAAAAAATTTGGGGTGATTAGCGGTTCCAATAGAGTTTTGTGTAATTCTTGTTATTAGGACTTGCAAAATTTCAAGGTTTTAGCATCCCCCCACACTTAAATTACACATTGTCCTTGATGTGTCCCAAAAATAAATTTTTAGGTTGATTGAATGTGTAACATGGTGTTTAAAAGCAAAAATTAATGTTACTGGGAGCCTGGACACGGCCCCGTGTCCGTTGGACACGACCCCGTGGTGAACTGCCAGTAATGAAGACTTACAGAAGATGGACACAGGGGCGTGGTGGCTAGGCACGGCCCCGTGTCTGGCAAAAAATCTGCAGGAAAGTAACCAAACAGCAGGTCTGGGAGGTGAGCACGGGGGCGTGTCGGCTGGACACGTCCCCGTGTGGACAGTCTGTAAGCCTGAAAAATAGGTTCCTTCCTCCGGTTTTTCCATCCTGGCTTTATGAGTGCTAAGGCTTAGCACTCTAAGCCTCGGTTTGTACCTGTTTCATCACTAAATTCCACACCAAGCAATACAAACATCCTACATTACCATAGTTAATTGTTCCAAGCATAAAGTAAAAGAAAAATAAAGCGGAAAATAAAAGTAGTCAAGGAAAGTAAATTGTTCAACACTTGGCACGCAGGCCACAAACTGTTTGATAGATAAAGGGACTTTAACCTGTGGGCTCGCCATCAACCCGCTCCTGCTCCGTCAACCCCCTAGTCCATGTCCTCGTCGCTGTCATCACCTCCATCCCCCTGACCCGCCATATACTCCCGGATGCTACCGATATCGTCTTGTATATCGTTGATGTTTCGTTCGATAGCTCCGACCCGGTGGTATGTATTGTTGGCAAGGTTGTAGGTGTTCCTGGTACACATGAGGTTTTCCTGCAAAAGATCATGTAAGCTTTGAAAGTTAGGAAAACTGCCTCCTTGTGAGGAGGATTGACCCGGATCACCATGGGGTTGGTACTGGTAGTGAGGAGGTGGTGCGTGAAGAACTAGGGCCTCCTGCGGGTTCCATGCATAGCCTTGCGTCCTTTGGAAGCTCACTGACCCGTCTTCCGCCTCATAAAGTAAGTTCATGGCTCGGCAAATGTGATAGTCAACTCGTCCCGACCATGGGCTTCTCTCGAAGGACCTAGGGATTCGCGTGAAGTGCTTGAAGAGGCGGTACACCCATCCTCCAAAGAAGATAGGTGTTGGAGCACGAGCAAGGCGGTTGAGATGCATGTTTCATAACAGGAGATATGGAACATCGAGAGGCTTCCGGTTGTGGATACAGTGAAGGACAACCAAATCTTTCAACCCTACAACGCCATTACTGTCGTGATGTTGGTTAAGAGAGTAGGTGAGGAGCCTGTGAATGTAGCGATACAGTGGGTCCCTCAGCTTGGTACTCTTGGTGCTGCTAGGGTTGTAGATTCCTTCACCGATTTGGGCCCATGCGGCTTGACGTTCATTTTCATCCAAATCTCGTAATCCCCCGGTATTTTCTTCATTTCCCGATTCCTCTTCCCCATACAGTCCCACGATAGCTCCAAACTGTGCCATAGAGATCGAGTACCTCGTCCCGCCACACCGAAATGCAACCCCTTCATTGTCGAACGGGTCACACCTTGAAGTGAAGGTAAAAGTACTATAGAACTCCATGGTGCATTGATGCACCGACCGAAGCCGAGTGTTTAATGCAACTGCTAGTGGTCCCGTAACGATGTTGTTGAATCGGTCCAGCTGGTTTACCAAGGTTAACAGGTCCGTGCATGCTCGTCTGGGGTACTCCTCGGGCCTTGTTTGAAGTAACTCGTATCTTGCCCTAGCATCGAGCTCACTTGCATTGAACCTTGTGAACTTTGCCATCTGAAAGAATACACCAAAAGTTAGCACGAAACAGTGAGATTCTGAAAGAAACTGCAAACAGTGGGCTGGACACGGCCCCGTGTTCAGCGGGCACGACCCCGTGTCCAGACGTCTGTAACCCAAAAACCTCATTTTTCGTCCCGGTCCAGGAAATCTGAAAATTTTTGGCCAAGTAGGTGCGGTTTTCCCCGAAAATGAAACCCCAAGTGCCGTTTTTCCCAAAACAACCCGTTTACCCTTCCAATTTTATCTTTTTCGGTTCAAAAACAAGGGTTTGAGGTTTTAGTGAGAAATCGGGCTAATCTATCAACAATACAAGTGTATTTACTTCCCATTATACTAATCTAAACTAATACTAACAGATTATGTCAAAAATTTTGAGTTTGATCCGGATGAACTTGAAGAACCCTAGATTTTTCCCCAAATTTTTGATGTTTAACTACATGCAAGTAACTAATCTAACTACCAATGATGATAGAATCATACCTTGATGTTGTTAAACGTGGAGGTAACGTCGGAAATCTGCGGAAAATCGCCTTGTACCAGAGCGTTTTCGGCAAAACGGGGCGTGTGGAATGAGGTAACTGTTATGAAATGAGGGTTTTATCCCGACAGTTGCATCGACACGGCCCCGTGTCCAGCAGACACGGCCTCGTGCCGAGCAAAAAAATATAATTTTTTTTGTGCTCGTGTGAGTGCCCCTTTTTCCGAAGACATGGTTAGAAGACTTACCGGTTTCGATGTATACTCGCTTGTTTGTAACATATCGGGTATGATGTGGGTGCTTTTCATTCGTTAACCGTTTGAAGCGAGATCTCCTCTTCTTCATCCTCAATGGATCCTCGGTAGAGTTTTAGCCGTTGGCCATTGACTTTAAATGGTATACCATTTCGAGCTTTAATTTCGACTGCACCGTGAAGAAAAACATGGGTGACGGAAAAAGGTCCTGACCACCTAGATTTTAGTTTACCAGGAAATAATTGAAGTCGTGAATTAAACAACAGAACTTGGTCTCCTACTCGAAATTCATTTGGCTTAATATATTTATCGTGTAAATTTTTAATTCTTTCCTTATAAATTTCGGAGTTAAAGTATGCATAATTCCTTAATTCGTCTAATTCATTCATTTGACAAAATCGATTTTTACCTGCAGTTTCTAAGTCTAAGTTTACGCTTTTTATTGCCCAGTAGGCCCTGTGAGCTATTTCTACTGGCAAATGACAACTTTTTCCATAGACAAGCTTATATGGGGTTGTGCCTATAGTGGTTTTATAAGCAGTTCGAAAAGCCCATAAAGCATCATCTAATTTATCAGCCCATTCCTTTTTATTTAACCCTACGGTTTTTTCAAGTATTCATTTTAAACCTCGGTTAGTCACTTCGGCTTGTCCATTTGTTTGAGGGTGATATGCTGTTGAGACCCGGTGATAGACCCCATACCTTGTTAAGATTTTTTCGAGTTGATGATTGCAAAAATGGGTACCCCTATCACTTATCAAAGCTTTTGGTGTTCCAAAACGAGAGAATATTTTTTTTCAGAAATTTTACCACTACTCTTCCATCGTTGGAAGAGCTTCGGCCTCTGCCCATTTAGACAAGTAATCGACTGCCACAAGTATATATTTGTTTCCTTTTGACGGTGGGAAGGGTCCCATGAAATCGAGTCCCCACACATCAAAAATTTCACAAACGAGAATGCCATTTTGAGTCATTTCGTTTTTGGAAGAAATATTACCTGATCTTTGGCAAGCATCACATGTCTTTACAAGATCTTGTGCATCTTTGTAAATGGTTGGCCAATAAAATCCTGAATCAAATACCTTTCGTGCGGTACTAGTGGCACCATGATGCCCTCCGTATGGACCTTCATGACAATGACGGAGAATTCTTCGTGCTTCATTACCATGGACACACCTTCTGTTAGGACCGGTTTGACTCCGAAACGATTGCGTATGACACGTTCGACGTGCGGAATCCGTGAACGTGAACGACCGAAACACACGAGACGTACTCAATCTGTGATTCTATAGAAACGTACAAGCAACACGAATCACCTTTTGCCTTTCTCTCTCTACTTTCTCTCTCTAGCTTCTCTCTCTAACCTCTAACCTTCAAAGCTCCAAATGGCAAAAGTTCTAAACTCTAACCCTAAGGGTTCTATTTATAGGCCAAGGCAATAAGGAATCTTTCCTTATTTACAATAATGTCACCTTGCCTTTACTAACTAGATATTACAACATAAACACTTAAATTCTTTGGTTTCTGCTACTAACGGAGTTGACAGATGCGATAGACATTACTGCACTAACAGACTCCCCCTTGGATATTGCCGTAGTCAAGCTCGTAGCGACTTTTCTATCTTTTTCTCTCTGAGTCTTCTTGAATATTTGACGTGTATTCAGCAACATAGACTCCCTCTTGCTTGAACAGAATCCCGGTGGATCTGTTTTCAGCTTCAGCTCCCCCTTTCGGTAAACTCTTCAGGCTCCCCCTTTCATCAAGCTTCCGTGCTTGGGAATCGACACCTGGCTTTCCGGTTACAAGCTCTTCCAGGAACGATACCTGGCTCCTTACACGCTTCCGTTTGCATTGAGCTCGTCTTCAGACTCCCCCTCAGACTCGACTGTCGGGATCGTAGTCTGGAATAACATCTGCAACACTCATACGTTTATAAGTGACAATGTTTTGAAATTGTCCAGAAATTGTATTCTGGCTCTTTTAAACTTTCTAAATCGAGATCCTGGCTTTAAGATATAATAATATGAATATATCCAGGATTATCTTGACTCTCTCCCCCTATCAAAAAGCTTCATAGATTTGGCAGTTTCAGCGAACAAAATCGAAAATTGGCTCTATTTAATAGATTTTAACAATATGAGCATCCAAATCCTTCACATTTGATCATCCAAGTCCAATTTAATGACCTTGGAGATATCACAAACTGTTTTTGAAATTTTTGATTTTAATTCAAGTATCAAATTAATGAACTTGTTTTTTTTTCATAAACACGATCAGCTTACTTAGATTTTGAAACTCAGCACTCAGACATCGGTTGTCGAAAATAAAGTAGAAATCAAAATCTTTTTGTATTTTTCTGAAAGATAAAGCAGTATAGAAATTTACAGACAATTTTTTTTTGTTTGAGTTCGTGTCAGAGGATCATATCAGATTATGATAAATCACAAGTACCGTTGAGCTTAGTTACACATTAAGAATTAAACAATTCACTTAGATTGTCGATATACTGATCCAATTAAATTTTCACACAAATTTCAACTGATTCAGGATATGAATTAGATGTTTTAAGAACTTAAACTTATTCGCGTGTCCCACCTCTTGAATATACTCCCGTATCCAGAATCCCAATATTCAGTCTTACAGGTGAGTATACCACAAATGATATCTGTAAGGGGTTAGATGCGAGGGCCGTGAGAGCTCAGGTCGATACTTCCGTATACGCAGAGAGATGACGGCTTCGACTTTTGGTGTGTCCTCTTTAGAGGATCTTTTGTTTCAACAGCAATGACTATCAATTTTATTGTTTCATCAATTTGCTGAGGGCGATGCTATGTTTCAAACAATGCAGAAAGTATTATTCGGGGACTAGGTCAGAACTTCCATTCAGCAGAAGTCCCGGAATAATACCCCAGATATCACTGAGTATAAAGACCTGGTATATCAGAATACGAGACCTTTCAAACGAGATTTCAGGGGTTACCTATATATCCAAGTAGTATTCCCCACGAATTAAGCAAGTTTGAATTTAGGTTTATATCCCGAAAAAGTTTACTAAATGTATAAAAACCTATCGGCATATCATCAGTGAGACTGTTTAACGCTATTTAATCATTACATTTCTTTAGCATACTGTAACTGTCTACTGATGTACTATCATTTCCTCTTTTTACACAAAAACTCAAATTTTTAATTTTATCATATTTTTTGGCTTTTTCAAATTTTCTAATGTTTTTGGATTTTCTGACAAATTCTTACTCCCCCTAAAATTCAAAACCATTTACAGAAAATTTAACAACCTGATACTGATAGCTTTGTCTCGCCATCCATTTTCTGCCTCTCATGCACTGATTTGCAGAAAATTTAACGTACCCCCATGATTTATAACACATTGATCTTTTACAGTTTGAAAACCGTTTTTCAATCTTGTGAAATTAATCATGTTTGTTCCGCCGTGAGGGTTTCGGCATATTCAATCAGAACTTCCCCTGATAACAAACTATTTTCCCATTATGATTTCAAAACACTTAAGTTTGTTTTAATCAAAATGGTTTTTCCGGAAAATAAGTTTTGTTTGATTCACACACGGGGTTTATTCATCACCTTGTTCTTTCATCAACTAGTACGAAAGTTAAATCAAGTACAACTTAATGTCCTTGATAAAACATTTCTCAAGAAAGATGCCGATTCCTACTCCTCAATTACCAACCTGGGAGTTCCGGCAAATTCAAATAACATATTTTTGAATTTTTGTATTTTTGACAAATTTAAAAACAACATATTTTTGATTTTTCAAATTTTGACAAAATGAAAACATATTTTTGGTTTTTAAATTTTTCAATTTTTAGGGTTTTTGAGAATATTGTTTATTTATATACAGAAAACAAACAAACTCCCTGTTTAACAATCGCAGGGATTAGCAGCCTCTTCCTCTCGTGCCAGGCTGCTTCGATTCTCCCTTGATTGACATTCAGTTTTCTTCAGAAGCACCTGCACATTCAAAGTATTCAATTACTTGAACAATTTAGCCCAGGTCTGTTGAACCTTAGACATTTCAACACAATATGCATCATTCAGCTTCGGAAAATCTTTGTCATTTTGTACAAAGACTTTGTCAATTTTGACTTCAACCTTTTCATCTTTTACCGAAGCAATTTGTTTCTTATCACTCCATGTTTGACCTTTTGGAGTCCCTCTTTTGTAAAAATGTGACTCTTTTTGAACATTTTGATCCTGAACAACAACTTTTTGTTTCCAAAACTGGTTTGGTTTTGTTGCATCAACAGTTATTTTCTAACTTTGTGTTGTTCTAAGTCTGGGTGTCACTGGTTTCCATGTTTGTTGTGAGTCAGCCTTTGACATTTTCGGCTTCCAAGTTTGCTTTGAATCAAACTTGGTTGACTTCTGAGTCACAACTTCAGATTTCTGTTTCTCAACATAAACAGACTTCTTTTTCGTCTCAACACCAACAGGTTTCAGATTCGGACACTTGCGTGCAAGATGTCCAATTTGATTACATTTGAAACATGTTCTCTTGGACACATCTTTGACCTGTTCTTGTTGTTTTTTCTGAGCATGAAACTCTTCATTAGACTGTTGTCTAAATTTGAGTTCTTTCTCTTCTTCTGAACTTGTTCCGTGAACGAAGTTCATTTTTGCCTGAAAATTTAGAGTTTCATTTTTATTCCAATTTTGTTTCTTCTTATAACCCAACCCAGCCTTCATGTTTTTCTTCTTGTAACCAGGTTTGTTATAAAAAGTTTTGTGACCTTTTCCAGCAAACTTTGGAATTTCAGATTTTTCAATCTCAACCATTTTGAAAACTTTATCAACTTTTTCTGAAATCACATTCTGAATCGGGAATACAACATCTAAGAATAATTTGTCCGATCCAATCATGGTATAGACCAATCCCTTTGAATCATCATTCAAATTTTTCTCGGAATTTGTGTTCTTCAGATATCCATCATGAAGATTTCCTTCATCTTCATCCTGTGATTCAGATTTACCTGTATCAACCGACTCTTCGTTCAACACACTTTCAACGACTTTACCTACCACCTCTGAATCATGAGAATCATCAGATTTGGAATAGGTTATGTCAATGTTGTCTGGCAATTGGTTTACCATGTTGAAAGCTTTTTCGACCTTTTCCTCATCATAAAATGCAAACTTTTCCGGTGGTGGAACTTGATGAAACTCTGAGCCAATGCCTTTCTTGTTTTGCTCAGACTCACCATCTCCCGGTTTTATATTGAAAATTCGTTCAAGCACATATGACGACACGTGGTAACTTTTTAACTTGTTGTTTTCATGTTCTAAATCAACAATCTGTTGCTTTAACTTAGCAACATCTTCAATATAGGAGTTAACAACATCTTGTTTTATAGCATACATTCGTTTAAGTTCTTTGGTTGTTTCACATAAGTAATTCATTCTTGATTGAGCATATTTCATTTCGTCTTTTACCTTTTCATATGACTCTTTTGTAATGTGATATGCTAATTTCATTGAGTCATATTCCTTTTTCATTTCTTGACAAGCAATTTCTTTTTGAGAACACTCTTCTGTCATTTTAGAGACATTTTCTTTCAAAACTTCATTTTCTGTTTCTATCTTTTTACATTTTTCGGAAAGTTTTTCATCATTTTCTTTAAAAACTTTTTCTTTTACTAGCATTTCTTTGCATTTTTCTTTGAAAATGTTTTCAATTTTTGTGAACTCAAGATCTCTTGTTCTGAATTGCTCATCTTTTTCAGTACAAGCTCTGCACGGTTCCATGCATTTCTTGCACTGATCAATCGTTTTTAAGATTTCAGAATCAGAATTTACCTCAGTGATTGGCACCTTGGTGTTTTCAGCAGCTTCTGTCTGCTTCATCTCAGCATCATCCTTCTTTTCTTCAACACTGACTCTCTCACCAACATCACCAGCTTCTGACTTCACATCCTTCTTTTCTTCTTCTTTTACCTCTTCTTCAATCTGCTGTTCTACAGAAACAACTTCTTTCACAACTTCTGCTTCAACAACCTTTTCAGCAACCTTCTTCAAATTATCCACCATCTCTTCAACACTCTTCTTCATTCTTTCCTCATCCCTTTTTCTCAAACATGACAGCATAGCATATCTGATATCTTTTTCATACTGTTTAACGTATGCATCATCTTTCATCACCCTTCTGTAGTATTCAGCTCTCAACGGGACAACAAGAAGAACATCATCAAAAATTGTGTCTTTCTTTGGAACAACCGGTTCTCCTTCTCTGTTGTAGTAACATTCTCTCTTCTTATCCCATCTTCTGTTGCTGACAGCACTCTCATACTCTTCCTGCATCTCATCCATTCTGTTGTAGACCACATTTCTTTCTCTGTAAGTCTTCTCACTCAAGATCTCTTCTCGAGTTTTCTCCTTGATCTCAACTTTTTCTTCATGGATTTCAGCAGTGTCTTTGTCTTTGTTTTCATCTTGAATCTCAGCAACGAAAACAAACTTTCTTTTCTCTGTAATAGCCCTGCCATGAGCTGTTTTTCGAACATTTTCCAAACGATTTTCTTCTGGACAAATTTCGCTACAGTCAAACCCTTCATCATCGTGAATGACAAAACAGGCTCTTGATTTCTCCTTGGGTTTATCTTCGATTAATTTCGGCTCTTCTCTGCTTCGGTGGTAGATCGCCTTTCGATAATAGTCATCGTTGAAAGGACGTTCATTTACTTCAGCAACTTCTGCATTTTTACACTCTCTTTTGAAATGACCCTTTTGCTTGCATCTGAAGTAGGTCACTTTTGACTTGTCGAATCCGAGCTTCGTTGATGGACCACCAAGAGATTGTTTCCCAGTAATTTCCATGTATCTTTGAGCTGTTCGAATGCAGCTTGCCAAACACCAACGAATATCAACAAGCTCCATTTCCTCTGGATCAATCTGGTCGTAGTCTTCTTTTGTCAATTCAGAATTACCGATTTTTCCAGCTACAAGACCTTCATATGATTCCAGAATAGATGCAAGAAAGCTCATTTGCTGCTTTGCTGCATTGATGCTCATCGAAGGAGAGTTCTTTAGTTTAAGAGCAATGTTGCACAAAATCTCCTCTCCATCTTCAGAACTAGTTTGTGAGGATGAATGATATCCAGAATGATGACTTGTTGACGTTGTTTGTGGTTCCTTCATCTTTTCACCACCGAATGCTGTCTTTGGTGAACCAACGCCTTTATCAAAAGGTACACTGCCTTTGTAGTACAATCCAACATTCTGTTGATGTGAAGAACCAGTCATCTTGCTTTGCTTTTGTAGCTCCAAGTCATGACTTTCAATCTTTTCAAACAAAGAATCAAGAGAAATTTCATTGTATGAAGTATCATTTTTTAAGATAAAAACAAACGTTTGCCACTGATCAACTCGTGGTAACGCTTCAATTACTTTATCTATAAGTTCCTCTCTTGTTTTGTCAATTTTAAAATGTTCAAGCTCGATTTTAAGGTGACAGAATCTCTCTATCATTTGCCTCACCGATTCTCCTTTTAAACCATCAAAAAGATCAAATTCCTTTTTAAGTAAAGCGATTTTGTTCTTTTTTATCTGTTTGCCACCCTCAGCTTTAACACGTAAAGCTTCCCAAACCGATTTGGATAACCCACTATGATTAAGCAATGCAAATATATTATTCCTAATTGCTGACTGTATCAATGCAATCATCCTTTGTTCGGCGACAAATTCTGCTTTGTCATCTCTGGAGAATCTTTTGAACGGTAGTTCTTCACCTTTGTCATCTTTTGGCTTTTCGCATCCATACTCTAGACAGAACCAACTTTCATGAGCATATGCTTTCGCCCAGTTGATGAACCGTTCTTTCCACCAAGTATAGTCTTCAATACTTTCGAGAGTTGGTGGCTTTGAGTGCGTTCCGTAAAAGTTACCATGCTTGATGTTCTCATTGATCGCCTTCGTGATGGTTTTTGGTGTAACATTTGCAATCTCGGACGATTCGGATGTGAACGCGTTGAAAAACGTGTTATAGAATTCCTCAGCCATGGTTTGAACTTCTGAATTACCTTGAATCACCTGAATCAATCACGTAAACAAATGATTAGTTCAAAAATATCAATTAACTTGTACGTACGGGAGTTTGAACAATTTGATAGTGATTTGTGCAGTTCAATCGGTTGGTAAATAATGTTGCTGTTCGATCGAATACACCAGCTGATCGAGTGAACTGGCTGAACCAAGACTGTGCTAGCCGATCGAACGAGATATGTTGCTAGCCGATCGAACGAGATATGCTGCTAGCCGATCGAACGAGATATGCTGCTAGCCGATCGAGTGACAATTAACGCTGCTGTTCGATCGAATACACCAGCCGATCGAGTGGGCTACTCGATTGAAGACACTTCCTAGCCGATCGAGTGGGCTACTCGATTGAAGACACTTCCTAGCCGATCGAGTGAGCTACTCGATTGAAGACACTTCCTAGCCGATCGAGTGACTGGTTCGATCGAACAGAAATCTTTCCTAGCTGATCGAGTGGAAGTTGCTGCTAGCCGATCGAATGAACTGTTCGAACAAACAAAACTTTGCTAGCCGATCGAGTTAGCAAGCCGATTGAAGACACTTACACAAGCAAACTTGTATCGGTTGGCACTAAAAGACAAAGCTTAACCGATCGGTTGGCCAATTGAATTATCACACGCAAACTGACAATACTGAAACAATTTCGGAATTAATTGATACCAATCTAATTGCTGACAAAATTAATGCATATCATACTATCATTGAACCGCAAATATAGTGGGACGGTGCACAGTGTACGTTATTATATGATCACGTGAACTTTCAGATCAGATTATTAATGATGCCAAATGCAAGAATTTGATTGAGCAGCTTCTATTAAGAATTGATTTTAATTCGACCAAACATCAAAGTGGGTCGGTGCACATTTATATCACACAAAGTGATTTAACCAATTTACAATAGTGAACAGATATACAGACATAATCACATGAATTTCAAGATTCTCCTATTTGACCGACCAAGTATTTCATGAATTCCAAAAATGGCTGACACAATTGACATTAATCAAAAGATTAATCACAATTGACGTAATCACAATTTACTTTTTACTTCATTGGACCGTTCGATTTTATCAATTCAGATATTCACGTGATGGATGATCTTATTATGATGACAACATTTTGACATTAATGAACCTTTATCTGTTGTTCAATTATGATTACATGCAGCTGAATACTGATAAAGTTGATTTGTAAATCAGAGTGTGCTGGCCGACAGTTATTTGAAATCTAAATTCTGATTGAACCGATGACTGATTAAAACTGATTAATGTTGACTAAGTGTGACGTATTGCTAACCGATTGATTGCCAAGGTCGGTCAATCGAACAGAAAAGCTGGCCGATCGGTGATGCTAGCCGATCGGCTAGGTCAACAGGTCAACGTATTAAATGAATGTCAGTAAAGCTGTTGTTCGATTGGAGGAATCCTAGCCGATCGGCTAGGGTCAACAAGTCAACGTCTGTCTAAAATGAGTGTCAGTGATGCTGCTGTTCGATCGGCTAGAGTCAAAAAGTCAACTCATTAAATGCTGTTCGATTGGTTGATTGTTACGGTAGAACGAATAGAAGTCCTAGCCGATCGGCTAGAGTCAACAAGTCAACCCTTTTAATGAAATGTAATGAATCGATTAGCCTAGCCGATCGGCTGGCTTGTCCGATCGGTTGTCATTCATCATCTTAACAACAGCAACCATATTTCAGCTTTTTCGAACAGAAAATCCAAGATTTCTCCCAAACCGTTAAGAATGAAGATCTGAAAATTTGTAGGGTTGTAGATCAGGTAGTTTCGCACATCATATTAAAAAATCACCAATTTTTAACCGTGAAAAGTCGTTTAATTTTGCTATTTTCAGATAAAAACGTGAAGAAGATGAAGAGTGAAGAAATTTTGACAAATCTGAGTGAAATCGACTCTGAATCTGAAGAATTTCTGTGCGAATTCGTGCGTTTGATCCGTGCAATCGAGCTCCTGCTCTGATACCACTTGTTAGGACCGGTTTGACTCCGAAACGATTGCGTATGACACGTTCGACGTGCGGAATCCGTGAACGTGAACGACCGAAACACACGAGACGTACTCAATCTGTGATTCTATAGAAACGTATGAAAATGTACAAGCAACACGGATCACCTTTTGCCTTTCTCTCTCTACTTTCTCTCTCTAGCTTCTCTCTCTAACCTCTAACCTTCAAAGCTCCAAATGGCGAAAGTTCTAATCTCTAACCCTAAGGGTTCTATTTATAGGTCAAGGCAATAAGGAATCTTTCCTTATTTACAATAATGCCACCTTGCCTTTACTAACTAGATATTACAACATAAACACTTAAATTCTTTGGTTTCTGCTACTAACGGAGTTGACAGAGGCGATAGACATTACTGCACTAACACCTTCGGATGAGTTGGTCGGCACACATTTTGAAAAGATAAGGGTCTTCCCAAAAGTAATGCTTTACATCAGCAAAGAATTTCTTTCTTTGATGATGCGGCCATCCTTTGGTGACTATACCGCTAGCTAAATAATTAGCATAGTCGGCATACCATGGTTCTTGTCTGCTCTCCATCATTTCCAAGGATTCTGTGGGAAATTTTTCGTTGATCTGCTCGTCCCCGGTTGCCTCCAAAGCTGGGTCTTCTAGGCGTGAAAGATGATCTGCAGCAGTGTTTTCTGCTCCTCTTTTGTCTTTGATTTCAATGTCGAACTCTTGGAGGAGTAGAATCCATCTGATCAAACGGGGTTTCGCGTCTTGTTTCTTGAAGAGGTATCGGATAGCTGCATGATCTGTATAGACTACAGTTTTAGAAAGAACAAGGTAAGAACGGAATTTATCAAAAGCAAATACCACAGCTAGTAACTCTTTTTCTGTAGTTGTGTAAGTTTCTTGTGCGTCGTTAAGCGTTTTACTAGCATAATAAATTGGGTGGAAATGCTTTTCTTTTCGTTGTCCCAAGACTGCTCCAACAACAAAGTCACTTGCATCACACATGATTTCGAAAGGAAATTTCCAATCAGGCGCTATCATGATAGGTGCATTGACTAGCATTTCCTTGAGGTTTAGAAATGCTTGATTGCATTCCTTGTCAAAGATGAAAGGTGCATCTTTTTCAAGTAATTTTGTTAGAGGTCTTGAAATTTTTGAAAAGTCCTTGATAAACCTTCTATAAAATCCGGCATGCCCTAAGAAACTTCTGATTGCTCTAACGGAGGATGGTGGAGGTAATCGAGAAATAGTTTCTATTTTTGCTCGATCAACTTCCATACCTTCGCTTGAGATTTTATGACCGAGTACTATTCCCTCTGTTACCATGAAATGGCATTTTTCCCAGTTAAGGGCGAGGTTAGTTTCCTCACATCGGGATAGCATTCGTTCAAGGTTGTCGAGGCATACTCCAAAGATAGAAAAGTCGTCCATGAAGACTTCCATTGTCTTTTCTATCATGTCATGGAAAATGGCTACCATACAACGTTGGAATGTTGCAGGTGCATTACATAGACCGAATGGCATGCGTCGATAGGCGAAAGTTCCGTAGGGGCATGTGAAAGTTGTCTTTTCTTGGTCTTCAGGTGCTATTGGGATTTGAAAGTAACCTGAAAAACCATCCAAGAAACAGTAAAATTTATGACCGGATAGTCGTTCTAACATTTGATCAATGAAGGGCAAAGGAAAGTGATCTTTCCTTGTCACTTCATTTAATCGTCTATAGTCGATACAAACTCTCCATCCTGTGACGGTTCTTGTTGGTATTAATTCATTTTTTTCATTAGTTATTACCGTCATACCTCCTTTCTTTGGGACTACTTGGACGGGACTTACCCATGGACTATCGGAGATAGGATAGATTAGTCCGGCGTCAAGTAGCTTGATGACTTCATTTTTAACCACTTCTTACACATTGGGATTTACTCTTCGTTGTGGTTGAATTACTGTTTTGTAGTCATCATTCATTATAATTTTGTGCGTGCACATGGAAGGACTTATTCCTTTAATATCTACAAGCTTCTAAGCAATCGCATTTTTGTGTTTTTTAAGAAGATTAACTAATTTTTCTTTTTCGACGCTACTTAATTTAGATGAAATAATTACAGGTAAATTACCATCTTTGTCTAGAAAAGCATATTCCAAACCTTTAGGAAGTTCTTTGAGCTCAATGGGTGGGTCTTTAGAAGACACCTTATTTTGTGGCTCATCTAGATCAAGAACCTTAAAAGTTTGTTCTATGGCGACCTCTTCTTCAACAAAGTGGTCATCTTCTTTAGTTGTATCGGGTGGCTCATCTTCATCTTCAATTAGGGGGTCATTATTGCCAAAAGGATATTTCATTGAACGCTCAAGATCTATGCTCCTTTTGAATGCCCCTAATTGAAGAGGTAGATTGTTAAATTTCCGGTTTTTCAAAGCTTCATGAGTTTTCACAAAAGGTTTTCCTAAGACTAGAGGAGCGTCATTGAGGATGACAAAGTCGGTTGGAATAACCATTTGATTTGTTTGAACCAAGACATCCTCAACTACACCGATTGATCTAATTACCTTCCGATCGGATAGAAAAATGGGTATTTGAAGTGGAGAAAAATCACTAATACTTAATTTCTCAAAAATATAGTTAGGCATTATGTTAACACAAAGATCTTTATCAATGGTGATATTACTAATAAAGGAATTTTGAAAGAAACATGGAACCGGTGTAATGTTAATTTCAAAAGGATCTTCTTTTATTAACGAGGTTTGATCATTAGCTAACTTAACACTTATCCTTTCTTTAATTTTAGTATTAGTGTTTAGCTCTTTTAAAAACTTAGCATGAGGGGTTACTAAACAATGATTTTCAAAAGAGGGTGACAAGAGACTAATTTCTTCAAAATTGGACTCTTCTTGTAATTTAGCGTTATCGTCCTCACCTCTTTCGTTGTTTAACTCATGTGTCGGTTTTTCACTTTCTCGTTCTTCCATTTTTACATTTTCAACTATCTCTACGTTATTATTACAATTTAATTCTTCTCTTGCGCGAGATTCTTTTATGCAACGTTCGATAGTTTTAATGTGTTCTAATATCCTATTGGTCACTTCGGTGATAGAAAAAGGATTGGGATCCTCAAAGCTTGAATCCGGTTGTTCGATCCTTGGTTCCTCATAGTACCCATATGAAGTAGATGGTTCACACCATTGTCCTTCATTGTAAGCATATGATGGATAAGGGTCGTAATTTTGTTCTTCATAGTACTCATATGAGGTGGGTTGTTCACACCATGGTTCCTCATAATAAGTGTATGAAGGTGGCGGCTCATATCTTGACTCTTCAAAGTATGAGTATGAAGGCTCATACCTTGGTTCATCAAAATATGAGTATGAGGGAGGAGGTTCATACCTTTGGTCTTCATAGGAAGTGTATGAAGTTGATGGCTCGTACCTGGGCTCCTCATACTAGTTGTATGAAGCGGATGGTTGAAATAAGTTACAATATTGTACCGAGTGCGGGTTTCCACAATTAGTGCAATAGTCTCTCATATAATTATCCTCCTCATAGGTGTAGTTGTAACCTCCTGAGTATTGATCCATAAGAATCACTTAGCAGACCACAACTGAGTCTCGGGACCAGAAAACAAAAACAAAGACGGAAACAGAAGCTGGACACGGCCCCGTGTTGGGTGAACACGGCCCCGTGTTCAGGATCTGTATCTGGGCATTTTAATTAAAGTTACTGGTCACGTTGGACACGGGGGGCGTGTTCAATGAGCACGGCCCCGTGTTCAGACTTTGTATCTGCGTATCTAACTAAAAATATGCAGCACGGGGGCGTGTTCAGTGAGCACGGCCCCGTGTTCAGGCTACTGTAAATGCAAACTAAACTATAATGCAGAAAAATGTGCGCGCGTTTTAAAAAGGTTTTGAAAAATAGATTAGGCCGTCGATTTTAAGCTTTCATAAAATCCTTGTGTCCCCGGCAACGGCGCCAAAAACTTGATGCGTGTGTAGTGTAATATATTTTAGATGTATATTTTAAGCTCTTTTTACACTTTTAGCCAAGTTTTAAATTTATAAAACACGATATTTACTAACACTAAACACACATATGGGCAAGTGCACCCATCGTGGACGTAGTATAGTGTTGGTAAGATACCGAGGTCGTCCAAGGACACAAGAGCTTTTCGCCACTCAGTTCACTCAACGCACTGTTTCACGTACTGTTCAACGCTTATACTATCGTTCTGTAATCAGGCTAACTCTCCAGCGCTCCCTTCAATCCAAGACTGTGTTTATTCATTAAAAACTATCTGTGAGTATACTCGATCCCTTTTTTACTTAACGCACTTTTGGGTGTTACATACGTTACCTATATTAAATCACATTAATTACACTACACAAACACTTTTTATACGCTAACCGTCTCTGCATGTTACTGATGCGTGTGTAGTGTAATATATTTTAGATGTATATTTTAAGCCCTTTTTACACTTTTAGCCAAGTTTTAAATTTATAAAACACGATATTTACTAACACTAAACACACATATGGGCAAGTGCACCCATCGTGGACGTAGTATAGTGTTGGTAAGATACTGAGGTCGTCCAAGGACACAAGAGCTTTTAGTACCGGTTTATCCTCAACGTCTAATCAAATCAAAAAGTTAGAAAAGATTTTTTAAACTAAGAAAATGAAAACTAACTAAATGCTGAAAAATAAAATAAAAATAAAAACAGATAGACAAGATGAAGCACTTGGATCCGACTCGTGTATTAGTATAACCTTTGATTATTTTCGCACTTTTGCACTTGTTTAAGAGATTATCTTAGTTATTGTAGTAGGCCCCTCTTTTGAAGGCGACGTTATCCTCAACCCAGTAGTTTGAGTCAGCAAGGATACAATCCTAAAGGGTCGGATTATTGAAAGATAATGAATTAAGTTATTAATGCAAATTATGGTAGGCCCCTCTTTTGGATGTGACGTTACCCTCGACTAAGTAGTCTGAGTCAGCAGGGATACAGTCCTAAATAGCCGGGTTATAGTATTAATAGTAGTTAACTTATGAGGGGGTCAAAGAGTTTGGATCCCCGCCATCCAATACCTATGGGTATTGAAGGAGATCCTACTAAATTTGACCCAGGTCCCTTGCAGGACCTCTAAACGCTGAACAAGGGCAAGACCCTTACCAAACCGTTCCCTAACCCCCGACTAGGTAGCCAACATACCTCCATATAGACCGTGGAGATATGAATGGTGAAAATCTTTTATTTTATATAGACAGTAAAATAATGCCAAGACACCACGGACAAACGATAAGGAAAGATCACCTTCAACATAAGCAACTAGTTATTAAAGTCATTAATACAAAACCAAATAAAAAGTGCAAAAGATTAAAAATAAAAAGTATTATACTAAACACTTGTCTTCACCAAGTGATATAAGAGACTTAGGCAAACATAGCCTTGATTGTCAAGAACTCTTACGATCAATCTTGGATCCCGAGACGACTCACACACTCTATGATGGACAATGGATGATGGTGGTGGATGATGGTGTTGTGATGGTGGTGGGTGGTGGATGAAGTGTGAGAGAGGTGGTGTGCCAAGGGATGAGTTGCAATGAAACCAAGCACTCCTATTTATAGGCTGAACAGAAGGCTGGGCACGGCCCCGTGTTCGCTGGACACGGCCCCGTGCCTGTCTGACACTCTCTCTCTTCATTAATTGTAATTCGCAATTACAATTAATGTGCCTGCTGTACTTTCGCCACGCCCCCGTGTTCACTGGGCACGGCCCGTTGGTGGGCAATAGAAGCTTCTATAGGTTTGTCTTTTCTGCTGCTTCTTGGGCACGGCCCCGTGCTGGCTGAGCACGGGGCGTGTTCAGTCATCTGCCTTCTCTATTTTGCTTGGGAAGATGCTGTTGAGGGGTCGGGCAATCCACTTATGTTCCTTTTCTTGTATTTATGTTAGATTTGGCTGTCTTTTTGCTTCTTTTGTGAATTTGAGCTCATTTAATCCTGAAAATACAAAAGGAAGACAAAAACACTCTTTTTCCAACATTAGTACTTAAAAAGGGTTAGTTTTATGCCTCATTTGATGTAATTTATATGTTGCATTTTACACACATCAGTTATACGTGTTATTCGATGAATGCTTGTATGTTATGTTTACACAGTGATTGTTGCCTGACACCTTAGCAACGATAGTACTATAGTTTGGACTCAGCACCTGTCGTGGACAGGGGTTGTTAAGGGTTTTACTTCACGTGTCACAGTGGTGATAAATGTTGCGCATTCTACAACTCGTAGTCATGTCTGTGCATATTTCATTGTCGATAACTTGCTAGCTTCACGTTTCAACATGTTACATGCTGGTTATGCGTAAATCGTTTTTGCTACTATTATACTATTAAACTTGTATGCTCACCTTTACACTATGTGTATTGACCTATTTTAACGTATGTGACAGGTGTTTAGGATGCTTATGCTATGCTTGCTGTTTGGAAATCAAGATAGGAGGTCTAGAAACGAACTAAATAATTTATGAGTTGTCGGAACAGTTTTTATCTGTCTTTGAGAACAATTTGTCTGTAATAACTGTGTTGCTATATATGTTACGGTATGGGACGTAATGATAACAATATTTGGTAATTATAGTTGTTATGGAATCTCTTGGACAATCTGTTTCGCTCAGTGCCATGCCCCGATGATTCCGCCATCGGTTGGGGTGTGACAGCGGTTTACCCCAGTTCACAATTAGTAAAGAGATCGTGTATTTTGGATGTCAATATGGCAAAGCACGTCAGCAACCATATGACACTTTAAACTTCAAAGCGACGAAGCCACTCGAATTGGTCCACTCGGACATATTCGGTCTAGTGAAACAAGATCAATCAAAGGGCTAAATACATGGTTACATTCATTGATTATTTCTCAAGATTTACTTGGGTATATTTTCCAAAAGAAAAATCCAAAGCATTCAAAAAATTCAAGTTATTTAAGATAGGGGCTGGACGACTTATGGAAATTAAGTTAAGTGTTTAAAAATCCGATAATGGGGGAGAGTATTTGGCATTTTCTTTTGACAAGTATCTAAAGGAAAATCAGAATCGGAGTCAACTTACTTGTCCAAACACCCCGCAGCAAAACGGTGTCTCTGAAAGAAAGAATTATTATCTTGGAGAAACGTGTAGAAGCATTATGCATGCAATGTAATGAGGAGGTTTTGGGCTGAAGCTATGCAAACTACAACTCATGCAATTAACCGATTGCCGCCATAAAAATTCAGGGCTATGTATCTCTATATGAAAGATTTTTGGGACGAAAAACAAATGTAACGCACTTTCGTGTATTTAGGTGTGTGTACTACGTGTTTGTACCAAATCTATTAAGAGACAATATGGAAAAGAAGGCGATCTGGTGCATCTTTTTGTTGCGTATGATACCGAAAGGAAAGAGTGGAGATGCTGTGATCCAACAACACATCGGTGTTATGTCTCAAGGAATGTGGTCTTTGATGAGAATTCGTCATGGTGGTTAAAAAACAAAGAAACACTACCAGACAAAAAATGATAAAAGAAAGGCTTGAATCAAATATGGAGAAGTTAACTATTGATAATGATGAATCCGTGACGTGATGTCGTGGTCACAATCAAATTTAATCCCAATAACAACTATATAGATAGTGGCAAGTGGGTATCGAACACAGGGAGTTTGTGGAATATGTGTTATTTGAAAGTTTATCTAATTTAACTAAATTAATCTAATTGCAAGAGAAATGAAATTCAAGAGTTGGTTTGATTGGATTGGTTTTTTAAACTAAGAATACTAATTAATTTGCGAAATGTAAGTTGAGTTTGTAAACAATTTGGAGACAAATGACCATCCTAAGTTTCCGGTTTGCTTCAACAATTGTGCTATCCTTTACTAGAAAGAACTACATAGACATAGTTCATGTGAAATTATTTGTTGTGATAAAAGGGAACTAAGTACTCAGATTCCTAGAACGTGAGGTTGTTACCCGATGACCAATTGACCCTTACCCAATCCTACTTTTACCCATGATATCTCGGTTGCCAACGGCACCAAGAACGTATGGTTTCAAAGTAGAATAATTATAAAAATCAACAACTTACAACCAAACAAGAACACACCATGATAAACAAAACATAAGTTAATTCATCATTCTAGAAATATAAAATAAGCACAATAGTTTCACAAACCTTCCACCTAGGATGACCATAAAGTTTTTAGCCACACATGGCTTCAACAAACATCATCATGAAAAATGTAGAAGCAAATATTGTTTACAAAGTTCACCAACAAAAACTAGATAGAGATTAGATGATTAGATGGATAAAAGATGCTTGTCCTCACTCCCAAGTGCATCTAAAATACTTCCCCACTCGTTCTAGCCAAGTAGTAACCGAAATATTATGATTAAGAACCATAAGTCCTCATCAAAAGACCAATTAATGCATAAGTTACGTTGTTGGATCAATCGGTGCCGTAAGTTACGCCAACCGCCGTAGCTTACGGCAGTCAACATATCCCCAGCAGTCAACACAGCGCCGTAAGCTACGCCAGGTGCCGTAGCTTACGGCTATCATCATTTCTTTACGGCCAGCAGCTCCTGTTTTACGGTGGTCCTTTTTGGCATTAGATGGGGGCCGTAAGCTACGGCCAGGCACCGTAGCTTACGACGCTGAGCTTTGCTTCTTTCCTATTTCTTCACCCAAACTTCACTTTTTTTACTCCACCAACTTCTAGCAACCATTCATGCCTTCTAAAACCCCCGTTTTGAGCACTTTTGCACCTGCATCATCAATATCTTGTGATTACCTAATTCAAGCAAATAACCGGATAAAATATGGGATTTTGTTCTATTTAAAAGTCTTAAGGGTTGTCCTACGGACCACCCGTCACATCCCCACACTTACCCGTTGCTTGTCCCAACCAACCTATTCAAAACTATTTTCAACCAAGAACGATCAAATATGCAAACCAAGCAAAAACATGTTGTCCTTTTAATAACCCGTTCTTAACACCCAAAACAATACACCCCTCTCTAAATCACTCCTCTCGGCTACAAGCAAGCACTAGCATTAGTAATCTAGACACACAAAAGGCAAACAGGCGGTTGCACAACTATATGCATGTACCTAAATCGGTCCTCCTCCTACGAGTGTCAAATATGAATGCAAATCAAAGGGGCTTTTAAGGTTATAATAAGGCTAGGTGAATGGGTAGGACATGGAATATATATGAAGTAGCGAAGGACTTGCCCGATCTTTTATTACATAATGAAATAAACAAACAAACAAACTTATAAACTTATATACAAGACAACTCAACATTACTTTTTTTTCATTGCTTTTTCCAGTTTTTTTTTCAAACATTCAACATAACATCGAACATATCTATACACTACTAAAATAACTACTAACACTATAAGACCGGGTCAAGTCGGGTAAATTTTTAGGAAACTAGCTAAGGGGTAACAAATGATAGGCTTTAGGCACAAAATGGGCAACTAGATGTCCAAACCCCCGCCCCTCTCGCAACCATGCTCATATATATAATTAATGAGGTCCAACCCCCCAAATCCCACACTCGCACTCACCAAGACGAAGCTACCTAATTGCCCTTATCCTTTTTACATTCACGTTCAACTAGGGACTCAAACTGTATCGAGGCACAAGTTCTAATGCACCCCACCCGTTGCCACTCTCATTAAAGACAAGTATTATTTATTTACATGTGTGGTTTCAACTCTCACCAAGAACAAAAGGGTATCAAGGGTTGCCGGTGCATCATTTGGAGTTAATCCAAGGTGTTCAAATTCTCACAATGTTTTGCTTGATTTAATTTTTTTTATAGCTTTTAGATATTATAAAAGACACCACCAACTCTCACAACCCAACAAACATATTAACACAAACACCACCCAACCTCCCAACCAAAACATAAACATACTAACTAAACAAACACAACATGTACAAAAGAGCAAGATACAACCTGGCTAGTAGTATTTCGGCTGTGGACGTCCGAAGATGGATGTCATCATATCGGTCCATTCACCAAAACCAAATGCTCCGCCGCTACTGCTGCTTCCTTGATCACCACTTGGATTCACCTGTTGGTAGCTCATGGCATGTGGATCCACCCACTGAGAGTGATGCAATGGTGGAGTGGGGTATGACACACTACCATCATTTGGTGGCAATGTGGTGTAGTCTACAACGGTCGGATCTCCTACAACTGGCTGACCCGCATGCCATTGGTCATGCATGCGTCTCTGGAGATCATCCAAATAGCGGTTGTTTATTTCCTCTTCATGGCCATACCTATGAGCGCGGTTCCATTGCTCGTTTCTATCATAGCTTCTCTTGATAGCCCTTTCCACACTAGCACCCATGAAAGTTTGTTGATCAAATAGCACTTGATTTGGTTCACTCCATTCACCGAAAGTGGGTGGCCGCCTTTGTTCAATGATTTGGCCCATGTCCCTCGAATGGGCCCAGTATGGATCATAAGCCTGTCGTGCATAATCAAATGCACTCCCCACGTAACCCGATTGTACACCAGCTCCATGCACTCCCGCCTGACCGGCACCCCCTATCTGAGCATCTACCATGAACGTGTCTTCACAGTAATCATCATCTCCACTCACTTCATCATCCGTTGTTTCAGGCTCCTCGGCCTCTCCCGGCAGTAACGATCTCGCACCCACCTTCAATGCTCTCCACCTTCTCCCATTTGTTTTCAACTTAAGAAACCTCTCTGATTCTGTGTAAATCCAATCTGACCCCAGATTCTTAAGGTCGAATGGTCTAAACCTCTTGTAAGAACCTTTTTCATCTCCTTTAATTGCCCCATATTTTTTAAGCAATGCCGTAATCAACCGGCAATGAGGTATAATCTTTCTTTCCCCACTATTCTTGCTCAACCAAATGTTGTTTAGCACTAAGAACCTGAAAGGGACCTTGGGCGACCCATGCATCATCATATATAAGATTGGCACTTCTTGGAACCGCACCTCCATCTTGTCACCCCGCCTTGGAACAACATTATACATGCACAATGTAAACAATAACTTTGCTTCCATCCTCAAATTTCTTCTATATAGCTTCCCATGTGTTGTACCCGGAAGGAAGAGGTAATCAAGCATATTTTGCCATTGCGGATGCTTATTGGGCTCGTGGTAGAGATCTTTGAGACTCGGGTAGATGTATTCATTGGCCGGCCCATCATCAAACTTTGCAATCCGGTGCAAAGAGTCGTATGACATTTCTACTTTCACCCCATTACACCACCCAACTAGCCGCATTTTGCTTGGGGCCTTGAACGGGGGACATTCAAGTGATGCCACCCACTCTTGAATCTGCTTGTCATACATTTTCTTCACCTCACCATCATAACATTTCATAGCCGCCCCCCAACCCAATGCGTTAAACTTGGCCGTGACCCCGAATGGCCCGAAATCAACCTCCCGGATCTCCTTTTCACAAATAAATGCTTCACCTCTTTGTTTTAGCTTGTTCATTTGTTCATGGAATAGATCCTCTCTCCATTCCGCGGGTTGGTCTAACAATGAACCGGATGTCCAATCCGACTTCGGACCCCTTGGAGGTGCATCCTCCTCCGAGTCCGGGTCACCAACCCGGGTCAATCTCCTCCTTTTTTGTTGCACAGCATCCCCTTGAGGCGCATTAGAAGAACTTGCAACTCCTTTCCCTTTCTTAGTCGCCATGCCTACACACATTCAAAAACCACACAAACAAATCAAGTTAGTATTTCTACCCAATCTTCCCCACACTTGCTTCATGTTATGGGTATAGATGTGCAAAAACCAAAAAATTTTATTCTTTCAAACAAAATTTTGGCATGATGTCCCCTATAAATCAGAACTTTTCTAAAAATTTTCATTAGACATCAAACACATTTATACCCATAGCACTCAATGGTTCACAAAATTCTACCATATATCTCATACAAGCAAGTGTGTAAGCAAAAACATAATGAAAACTTACAAACCTCAATGTACTTCAAAGAATGACAAGAAATTGCATACCTTGGTGTTGTAGAAGATGAGAATCACAAAAACTTGGAGTTCACACAAAAACCCACAAAAAGCCCAAAATTTTCGGCACCCCCTAGGCTCAAATCCGACCCCAAAACAAAGGAATCTTCAAGATACAAGAGTAAATCTGAGTTCCTTGTGAAATTTCACCAAAAATGTACCCAAAAATCACTGAAATCGGACTTGATTTGAGAGAGTTATGAAGATATGAAGTAATGGAAATTAGGGTTCTTGAGTGAGGAAGAAGATGGAGAATTGTGTGGTTGGGGGAACAATGAACGAGATGTGGTTGTGGTTGGGGGAAATTTTTATTTATTATTATTAAAGTATTATTATTAATAATTATTTCCGGTTTTTTTATATATATATGAAACAACGACCCAAGGAAGGACCCCCAAATCTGCTCGGTGCCGTAGCCTACGGCACATCGCCATAGGTTACGGCGGGAACTGGTGAAAAAAATTGCGCCGTAGGTCAGAAGACTTGCGGCGTAAGGTTCTTTTGTTTCAATGGGTGCCGTAAGCTACGGCCCCCCACCGTAGCTTACGGCGGTCACTGGGAACATATGGGGGGCCATCTTTTACTTGTAAATTTTTTTTTTATAATTTTTATAATTATTGAGAACATAAAAATTATTACCCTACCCCCCGTTAAAAACCCGTGTTGTCCTCAACACTATGTTCGGGAAATCCGTAAAAATTTCCCCACACTTGTTTCGAATACCGGTTTAAACGGAACTTATTTAAAACGAAGTAAACTAAACTAACTATTTACAAGTATCAAACCTGGGCCTCTTTCACGTTTCTTCGTCATCCACCGGGCGTAAAATGTACCCCACTTTGTCGAGCTCGAGATTGTTGATATCATTGCCTTCCAAGTACGGTTTGAACCGATGCCCGTTCACCGTTTGTTGCTTATTTGTTTGTTCGTCTTGAATGTCAACATCTCCAAACCTCCCTACTCTTCGAACAACGTAAGGACCCATCCACTTGCTTTTTAGTTTCCCCGCGAACATCTTCAATCTTGAATTGTACAACCACACTTTTTGACCCACTTCAAAGTTCTTTTTCCTTATCTTCGCATCATGAACTTTTTTCAGTTTGTCTTTATATGCGGATGCACACTCGTAAGCTTGATCCCTTATTTCCTCAATTTCATTCAATTGAAGCTTTCTCGCCCGACCCGCTTCATCATAGTTTGCGTTCACCGTTTTAATTGCCCAATATGCCCGATGTGCCAACTCCATAGGCAAATGACATCCTTTCCCGTAAACCATTCGATAAGGAGTGGTATCAAGTGGAGTTTTGTAGGCCGTTCGATACGCCCACAACGCATCATCAAGCTTGCTTGACCAATCTTTCCGATCCGTTCTCACCGTCTTCATTAAGATCTCTTTAATTTGCCGGTTGGAAACTTCAACTTGACCACTCGTTTGCGGGTGGTACGGTGTAGCAACGCGATGGTTCACATTATATCTTTTTAGTAATTTTCCAAAATTGAAGTTTTTAAAATGTGAACCACCATCGCTTATTATCACCCTAGGCACACCAAAACGAGCAAAAATATTGGATTGCACAAACTTACATACGATGGAATGATCGTTGGTCCTTGTGGCGATAGCTTCAATCCATTTCGACACGTAATCAACCGCAACCAATATGTACAAAAACCCATTTGAGTTTGGAAAAGGACCCATAAAGTCTATTCCCCAAACATCAAATACTTCTACTACCAAAATCGGTTGTAACGGCATTTCATCACGTTTCGAAATGCTTCCCATTCTTTGACAATTGATGCAATTCCGGGCATACTCGTAAGAATCCTTGAAAATCGTGGGCCAATAAAACCCACTAGATAACACCCGATAACCCGTCTTGTTCCCACTAAAATGCCCTCCACATGCCGATGAATGAGCATGGGTCAAAATCTCTAAAACTTCAGTTTCGGGAACACATCTTCGTATCACTTGATCGGCCCCGATTTTAAACAAGTCCGGTTCATCCCATATATATTGCTTCACTTGACTAAGAAACTGTTGTCGTCTCTTCCTAGTCCAATGATTTGGAATTGCACCCTTGGCCAAATAGTTAACGTAATGGGCATACCAAGGTGCAACGAAAGTAGAGACGGCCAACAAATGTTCATCGGGGAACCGTTCATTGATTTCACTTGGGTCATCAACACCTTCCAATGGGATTCGGGACAAATGATCCGCAACAACATTTTCACATCCCTTTTTGTCCCGAATCTCAAGATCAAATTCTTGTAACAAAAGCACCCAACGAATCAACCGGGGCTTTGCATCCTTCTTTTCCATCAAATATCGGACCGCACTATGATCCAAATACACTATCACCTTGCTCCCCCAAATGTAAGATCTAAACTTGTCCAAGGCATACACCACCGCTAATAATTCTTTCTCGGTTGTGGTGTAGTTGAGTTGCGCCTCGGACAAAGTTTTGCTTGCATAGTATATCACCACCGGTTTCTTATCGACCCTTTGACCCAAAACCGCTCCAATGGTCGTGTCGCTAGCATCGCACATAATCTCGAACGGCTTTGACCAATCCGGTGGTTGCAAGATAGGAAAAATCATCCATAAACACTTCAAGAGATTCCCCGACCATGTCCGAAAATATACTCATCATACATCTTTGGAATGTGGCCGGGGCGTTACATAGTCCAAATGGCATTCGCCGAAAAGCAAATGTACCATATGGACATGTAAACGTGGTTTTGTGTTGGTCGTCCGGGTGAATAGCAATTTGGTTATATCCCGAGTACCCATCCAAAAAACAATAATATTTTTGACCAGAAAGTTTTTCAATTATTTGGTCAATGAAGGGTAATGGGAAATGGTCTTTTGAGGTAGCGGCGTTTAGTTTTCTATAATCAATACACACTCGCCACCCGGTTACCAGGCGGGTGGCGATTTGCTCACCTTGTTCATCTTTTACTACCTGAATGCCGGATTTTTTAGGCACTACCTGAGTCGGACTTACCCATGCACTATCCGATATGGGATAAATGATCCCCGCATCCAACTACTTGATAACCTCTTTCTTTACCACCTCTCTCAAATTCGGGTTCAACCTTCTTTGGGTTTCACGGGTCGGCTTTGCATCCTCATTTGTGATAATTTTATGCATCACAATGGATGGACTAATACCTTTTAAATCGGCTATCGTCCATCCAATTGCCGCCTTGTGAGCCTTCAACACCCGTATCAACTCCTCCTCTTGAGCTACCACCAAGTTGGAAGCAATGATCACTGGTAAAGTGTCATTCTCCCCCAAAAATGCGTATTTAAGATGTTTTGGTAGCTCCTTCAATTCTACACTTGGTGGACTTTGCAAGGAAGGCTTTGTACCCGAATCAATTTCCACCGGTAAAGAGTCCGTTTGGTGGTTCCATGGCGGTCTTCCTTCTTTCACCGCAAGAGCCTCTTGCTCTTTCTCTTCCACCTCCAACTCACATGCGTGAACCTGCAAAGATACATCACAAACACACGAACCCAAAATTTCTTCTTCGAACTCCCTCGGGTCATATGTAACGCCCTGCGTTTTCAAACTTCCTACATTTAGAAACCTTACGTGAAATTCTAACTTTGGAAATCTTGTGTTCTTATAACCATTCTTTCATTGTAATCGTTGTAAAATACGGAACTTGCTTCGTAAATAAAACTTGTACATTACACTTTTTACCTAGTTAAATCATGTTTTATTTCATATTTCACCTTGTTACAAGTTAGGGGAAACATTGTTGCACATTATTACACAAATTAACTAACAAAATTACTCATTATAATGTTTTAAAAAAATAAAAAAATAAAGAAATATGGCAGCCCCAATTCAGCAAAATTCAGCCCATATAGTTGGGTTTTGTGGGCTAGTTTCAAGGTGTAACCCCTTCTAAACACTTCCAAAGCCCAACCCATTGAAACCCTAATCCTTCCCCCTATAAATACCACTTATAACCAGCCTCCCTACCACTTTTGCAACCCTAAAAACTCACAAAACATCCACCAAACCGTAGCTGAAAGCAAGGGTTCGAGTAGATTGACACCCCTTCACGAAAATGAGCATAACTCACTCAATTCTTATCCGATTCACTCGATTCTTTTTCCTACTTGCTTGTATAATCATGGGGTTCGATTCCTAGACTTCTCCTTGGAGAAATCAGACCTGGAAATGCCCCGAAATAGTCCATAAACTTTCTGTTTGTTTTTATGTTCATCAAAAAACTTGTTTAAACCTATGCAACTTGTGTCTAACACATCTCATACCTATGTCCTAATGCTTACAACTTATCCCATGGTTGGTTAAGCTTAAAAACAAGGTTGAGACATTTAAAATCAGAGGATTAAACCTCATAAACTTGGTGTTTTGTTTAGGGTTTTTAACCCACAAGTCATGTCAAACTTTGTCTTTGATACATGAGTGATTATGGAACAACTTGGGTTGTCCAAACATACAATCCTCACATGATTTGATGATTTCTCTTAGTTAGTGTGTATATTTCTTATTCTTTATTGTATGTTCATGACCCTCCTTGGTTGTTTTTTTTACATCAAGTGTAGTGGTGAACACATAGAGGTGCCTAAATGGAAGACTTGATCTTCCTACCTCCTACATGACTTCTATGACATTTAGAGGTACCAAAATGAAGATTTTAATCTTCTACCTCATGCTTGAACTATTGGACATATATTATATAACCTAAATATATTATTCGAATAATCGAATCTTTGATGATGAACTAGTGTTCATATGTCGGGGTACTAGATTACATCATCCTAGACTATGATAACTTGTCACGATTCTAATGGAACCTTGTTCCATGAAAACATCTAAACTCCTTCGAGTTTCCTAGTGTCAAGAACAAGCATCATATGTACTAAATGATTATTTTCCATGTTATTCTCATATCTTATTTTTATGTTGTTTTAAACACCGAATCTCGACTCTAAACATACTTGAACCTTAACCCTTATACATTCGGACTCTAAATCTCTACTCGTCAACAATTGGATAATCGGAAAACATATGCAAACTTTGTGAGTATACTCGTACTTTTCCCCTTTTACTTTTACCACTTTTGGGGTGTAACATGTTTACCTATTGAAACTTACACATGAACTTTTGTCTAAACACACGAACATTCCTATAACAATGCTTGTATATGTGATGGCTTGATACTTTAAATTTGGGTGATTCTTATGTGTTGAACTTATCATTAACTTCGTACGAGCCAAACCTTGACATATGTAGCGCTATAGGATTAACGACCCGCCTCTACTGAAACTTTGGTTATGTCATGAGCAAGTTGCGTTTTCTTGGTTTGATATGTTAGACACATGCCATATTTAATGTTTATCTTGAATCGCATGCTTGCTATGAGGAATTGTTCACATTTTTATCTTATGCTATGTATGTACCAAACTTGTATACTCGCCTTTGCTTTTGCATTGAATTATTTTAAACATGTTACAGGTTGATGAGGACGATGCTAAGAAAAGAGATAGCGTTGATGCCTAGATACACATATAGACGTTAGGGTTTAAAATGTTGTATCAAAATTTTGTTATGTTATCGTGTTGTTTTGTTAAACTTGTCGTATTTGAATTTCTTGTAATGTTGACTATTTGAAGTTATGAAATGAAATGAAATTTGGATTTTCTAAATATTGTCACAAATAGCGTTATGATGTCTCTAGCAATCTTCACACTTCGTCCCATCCCGATGTTTCCGCCATTGGTTGGGGTGTGACAGATTGGTATCAGAGCCATAACTATAGGGAATTAGGGAAAGTAGGAATGCTTTAGCCTAGTCTATAGTTTTAGAGATTTATTCTTATGTTTTGCTTGAAACTACTTGCATGCTACCTTATTTGTTCTTATTTATTCCTTTTTTTTTTATCTTTTTAAGCATATATGTCGCTTATGTGTTAACACTTGGCATGCTATATTTGCTTTATTATGTGCTAATACATGTTTTATTGTCCCATTCATTATGTGCTATTCTTAATATGCTTCATTGTGCGTTTAAATTTGTTTGTTTATTCCTTTAACATACTCTTTCCCTCATGCATTTTACTCGACTATTCTAAATTCGTAAACACTCGAGACGAATTCACCAAAATAGGCGTGAAACCCACAATTTGGTGAACGACTCTCAATCTACCTATTCTTTTTTTTTTTACACGAGATATCGCGATTAAGCTAGGAGTGAAATCCACATCTTAATGGTAAATCTCAAATTTCAAGTTCTAGTGGACCCTCGTCAACACGTCGAAATTAAATTTTGACCCGACGAGTACCAACCACACTTAGGATACGAAATCGTCAAGTTAGGGGTGAAACCCGCACCTTGTCGACTAGTTCCACTCCTTGGCATTTTTTCATAAATCCCGCCAAGTCTCGAAATTTCGATTGATTTGGGACATGTAGTAACCGGAAGGGTAAATACCGTTAACCGACTTGTCGGCGAGAGTATTTTACCTATTAGGCCAAAGCATGCTCCTCAAATTTAGAAGACTTTTCGACCACTTTGGTTAGTCAAAGTTCCGTTTGGAACACTCCAAACTTTGGTCAAACATGTGTTTCTATTGTTCATTTTATACGATGCAATCTTTCAACCTCGAGTTTACCTTTGATTTCTCTTTTCACACGCACAACATATCGAACCTTTTCGATACACTTATATATGCATGATTTTCATATAATTTAAATTCATATTCCTTGTAACAACTAGTGGAGATGTATCATCGAGATTGGAGTGACTTCCTTACCTTGACGATTGACTCCACCCCTCTTCCCTTAAAACGACTTCACCAACGAGTTAGGGGTGATTCCCTTACTTAGGTGACCGTTACCCAAAACTTATCTTTCAAAATATTTTATTATGCAAACCCGATCATGTTTTATACCTAAATCATTTATCATTATTCAAAATACCTACTTATAACGATTTCAAAATACATTGTTTATCAAACGTACTTCTTATTCTACCATCCATTTTCACTCAAATCATATACACGAGATTCTTAATCATGTCTTTACCGTTTTACTACACGAATTTCCAAACCTTACGAAATGCTACCTATCAATTTAATCGGTCTAATGAATCTCTTGCCCATGAACTTCACATCTGATTTATTAACTGAAACACGTTCACATTATATCATCATACTAGAGACTTCCACTCTTAATCGAAATCAAACTAACCTTTCTCAATTACTTATAAGACCTCATAGATGTTATATGACCGTTTACCAAATACTCTTTCCAACATCAATAAATCCTTTGTTAAAATTATTTTTAAACAATCACTAAGTTCTTTTACTAAATTTCTTTTCTAAGGGTCGACGTTTTCACAAGAACTTTCAAAGTCCAAAATTTTCATGTTTTGATGCAAATGAAACAAACCCGTTATTTAAAAAAAAAAAAAACCTTCTTTACAACGCTTAACTCGTCATCCAAATTTCAAAACACGTGGGCTAGAAGACTTCATGGGGACCGACAATTTTCAACATACGTGAACTCCTTTTTTTAAACAAAAGTAGTATTTCAATCATTACAAAATACGTTAAGCATGACCAATGAGTACTTTATGTTCCTTTACATATACAAACTATATTCTACCTTTCAAACCAAGCTCAATCTAATTTTGATTCGACAAACTCAACGTTTTGTTTAAATAACTATACATGCACATCATCATACACATTTTAGTCGATATCTCGCGATAACATCATTTATATCGTTCGTATCTACATACTTAACCTTTTTTTTTTCTCTACAATGTCTCAACGTACACCATATACGCAATATTTATTTTTCATACCTACACCTATGTTCATACGTTTTATGCTTGTACTCATACACATACTACTTATACGTTTTACGCTTCTGCTTGTACACATACTACTTACACGTTTTATGTTTATGCTCATACATACATGCGTATTCATACTTAAACTTATGCTCATACTTTCATCCTTACTCATGATGCGTACATTCGTACCTATACGCGAGCGTAATCCGAGGGATTCGCTTACGTGGGTCCCATACATGCTTAAACATAAACATGCTTACATACGACATTCTTCTACGTACACATTCTTATTTTCAAATTCATGTATACCTTGATTCATACATAACTAGTACAAGCTATGTGGATCATGCGAAAATCAGTATAATCGCGGGTGCACACGGGATTATAGTGATAGGCGTATGAGAACCATAGAGTGTACTACTGTGTATGGTAAGACACGGAACGTAACATGACCCCAAGTAACGAAACAGACGTAATGTGGTTAAAACATGGTGGATACGCCGCTGGTACTTCCTATATATAAGTGTTTTCACCATGTTACCAAACTTTCGTAAAACGTGCCATGAGAAATTCAGTGTGTTGCAGACCTTTTGGACCTAATACAACTTCACGCAACTCACAAACGCATTATATCCGATTATTCATGACGAGACTTCATCCTTAACACACTACGTTCATCTATCCAACACTTATGCTATTCACATACTTGTACTCTTTAAGAGTCATTCGTTCATTCTATACTCGTATTATTTTATACAAAACTCGTTCGCAATCCAGCTTGTTTAAACATTTGAGTCCTAACTTACCTCGTTACCTATAAAATAGCCTCCCTATTCTTGATTCTTGTGAAACTATACTTAGTATACCTCTATTGCTTTATTTAAAGTAACAAACCTTTTCGTTCCTCTCAATAAACAGGTTTTACGAAAGTATGATTTTTTTTTATACTATCCTTAAAAACTTCCCCTTGCAAATCTACCTTGATGTTCTCCAAAATTTGGTACTTTTCAAAACTTTCAAACTTCCCAAGTTTCAATTCTTAATGATCACCTTTATGCCAAAAACTCTTTCAAGCCTTCCTCTTGAATAAATTTCGGGACGAAATTTCCTAAAGGAGGGGAGACTGTAACGCCCTGCGTTTTCAAACTTCCTACATTTAGAAACCTTACATGAAATTCTAACTTTGGAAATCTTGTGTTCTTATAACCATTCTTTCATTGTAATCGTTGTAAAATACGGAACTTGCTTCGTAAATAAAACTTGTACATTACACTTTTTACCTAGTTAAATCATGTTTTATTTCATATTTCACCTTGTTACAAGTTAGGGGAAACATTGTTGCACATTATTACACAACTTAACTAACAAAATTACTCATTATAATGTTTTAAAAAAATAAAAAAATAAAGAAATATGGCAGCCCCAATTCAGCAAAATTCAGCCCATATAGTTGGGTTTTGTGGGCTAGTTTCAAGGTGTAACCCCTTCTAAACACTTCCAAAGCCCAACCCATTGAAACCCTAATCCTTCCCCCTATAAATACCACTTATAACCAGCCTCCCTACCACTTTTGCAACCCTAAAAACTCACAAAACATCCACCAAACCGTAGCTGAAAGCAAGGGTTCAAGTAGATTGACACCCCTTCACGAAAATGAGCATAACTCACTCAATTCTTATCCGATTCACTCGATTCTTTTTCCTACTTGCTTGTATAATCATGGGGTTCGATTCCTAGACTTCTCCTTGGAGAAATCAGACCTGGAAATGCCCCGAAATAGTCCATAAACTTTCTGTTTGTTTTTATGTTCATCAAAAAACTTGTTTAAACCTATGCAACTTGTGTCTAACACATCTCATACCTATGTCCTAATGCTTACAACTTATCCCATGGTTGGTTAAGCTTAAAAACAAGGTTGAGACATTTAAAATCAGAGGATTAAACCTCATAAACTTGGTGTTTTGTTTAGGGTTTTTAACCCACAAGTCATGTCAAACTTTGTCTTTGATACATGAGTGATTATGGAACAACTTGGGTTGTCCAAACATACAATCCTCACATGATTTGATGATTTCTCTTAGTTAGTGTGTATATTTCTTATTCTTTATTGTATGTTCATGACCCTCCTTGGTTGTTTTTTTTACATCAAGTGTAGTGGTGAACACATAGAGGTGCCTAAATGGAAGACTTGATCTTCCTACCTCCTACATGACTTCTATGACATTTAGAGGTACCAAAATGAAGATTTTAATCTTCTACCTCATGCTTGAACTATTGGACATATATTATATAACCTAAATATATTATTCGAATAATCGAATCTTTGATGATGAACTAGTATTCATATGTCGGGGTACTAGATTACATCATCCTAGACTATGATAACTTGTCACGATTCTAATGGAACCTTGTTCCATGAAAACATCTAAACTCCTTCGAGTTTCCTAGTGTCAAGAACAAGCATCATATGTACTAAATGATTATTTTCCATGTTATTCTCATATCTTATTTTTATGTTGTTTTAAACACCGAATCTCGACTCTAAACATACTTGAACCTTAACCCTTATACATTCGGACTCTAAATCTCTACTCGTCAACAATTGGATAATCGGAAAACATATGCAAACTTTGTGAGTATACTCGTACTTTTCCCCTTTTACTTTTACCACTTTTGGGGTGTAACATGTTTACCTATTGAAACTTACACATGAACTTTTGTCTAAACACACGAACATTCCTATAACAATGCTTGTATATGTGATGGCTTGATACTTTAAATTTGGGTGATTCTTATGTGTTGAACTTATCATTAACTTCGTACGAGCCAAACCTTGACATATGTAGCGCTATAGGATTAACGACCCGCCTCTACTGAAACTTTGGTTATGTCATGAGCAAGTTGCGTTTTCTTGGTTTGATATGTTAGACACATGCCATATTTAATGTTTATCTTGAATCGCATGCTTGCTATGAGGAATTGTTCACATTTTTATCTTATGCTATGTATGTACCAAACTTGTATACTCGCCTTTGCTTTTGCATTGAATTATTTTAAACATGTTACAGGTTGATGAGGACGATGCTAAGAAAAGAGATAGCGTTGATGCCTAGATACACATATAGACGTTAGGGTTTAAAATGTTGTATCAAAATTTTGTTATGTTATCATGTTGTTTTGTTAAACTTGTCGTATTTGAATTTCTTGTAATGTTGACTATTTGAAGTTATGAAATGAAATGAAATTTGGATTTTCTAAATATTGTCACAAATAGCGTTATGATGTCTCTAGCAATCTTCACACTTCGTCCCATCCCGATGTTTCCGCCATTGGTTGGGGTGTGACATCATAACCATCTATGAAATCTGCTAAGAAACACTCATCACCATACACATTAGTACCGTTAGTAAAAACATTTAATCTCATTTTTCTATTACCGAATGTCATGTCGACCGTACCATATCGACAATCAATAATAGCATGTGCGGTGTTCAAAAATGGCCGACCCAAAATAACATTTTGTTGTTGAATTGGGTCCGCGGATGAGTAATCTAGCACAAGGAAATCAACGGGATAATAAAACTCATCAACTTTAACTATCACATCTCGTACGATACCCCGGGGAAGTTTATGAGACAAGTCGGCTAATACAACCGTTGTCTCAACTCGCTTCAAAGGATCAAAATTGTATTGGTCATATAACCCCCCGGTAAGATACTTACTCCGGCTCCAAGATCCAATAACGCCCTTGTGGTTTGAAAATTTCCAACTTGGATGTTTATTAGGGGCGTTCCCGGATCTTGTAATTTAGGAGGAAGGTCTCCTTTCAATACCGCACTTACCCGCTCCGTTAAGTCTACCAATTTAGGCACTTTTTGTTGCCTCTTTTGAGTACACAATTCTTTTAGAAACTTAGCGTAAGCGGGTACCTGTTTGATAGCTTCAAGTAAAGGAAGATTAATTTTAACTTGTTTAAAAACCTCCCACATTTCCTCTTTTTGAGGACCCCGTTTTGAAATAAATTTTTTTCTACCCGAATCTAATAAAGTCGAGGGAAATGGTACTTCACTAGATCCCTCACCCTCATTTACTTTTTCTTTTTCTTTATTAACTTCGGGTTTTTCAAAATTGGGGTTTTTAGAAGAAACAATTGGTGGTTCATTTTCTTCCTCACTTTCTTGACCCGTTATATCCTCAACCACCCCATCAACCAAATCCGGTGAAGGATTGGTTTTGTACTCTTTCCCACTTCTCAAAACACTTACATGGTGAATGTTAACATTATTACCTCTTGAAGTACCATGAGACGGGTTTACCTTAGTGTCGCTTGGTAATTGACCTTTGTTTTTCTTCAATTCGGACACTTCGGTTGCAAGTTGACCCATTTGGGTGGTCAAGGTTTGAATCGCTTTGTCTCGGGCCTCATCCTTTTGAATGCGAGCATCATCCATTTGGTTCCTCTTTTGCATCTCCGCTTGCATGCTCTTCAACATTTCCATCATTTCACTACCACCCGAAGATCCCCCTTGTTCTTGACCCGCTTGATATTGCCTTTGGTATCCTTGGTTATTCCCACCTCGATATCCACTTTGATTGTTGTAAGGTTGGCGCGAACCATAGTTTCCTTGGCTACCTTGAAAATTCGGGTTTGATTGATTCGAAGGGTTCCCATAACGAAAATTCGGGTGGTTTCTCAACCCGGGGTGGTAAGTGTTAGAATTCATATTGAAGTTTCTACCACCCCCTCCTTGACCTTGAACGGCATGAACTTCTTCATATTGCCCTTCCACCATTCCTTGGCAATTTTCAGCCGCATGACCTATTTCATTACACAATGCACAAACATCATAAATTTGGTTAGAAGTTTGAACATTACCGTCATCTATTGCGTGCACATGAGGTCGGGCAATGGCCGGTCGTGCTCTTCTTGATGCTTGAGCTTTTCTCTTTGATGTAGTTGCCATGCTCTCCAAAAACTCCCAATCATCATTCTCGTAATTTGTACCAAAAGTCCCACCGGTGATGGACATTAAATCACGAGCATCTTCGGCACTCAACCCCTCGTGAAAGGCATTCATTAATTCCCACAATTCGATTCCATGGTGAGGGCAATTTTTGATCATCATATTGAATCGTTCAAATGCCTCATGGAACATCTCACCATGTTGTTGGAAGCTTCTCAACCCCTTTCTTGCATCGTTGGTCTTTTGGGCGGTGTAAAACTCATCCAAGAAAGTTTGTTGCATCTCCCCCCATGTATATATGGATGCCGAAGGCAATGTGTAGAACCATTTTTTCGCCTTATCTTCCAAAGAAAATTGGAACAATACCAATTCAATATCGTCAGCCGAGAACCCTTGACTCCCAAGAGTGTTACAAATTGAGTCATAAGCTTCCAAATGAAAGTAAGGCTCCTCTGTTGCTAACCCCTTATATTTTGGTAAACTTTGCAAAGAGTTGGTCCTCACTTCAAATGTCCTCCCTTGATCATTGTGAGGAATGACTACCAGTGAAGGGTTATGAGTGATTACTGGCCTAAAATGTGCTTCGATGCCCCTCACGTTTTCTCTAAGGTGCCTCCTTGGTACACCGAACCTACCCCTTGGGGGAATAGGACCCATTGGCCTTGGCACATGCCCTTGTGGTGCAATTGGTTGTTGAAACTGTTGTTGCGGCATTAGTGGGCGTTGAGGTGGTCTTTGAAATTGTGGTTGCACATGTTGCGGCCGGACTTGTTGCAATGGTATAGGGCGTTGCATTTGTGGCCCTTATGGTCTTGGCCGAATGTTTTGTGGTATGAGTTGTTGTTGTTGTGGCATTCCACCGACACTTGCCATCCCTTGCGATTGACTTTGCACATAACCGAATTCTCCTTGATCACCATAACCCCCGTAAGCATATCCATCTTCATCATACCCCTCAAACTCCTCAAATCCTTCATCATACCCATCTCCTTGAATTCCCGACGATTGCCCAAATGGAAGAGTCGAGTATTGGAAACCCGACTGGTTTGATGGTCGAAACGGTGTAGCATGGACAATGGATGAAATTGGTGCTATGGTATGGCTTGAATATGACGGACCCGCACCCAGGAAGAAATGGGATAATGGTGGTATAGTAGTGGAAGGGTTAAATGTGATGGTTGGTTCTTCTTGTGTAGTAATGGGCTGTATGGTGTTGGTTGATGTGACATTTTGAAGTATGGTGGGTTCGGTAGTATTTGGTGGAATGGTGGTATTTGGTGAAGGTTGAGTGGATGTTGGTATAAATGATGAGGTGGATTCACCCGTAGTGGGTGGTGGTGGTGGTGGATCCATGTATCGAAGTGGTGTAATCGGTGTAATTGGTGTTGTTGGTGAACTGCTGATTGTGTTTTCCCTTAACAAAATTCTGTTTGCTCGCAAAGTTCGTTCAATTTCCGGATCAAATGCCAATGGTGAAAGCTTGTGAGAGCTTCTAGTACGCATGCACCTGTAAATACCTGCACACTAACACACCCAGCGTAAACCAGAAAAATAACAAACTTAAGAAAAGCAAAAAATAACACACGTTGCGCACTACTCCCCGGCAACGGCGCCAAAATTTGACGTGATGTCGTGGTCACAATCAAATTTAATCCCAATAACAACTATATAGATAGTGGCAAGTGGGTATCGAACACACGGAGTTTGTGGAATATGTGTTATTTGAAAGTTTATCTAATTTAACTAAATTAATCTAATTGCAAGAGAAATGAAATTCAAGAGTTGGTTTGATTGGATTGGTTTTTTAAAACTAAGAATACTAATTAATTTGCGAAATGTAAGTTGAGGTTGTAAACAATTTGGAGACAAATGACCATCCTAAGTTTCCGGTTTGCTTCAACAATTGTGCTATCCTTTACTAGAAAGAACTACATAGACATAGTTCATGTGAAATTATTTGTTGTGATAAAAGGGAACTAAGTACTCAGATTCCTAGAACATGAGGTTGTTACCCGATGACCAATTGACCCTTACCCAATCCTACTTTTACCCATGATATCTCGGTTGCCAATGGCACCAAGAACGTATGGTTTCAAAGTAGAATAATTATAAAAATCAACAACTTACAACCAAACAAGAACACACCATAATAAACAAAACATAAGTTAATTCATCATTTCTAGAACTATAAAATAAGCACAATAGTTTCACAAACCTTCCACCTAGGATGACCATAAAGTTTTTAGCCACACATGGCTTCAACAAACATCATCATGAAAAATGTAGAAGCAAATATTGTTTACAAAGTTCACCAACAAAAACTAGATAGAGATTAGATGATTGGATGGATAAAAGATGCTTGTCCTCACTCCCAAGTGCTTCTAAAATACTTCCCCACTCGTTCTAGCCAAGTAGTAACCGAAATATTATGATTAAGAACCATAAGTCCTCATCAAAAGACCAATTAATGCATAAGTTACGTTGTTGGATCAATCGGTGCCGTAAGCTACGCCAACCGCCATAGCTTACGGTGGTCAACATATCCCCAGCAGTGTAAGCTACGCCAGGTGCCGTAGCTTACGACGATCATCATTTCTTTACGGCCGGCAGCTCCTGTTTTATGGTGGTCCTTTTTGGCATTAGATGGGGGCCGTAAGCTACGGCCAGGCACCGTAGCTTACGGCGCTGAGATTTGCTTCTTTCCTATTTCTTCACCCAAGCTTCACTTTTTTTACTCCACCAACTTCTAGCAACCAATCATGCCTTCTAAAACCCCCGTTTTGAGCACTTTTGCACCTGCATCATCAATATCTTGTGATTACCTAATTCAAGCAAATAACCGGATAAAATATGGGATTCTGTTCTATTTAAAAGTCTTAAGATTTGTCCTACGGACCACCCGTCAATCCGCCGAAGTCGATGACAAACTGAGTCAAGCTCCTAGTCTAAGGCAAGAACAACATAGTCCATGCAAATCGATATGTCTAACCAACGTTATGGCGCAAATCCAAACTCTACCACTCCAAGTCCGAGAAGGTCTACTCGGGTGTCGAAACCAAACTCGAGGTATGCGATGAATGTAGCGATTACAGAAGTGGAAGAAATAGAAACAGAATGAAGAGGTATGTGATCAAATAAAATGGAACCTTGCAATGTAAGAAGAGATTAAATCAATGAACTGGAATGAAACTTAGTCTTTAGTACCCAAGCCTTAAGAAGTAAAATCAATAACATGCAAGTGGGCATACAAAATTAAGCGCAAGCCTAACTGATCAGTTGAGAGATGTAAAGCAATGTTAATGGCACGTAGATTCTCTAAGCAATATGGTATTGACTATGAAGATACATTCAGTCCTGTAGCCAAAATAACAACAATACGAGTTGTGATAACAGTAATGGCTAGTATCGGATGGAATTTGCATCAAATGGACGTAAAAAATGCATTTCTCTTTGGCGACCTAGATCTTACTATCTACATGGAGTAACCGAAAGGATTTGTAAGTGCAACTAATCCTAATTACATTTGTAAACTCAATAAGGCGATATATGGCTTAAAGCAATCTCTAAGGGCTTAGTTTGGGAAGATGGGAGAGTTCTTACCACATAATGACTATGAGATGTCGAAGTCTGACGCAAGCATGTTTTTCAAGTCAAGTGGGTCGAAAATTGTGGTAATGGTGGTGTATGTAGATGACTTGATAATAACCGGAAACGATAATGAAGGCATTGAACAATTGAAGCAAAACTTGTGTGTTTGGTTCTATATGAAAGATCTAGGAAGACCACTCACTTCCTTGGTCTAGAACTAAACTATGAAGAAGTCGCCATACTTCTTCATCGAAAGTGGTATTGTGCAAATTTGTTATCTCCGTTTGGTATGATCGATTACAAACCTACTAAGATTCCTATGGATAGTATGGTGAAACTAAGCGCTGAAAGTGGAAAGGAGCTAGCTGATCCAACTATGTATGACTGATAGTTGGGAAGTTTGATATATTTGACATTAACCAGACCCGACATAGCATTTGAAGTAGGTGTATTAAGCCATTATATGTAGAAACCTTTGAAACTGCATCTAGATGCGATACGACGTGTGCTAAGGTACATAAAGCACATAATAACTCTTGGCGTGAAGTTTAATGAAGGTGAAGAGTTAAAGTTAGTTGGGCTATGCGATGCAGATTATGCAAGAGACTTAGAGACTAGAAGGTCGACAACGAGATACGTGTATAAGTTGGGTCAAGGAGCTATCACTTGGTATAGTAAACGACAACTAACGGTGTCCTTATCAATGGCCGAGGCAGAGTAACGGGTTGTTGCCATGGCAACCCAAGAAGTGGTATGGCTACAACTTGTTTTGGATGAGTTGAAGCAGAAGGTAGATGATGGTGTAGCTATTATGATAATCTATCAAAAATATATTTGGTAGAAAATCCATCGTTTCATGCAAGGTCTAAGCACATTGAAGTTCACTGCCATTTTGTTCGTAAAAAAGGTTTTGGAAGGCAAAGTCGATTTGAAATATGTGAACACTTATCAACAAGTTGTTGATATGTTTACTTAAAGTCTACCAGTCGAAAAGCTCAAGAAGTTTTGATATGAAATTGGTTTGGAGGAAGTCAACATTGAGAGAGTATTAAAATTGGCAATGTTAGACTAAAACAGGGAGGCACGATTGATCTCAAGGGGTGGTTGGAGGAGATCTATTAAACTTAAAGGTCCTTGGCATATTATTAGTTTAGTTATATTAAAACGTGTTCACATAAATGTTAAGTTGTTTAGAAAAATATCAGGTGTCCTAGTTCTAGTTTAATTCATATTACTAGTTGTATAAATAGGAGCTCTGATTTCTATTCATGTATTTTTGTTTTATTATCAATAAAAAGTGTCGAACATTGAGTTCAAACCCTTGTGTTCTGAGTTATGTTGCTTACGGGTGTGTTCTTGTTGGTTTGATATCGCAATACTTAGGAGCCTACTTTTTTTGGGGGGTGGGGGCACTTACAGAAATGTGTCGCATGCCAAGAAGGTAAGGAATGTCTCAACACATTGGACTCCACTTGACATTTCCAGTTGCATCTGGCCGATCAGGACATCTCCATGGATTTCGTTTTAGGCCTTCATCACACTTGGCAACATGATTTGTTGTATATGTGAATAGAATTCGAAACTAAAGATGCATCACTTACCCAGACAAAAATATGCCTAAAACAGTGTGATTCACATCTAAACATGAGCATTTCCTTTTCAATTATGTTGTAAAATCAAGAAATTATCAATTTGAGTTCTTGGTGCATTTTGAGTTCAATTCCAAACGTATGGAATTTTATGGGAACTATGGAATTCATAAGTATCAAATATGATGTTGTTTATGACTTGTTGGAATTCGTTTGCTTTTTGAAGCTTTGGCAACATGTATTCTTAGTGAATTATGAAGATTTTGAGCAAGTTATGTTTCTATCATCACCAACTCATAAGAGTTCACCATCATCTCTATTAAATGGACTTAAAATTAAAATATGCGAATAATTAGTGAAAAATTGTTTTCTTTTTTTTCCTTTTTTTTTAAAGCTTATGTTTTACACCAAATCAAACTTAGGGTGTAAGGAGTGGTTAAACACTTGAGAGTGGCATGTTGGTTCAGTTCTGTTTATACATGAAGGAAAACATTAAAACATACCTGTTATAGCAGACAGTGCGTTGGAGAATCCAGTAATGGAGTTTGACATGCTTGTCATCATGATCTGGTTCCTCCTTAGGGTGCTGACTAATGATGGGGACTTAGAAAACCGAAAAGGGATATCGGTTAGGAGAGGAGGTCGAACTAATGATGTTATGGCTAATGGGGTGTGTGTAATTGTGTAACTGAGTAACCCCCTTAACCTCCACATAATTCTCCTTATATAAGCACCCAGGAGGAAACCTAATTAGTTAATAAGGGTAATATGGTCCATCAACAATTACCAACTAATTATTTAATAGGTTCTAATATATTTTGATCTCTATAATGTAAATGATTATGATGGCTATAGATTAAATATCAATACGTAATATATTTAATCTTACATTCTCCCACTTAGCCGAGTAATCATTTACTATGAGTATTAGATAAGCCTGATCAGGAGTTAACACTCATTTTAGCCTTAAACAAGTACTATAGCAGAAAAATACAGCCGTTGAATCATTATGCGACTCAGGACCCCCATTAATCATACTATAGCCTTAATTTAAAACCTAATCATCATGATCAAAATACGCGTAAGCCCTTTGTTTGACTTGTAATTTTATTTGTCTATATGCCATTATACCGGTTGAACATATTCTAACAAACATACAAAATCAAACTGAGGAAATTTCATTAATCATAAACATAAGCTAGTACAATATGCTCAAATAAGGTCTTTATTAAATCCCATATTCCGAACATGTTCTTCATAAACCTTAGGAGGGAGACCTTTAGTCATCGGATCCGCAAGCATATCCTTAGTACTAATATACTCGATACATAGATTATTTTCCTCAACTCGTTTACGTACAAATAGATATTTCATATCGAGATATAAACCAGCTCCAGTCGAACTGTTACTGTTCGAGAAACTAACGGCAGCTGAATTATCACAGTAAAGCTTCAATGGTCTAGAAATGGAATTAACAATTTTGAGCCCAGTGACCAGATTTCTAAGCAACATTCCATGACAGATTGCGTTATAAACAGCAATGTACTCTGCCATCATTGTGGAAGTTGTGGTCAACTGTTGTTTATGACTCTTCCATGAGATAGAGCCGCCTGCTAACATAAAGATATAGCCCGAAGTGGATTTCTTGTCATCTTTGCACTTGGCAAAGTCAGAATCAGAATAGCCCACCACTTCTAAATGATCACTTCTTCTATAAGTCAGTTTATAGTCTTTCGTCCCTTGCAGATATCGAAGTACCTTCTTAGCTATTTTCCGGTGATCTAGGCCAGGATTAGTCTGATAACGGCCTAGCATTCCAGCAATATAAGCGATATCTGGGCGAGTACAGACTTGAGCATACATCAAGCCCCCGACTACTGACGCATAAGGTATCTGGCTCATTTGCTCCTTCTCAACCTCTGTTGTCGGACACTGGAATGAACCGAAAACATCTCCCTTAACTACTGGAGCGACGGAGGGTTTGCACTGTTGCATGTTGTAACGTGTGAGGACACGATCTATGTAAGCCCTTTGGGACAATCCTAAGATCCCTTTGTTTCTATCTCGGTGGATTTCGATGCCAATGACGTAAGAAGCATCTCCGAGATCCTTCATGTCGAAGTTATGCGAAAGTAACCGCTTCGACTCATGCAACATGTCTAAACTATTACTTGCCAATAGAATATCATCTACGTAAAGGACAAGTATAGTAAAGTTACTCCCACTCATCTTGAGGTAGGTGCATTGATCCACTTGATTCTCCATAAAACCTTGCTTCTTCATGACTTCATCAAACTTGAGGTACCACTGACGTGATGCTTGTTTTAACCCGTAAATGGATTTCTTCAACTTACAGACTAGATGCTCCTGACCCTCAGGTTTAAAGCCTTCAGGTTGTTTCATGTAAACATCTTCGTCCAAATCCCCGTTAAGGAAAGCGGTTTTAACGTCCATCTGATGTAACTCCAAATCAAAATGAGCTACTAGGGCCATGACGATCCTTAATGAATCTTTACGAGAGACGGGTGAAAACGTCTCTTGATAATCAATTCCCTCTTTCTGAGTATAGCCCTTTGCAACCAATCTCGCTTTGTAGCGTTCAACGTTCCCATTCGGATCCAGTTTTGTTTTGAACACCCATTTGCATCCTACGGGTTTGACTCCGTTGGGTAATTCTACCAAATCCCAAATGTCATTTTTCTTCATGGATTCAAGCTCATCAATCATTACTTTATTCCATTCAGAAGACTGATCACTGTTAATGGCTTCATTGTAAGAGATAGGATCATTGAGCTTTCCGGGATCCATTTCAGTCAGGTAGGTAACATAATCATCCCAATTAGTAGGCCTTCTTTGCCTAGATGACCTCCTGAGTGGATTATCGGGTTCAGCGTTGTCTTGGTTTTGAGCGTTTGATGCGCCTTCGTCATGAGGTATAATGGGTTCTGATTGTAGAGGTGAATTTGGAGTTGGTGCAGTAGCTTCAGGTGCAGTAGTTGCATTGGGTACAAGAGGAGTAATCGGAGTAATGGTAAGCGACGAGTCTCCCCCCCCCCCCCCCCCGCGTCTTGTACTTCTTGCAATTCTTCGTAAGGGTTGGTACTGCTCCCACTGACCTTGAAATCCTCCAGGAACGCGGCACGCTTAGTTTCAACAATACGGGTGACATGGGAAGGACAATAGAAACGATAACCCTTAGAGTTCTCAGGATACCCGATAAAGAAACAGGTAACTGTTTTAGGGTCAAGTTTCCTTAGGAAAGGATTGTAAAGTTTTGCTTCAGCAATGCAGCCCCATACTTTCATATATTTAAGACTCGGTTTCCTTCCTGTCCAAAGTTCATAAGGAGTTTTAGGGACAGACTTAGAAGGAACTCTATTGAGTATATGAACAGCTGCTTTTAATGCTTCAGTCCAGAGGAATAATGGTAAATTAGTGTTGGCTAACATACTGCGCACCATGTTCATAAGGGTACGGTTTCTTCTTTCAGCGACACCGTTCTGCTGAGGTGTACCAGGCATGGTGTATTGGTTCACAATCCCCTGGCCCTTACAAAACTCATAAAATGGACCAGGAGCTTGACCCACATCAGTATGTCTTCCATAATATTCACCGCCTCTATCTGATCTCACAACTTTAATCTGACGATCTAATTGCTTTTCAACTTCAGCCTTATAATCTTTAAAAGTTGTAAGAGATTCAGATTTCTCCTTAATAAGATACAAGTACATGTAACGAGAATAATCATCAATGAAAGTGATAAATGAAGCATGTCTTGTTATGCCAGCGATTTGGTAGGGACCACTAATGTCAGTATGAATGAGTTCTAATAAATTAGAACTCCTAGTGGCACCTTTCTTATTCGCTAATGTCATTTTACCTTTAAGACATTTGACACATGTTCCAAAATCAGAGAAATCGAGAGGAGGTAAGACATCATCCTTTATGAGACGATTTAATCGTTCTTTTGAAATGTGGCCTAAACGCTGATGCCACAACATGGATGAAGTCTCTAAGTCTCGTTTCTCTTCCATCTTTGTGAGTGATTCATTAATATTATATGACAACAAAGATTTGGAAAAGTTATCTTCTAGTTCTAATCTATAGAGACCACCATCCAGAATACCAGTACCATAAAGAACCGAATCATAGAGGATAGAGAGTTTGCGATAACCATGGGAAACAATAAAACCGTCCATGTCTAACTTTGGTCCTGATACAAGGTTCCGAGTTACCTCAGGAACATATAAGGTATCATAAAGTTTAATACATAAACCAGTTTTTGTAACTAATTGTAATGTTCCAATGGCCTTCACTTCTAATTCTCGATCATCCCCAACCTTAAGCGTTCTTTGGTTTCTTTCCAGCTTCCGGATTGAAAGGAATCCCTGAGTAGAATTGGTAACATGAACCATAGAACCAGAATCAAACCACCAAGAATTAGCAGGAACACTTAAATTATAGGACTCAAGTATCATAAAATAATCATTACCTTTCTTAGCCAGCCACTCCTTAAAGTCAGGGCATTCCTTCTGCATGTGTCCTGTCTTTTTACAGAACTTGCAGCGGATACTGCCTAAGGAGTTCTTAGAGCTGGAAGGTGCACTTGTATTAGAATTAGGATTAGGCCTTTGGACTTTTGAAGCATCCTTCCTCTGATAATTGTTCTTCCTTTTCTTAGAATTGGAGGTAGTGAAGTTTGCAACATCAGTATGGCGATCCATCCTCATACGCTCTTCCTCCTGTACGCACATAGCGACCAGTTCACTCATTGTCCATTTGTCCTTTTGAGTGTTGTAATTGATCTTGAATGCTTCAAAGGACGAAGGAAGCGAAGTAATGATGAAATGAACAAGGAAACCATCACTGATTTCCATTTCCAGCCCCTTCAGCTTATTGGCCATGTCATTCATCATCATGATGTGCTCGCGAATGTCGCTCCTCCCATCATACTTAGTTGTCACCAGCTTGAGAATAAGGGTACTAGCGTGTGCTTTAGACGTCCCCTTGAACTGCGCCTCCACAGAAGCCAAGTAGGTTTTAGCATCTTCAGAATCAGGAATAGCTCCCCTGATAGCATTGCTTATGGACTGCTTCATAAACATGAGACACATGCGGTTACACCTAGTCCACTTTTCATGAAGTATCTGCTCAGTAGCAGTACTCTGAGTGGTAAGGTCCGCTGGCTTATTCTCCCTTAGAGCATAATCAAAATCCAGCAGCCCAAGCGTAAGCATGAGAGCATCCTTCCATGCAGCAAAGTTATCACCAGTCAAAGATGGAATCCCCTGATTTAGTGCTGATAGTGGAAATAAGATGAGCAAGTTATGATACTAAGGAAGAAGTCCTAATGTGATCTAAGGGCACGTTAAACTAAGGCAGGCATAAATAATGACCATTTTACGTTATGAAGCTGTGATATTGTCTATTACTAACATCAAAATAATAGACTTAGTTAAAAATTCTACTTAAACGAAGACAAAACAGCTTTGGCCAGAAGTGTAATCATTTAAGCATATGTGCAAAGTGGTTGTAACAAATCAGCTTTGGCCAGAAATTGAAACAATCACTTTAGTTATGCACTTGTTAAGTATGTCATCTATGAAAGAATTAAATCAGCTTTGGCCAGATATTAAAACATTCATGCTTATGATGTACACTTAACATAGCTTTCGTAATACTTGAATGATAAGTAGATGTATCAAGTCAGCTTTGGCCAGAAATGATACATCAGAATCAAGTTAAGCTATTTTGGTTTTGTAAAACATTATCTGATTCTGATTATTTAACTAAATAACTACAAAACCAATTATTTAATAGCAAACTACCCGTTAGCGCGGATTGCAACCTTGTTATGAGATTTCGAGTCAGGTCTCGACTGAGTTATGAGATCTCGAGTCAGTTATGAGGTATTGAGTCGCAACCTTGTTGTCACGAGTCGAAACCATGGTCTCGACTACTATTCTTATGAGCTCTCGAGTCATGATGAGGTCTCGAGTCGCAACCACGGTCTCGAGTTATGACGTTATGGTCTCGAGTCGCAACCTTTGTCTCGAGTTATGACGTTATGGTCTCGAGTCGAGACCTTTGAGCCCTTATGATTTCGAGTCAAGACCTTATGGTCTCGAGTCGAGATCTGTTGGTCTCGAGTTGTGAAGGTTTTAAGGACCTGATGATTTCGAGTCGAGACTGATGGTCTCGAGTCGTAATCTGATGATCTCGAAGCTTCCTGTTAACAGCTATTAATTGTGATAACATAACTAAAAATTCGAAATCTAAGGGATTATGAGATATTATTTCCTGTTTTAAGATGATCTAATTTTATCAACATATTTCAAAAAATTATAACTGTTTATCTAATAACATTTTTCGAATAAACTTAAAAGATAAAATTGGATCAAACATGGAAAAAACACTCATTAATCCTAAAACATTCCAAAACATAACAGAATTATCGAATTTTCCCAAGAACATGATGAACCCTAAAAACATAAAACATAAATTCTGGAACCCGAAACCTGAATATTAATAATTTTTCTAAACAGACTTCGGTTAAAACATAATCCAGTTAATTTCGAATGAACATATGATTAATCTTTTTCCGAAAACAATGATCTCGAGTCGATCTTCATGACTCGAAACCGGCTGTGATGGTTTTGAAGTTATAAAAAATCCGTTTTCCAAGTTTCAATCCCAGAATTATGGATACGAAAACAGAACTGACTAATCAACACATGCTCTGATACCACATGTTGGTTCAGTTCTGTTTATACATGAAGGAAAACATTAAAACATACCTGTTATAGCAGACAGTGCGTTGGAGAATCCAGTAATGGAGTTTGACATGCTTGTCATCATGATCTAGTTCCTCCTTAGGGTGCTGACTAATGATGGGGACTTAGAAAACCGAAAAGGGATATCGGTTAGGAGAGGAGGTCGAACTAATGATGTTATGGCTAATGGGGTGTGTGTAATTGTGTAACTGAGTAACCCCCTTAACCTCCACATAATTCTCCTTATATAAGCACCCAGGAGGAAACCTAATTAGTTAATAAGGGTAATATGGTTCATCAACAATTACCAACTAATTATTTAATAGGTTCTAATATATTTTGATCTCTATAATGTAAATGATTATGATGGCTATAGATTAAATATCAATACGTAATATATTTAATCTTACATGGCAAACTAAAAAATCAACCAATGAGAGTGTGACATGTCAAAGTGGTAAACTATGCTCAGAAGTGTTGGCAATGGTTAGATACTTGGTGAAGTGGTAAACTATTTAAAAAAAAATGTTATATGTGAACAATCATGATATGATGATCAATCAAACAGCAAAACAAGATAAAATAGCGACAAAATCAAGCGACAAAACTCTTATTAACCCAAACCAAAAATTTGCCCCCCCCCCAAGAACCCTTGATCTTACAACTGTAAGACCTGAAACGATACAGAGAATACAAACAGTGTCACAACGATCATCCACTGATGATCGTCAACAAGAAACAACAATGAACTCTCAAGAAATACAGGCGAGAGTAGAGACATCAACCACTGCGATACAATTGCCTTAACAAACCCTAGAACTATACTAAAAGTGAAAGTGAAAATATGTGAGAGATTAATATCCACAAATGAGCAGCAACTCCCTTTTTTATATCAACAGCCACAAGCAATTACATTCAGGTCCAAAACAATGGCTGAAGATGATCGTGGCCCCTGCAATATTACACAATACACCCTCAAGATATTTTTAATTAGTTGCAACAACTTGAACCAATTAATAACTTCTAGTAACAAACCATCAGTGAAGCCCAGTTCTCAAAAAAGCCCAATAAACAACAACTGGGTCCAGAACACGTGAACAGAATTCACAACAAGCCCAAAAGGATGACCAATGTTTTATAACATTTTATCACCCCCCCCCCCCCCTTCATCCATTTGGCTTAAACAAATCAACCATTCCCAGTTTTTCACAGAAATAATTAAGTAGATTAACACTTAAACCTTTGGTAAAGATGTCAGCCAATTGACTTTCAGTGTCAATCTTTTCAGTTCTTGTAAATCCTGTAGAGATCTTTTCCCTTAGAAAATATAAGTCTATCTCAAAATGCTTTGTTCTTTCATCAAAAACTGGGTTTGCAGCTATAGAAATAGCTGCATTACTATCACAAAACATTTTAATAGGTAACTCACAACTTACTTGCAGCTCTTTTAACACATTAACAAGCCAAACAAGCTCACACGTAGCAGAACACATAGATCTGTATTCAGCTTCTCCTGACGACCTGGAAACCGTACTTTGTTTCTTGCTTTTCCAAGACACCAAATTTGTGCCTAAGAAAATGCAGAAACCTGTGACGGATTTCCTACTAACCAGGCATTTTGCCCAATCCGAATCAGCATAACATGACAAACAAAAAATTGCATCTTTCCTAAACATAAGACCTTTTCCAGGACTAGACTTCAAATATCTCAACAAACGTAAAGCCACTTTAAGGTGTCCTTCTGTAGGACTATGCATGAACTGACTTAGATATTGAACAGTATAGCTAATGTCAGGACGAGTTAACGACAAATAAATTAATTTTCCTATCAGTTTCTGATAGTTAGTTACATCAACAACATTCTCAGCATTACTTTCAGTTTTAGAATTAACCATATGATTTAGTTCAATCGGAGTAGACACTGGTTTACATCCTAAATATCCAAACTCACTTAGTAATTCTAAACAATATTTTCGCTGACTTAAACACAAACCAGATTGATTATACAACACTTCTATTCCCAAAAAATACTTAAGTACACCTAGATCTTTAATACGAAATGTGTCACTAAGCATGGTTTTCACTTTATTAATCTCAGAATTATTATTTCCAGTTATAACTATATCATCTACATAGACTAACAAAATAATAAACACAGAGTTTTTAGACAAAATATACAAAGAATGATCACATACACTTTGCACAAAACCAACACTCAGAAGAACATTTGTAAGCTTTTCATTCCATTTTCTAGGCGCTTGCTTTAAACCATAAAGCGACTTAACAAGTTTGCATACTTTATTTTCACCTTTAGTATAATACCCCTCGGGAAGTGTCATATAAACATCCTCAGAAATAGACCCATATAAAAAAGCATTATTAACATCAAGCTGAAACAACGACCACTCATTTTGAACAGCTATACTCAGCACACACCTAACAGTCACCATTTTAACGACCAGAGAAAATGTTTCTCCAAAATCAATACCCTCACGTTGACTATAACCTTTCGCCACTAAACGAGCTTTATATCTCTCAATCTCTCCATTTGCTTTGTATTTTATTTTATAAATCCAATTACATCCTATCGGTTTTCTATCCCTAGGTAAATCTACAATTTCCCAAGTTCGGTTTCTAAGTAATGCTTCCATTTCAAGATTCATGGCATCAACCCACCTTGAATCATTAGAAGCTTCATTAAATGAACGTGGTTCACTTAGCTTATTTAAACGACTTGTAAAGCAGAAATTTTCAGCAGTTAAACAAGTATAATTTACCACTTTTCCTATATCATATTTAACACTACTGTTTAACACAAAATTATCAAAACGTTTTGGTAAAATAGTACTTCTAGAAGATCTCCTAAGACCAGAAGTGGTCCCCTCAGACGGGTGGATCTCATCTGTTGGTACAACAGTGTCCTCTGCCCTGCCAGACTCCACCCTAACACTACTTTCTACACCAGATCCTAAGTCATGACTCGACTCAACAGAACTTGGAGTGGCAGACGTAGAGGGAACTGGTTGCTGATCATCACTGTTTGTACCATGAGACTCAGCAATACCCTCTTCATCATCGGGAGTATGAGAAACTTCAGATGTAAACATTTCGTATGAATCAAAGAAATTGATATGATTTAATGTTTTATCAAAACCAGATTGTTCAGTTATGAGTTTAGACTTAAAAGGATAAACATATTCATAAAATTTTACGTCTCTAGAGAAAAATATTTTTTTCTCGTCTAAACTCCAGAGTTTATAACCTTTTTTTGTATTAGAATATCCAATTAGAACACACTTATCAGCATGATAAGCAAATTTATCAGACTCATTTAACACAGTACTAAAACATAAACAACCGAAGTTTCTCAAATGGGATAAGGAGGGTTTAAAACCAAACATAAGTTCATACGGACTCTTACCACCTAACACCGAGGAAGGAAGCCTGTTAATTAAGTAGACAGCAGTTAGCACACAATCACTCCAAAACCTTAACGGCAAACAACCCTGAAACATCAGAGCTCTGGCTATATTTAAGAGGTGTCGATGTTTACGTTCAACTATTCCGTTTTGCTGCGGTGTATACGAGCAAGACGTTTGGTGTATGATACCTTTACTGTTACAAAATATGGTCATCTGATTATTTACAAACTCAGTACCGTTATCACTACGGAAAACTTTAATCTTACTTTTAAACTGAGTTAGTACAAGCTCATAAAAAATTTTAAGATTTTCGTAAACCTCCGTTTTATTTTTCAAAAGATAACACCAAACAGACCTTGAATAATCATCCACCACAGTCAAAAAATATTTATAACCTTCATAGCTACTAATTTTATACGGACCCCACAAATCTAAATGAACCAAATCACCAACATTCTTAGACTTATGTTCACTAAGCGGAAAAGGTACCCTAACTTGTTTAGATTTATGACATATCTCACACGGACCATGTTGAACAGTGTTGATACCTAGACTTCCTTTTAAAACAGCCAGAACTTGATCTGAAGGGTGACCTAGCCTACTGTGCCACATATTAGACTTCAACACAGTATTAAAACAAGTATTCACAGAATTACCATATCTACCAATCATGTAAAGACCATTATCCTGTTTACCAATCACCAGGATTTTCTTTGATTTCAAATCCTGTAACATGCAATTGTCTTCATTAAATAACACAGCTATTCCATTATCTTTAGCAAGCTTATGAACAGATAACAGATTAACACTATAATCAGGCACATAGAAAACATCTTTTAAAACAACTCCATTAATCAATTTTAACTCACCAATTTTTATAACTCTTACACTAGTGCCATTAGGGTGACCAACAGTTAAACCGCATTCAGAAACGTCCACACAATTAAACATGTCTTTATCAGTTTTAATCATGTGTTGATTAGCACCAGAATCAACAATCCAATTATATTCAGTTTCAAAACTTAAACTACTAGAACAACACATATAACTACTAGTAAAATTAGACATATTGACCAACTTACCTCCCATATTTGACTTTATCTGCTCTCCCCCAGACTTTTCACCAACTAAACTTAACAATTTAGCTATCTGCTCAGAGGTAAATGGTATAGAAGATACAACAGGACTAGAACAAGCACCAGATACCAGATTTATTACTACCAGTAACAATACTAGAATTATTACTACTATTATTATTCCTAGCAACTTGTCCTGTATTTCTTTTTTTCATACCAGGGGGATATCCTATAATCTCAAAACAACGGTCAACTGTATGACCTAACATATTACAATGGGTACATTTCAAATTAGTATTAGGACCCCTAAAATTTCTTCTTCTGGAATCAAAATTCTGATTAGTTTTAGATACAAAAGACACACTCTGATTCTTTGACCCACTACTAGCAATCCTATGAGATTCTTCTCTAGAAATAATAGAAAAAGCAACTTTGACAGAAGGAAATGGCTCTCTGGTTAGTAGATTTGTTCTTACAGGTTGATATACGTCATCAAGACCCATAAGAAACTGCATTAATTTGATTAAAGTTGAGAAATCATTATAATCTTTAGCTGCTTGACAAGAACATGAAGGCAGATGCACCATTGCATCAAACTGCTTCCACATAGTTGTCAGTTTGTTATAATATTCAGCTACACTACTTCCATTTTGAGAAACACAGTTTATCTTTTTATAAAGATCATACACCACAGAGCCATCTACTTTATCAAAGGATTCTTTTAAATCTAACCATACTTCAGAAGCAAGTTTTGAAAAAACTTGCCCCAAAAACAATTCTTCACAAATAGAATTCAACAACCAAGTAATGACCACAGAATTGCATCTATCCCATTGGGTAGCCAGAACCTCATCATCTTTTGATCTTATTACCTTCCCATCTATAAATCCATATTTATTTTTAGCTTCTAAGGCTAATTTCATAGCATTTGACCAAACAGAATAATTTTCAGTACCTTTTAGTTTGATACTAACTATGGTCAGACTACTAGAGTCACTTGGATGAAGGTACAAGGGGGCTATGTCCAATTTACTTCTTAAGGTCTAAGAGGTACCTTCCTTATCACCCATGATAACAATACACAAGACAGCAACAAACAACAGATAACAGATCACAAAGAATAAAAAAAACAACAACAATCTAGGACGAAGCTGAGTCAGGGACCAGATTCCAGGTTCGTCACTCGATGGTGCCTGGACAAGCCTTTACTCAGGAGCCACTCCTAAACACAAGAATCAGATAATAACCAAGAACAAAAAATACACAGTAACAAACACAGATCAGACCAGATCTAGACAATCAAGAACAAACACAAAAGACCAAACAATGCAACAGATAACAAGTAAGACTCGATCAAGTGCCGGCCCGACTAGTCCGGTAAACAGAATGCCTAGACACAACAACCGAATGATGCAGAAATAAAAAATGTAAAGAAGAAACGAGAGGAACGATCTTACAGCGGGTGCAAGCAACTCCAAATAATATCAGATCTGTAGTTTTCTAGAACTACAAGACCTGATGTAGAACAGAAAAACACCTCGAGCCAACTGGTTAGTTTGCCCTGAACCTTCGAGGGTTACAGAGACTAACACAGCCGATAAGCCGGAAAGCAGATCAGAAGTCAGGAACCCTAAGTTAGGGTTCCGTTCAGCACCAAACAGTATATCACCAAGACACCACAGATCTAAGCAGATCTGTCACCAATCAAAAGTTTCCGAGCACAGAAACCCTAGACAACACAACAACTGCAATCAGAGAACACAAAATATAAAGCGGAAGAACACCAAACAATTAAAAATGATCATCAACAGGAGCACGACGGCTCTGATACCATGTGAACAATCATGATATGATGATCAATCAAACAGCAAAACAAGAGAATATAGCGACAAAATCAAGCGACAAAACTCTTATTAACCCAAACCAAAAATTTGCCCCCCAAGAACCCTTGATCTTACAACTGTAAGACCTGAAACGATACAGAGAATACAAACAGTGTCACAACGATCATCCACTGATGATCGTCAACAAGAAACAGCAATGAACTCTCAAGAAATACAGGCGAGAGTAGAGACATCAACCACTGCGATACAATTGCCTTAACAAACCCTAGAACTATACTAAAAGTGAAAGTGAAAATATGTGAGAGATTAATGTCCACAAATGAGCAGCAACTCCCTTTTTTATATCAACAGCCATAAGCAATTACATTCAGGTCCAAAACAATGGCTGAAGATGATCGTGGCCCCTGCAATATTACACAATACACCCTCAAGATATTTTTAATCAGTTGCAACAACTTGAACCAATTAATAACTTCTAGTAACAAACCATCAGTGAAGCCCAGTTCTCAAAAAAGCCCAATAAACAACAACTGGGTCCAGAACACGTGAACAGAATTCACAACAAGCCCAAAAGGATGACCAATGTTTTATAACATTTTATCAGGTTGAGATTGGAATGGACCCCACCTCACACTACCCTCTCTTTCTCTCTCATACCCTCCCTTCACTATTTCGGCAAGCCTACACTGATTTGGCAATGAAACCGAGCGGCAAAGGGGTCGGCGGCGGTGTTGCCGCGCGGCAAAACCCTTTGCCACTCCCCTTTGCCGCACCACTCCGGACACCCTAAGTTTTAAAGGTACGGATTGAAGGTTGATTTCAGATGATATTTTTATACCTATGATGGGTATAAGTTTTAAAGGTACGGATTGAAGTGATTAAACATGAATTTGTAGGTTTGGTACCAACATGGTTGTTTGGGTATGGGCATTGGGTCTAGGTCTTCTAAATTCATTTTTAAGTGATTTAATGTAGTCAATTGGGTGCCTATGGTTGAATGAGATTAGTTTGAGTTTGGCTGGTAATGAAAGTGGTTAAAGTGGCCAGTAGGTTATTCTAGTTAAGCCTTGTGCTTAAAGAATAACACATTAATTAGAATTTGATTAATTTTTAGGATATCAAATTATCATGGTGTGAACGTACAATTAGAGAGCTCAAGACACAAAGCAAGGACATTCTACTTCCCAAACTAATAAGGATAAATACAGAAGTTAATATTCACCCAATCCTCCCAAACTAAATATATATAGAGAGACATAGTGAAAAGGGTGTGAGATATTAGGATGTGGGAATAATGCGAGCCTAAATACACTAATCGACTCAAGGTGGTTTACAGGGACAAGCATAATATCAATAAACAACTAAATAGTGACAGGTACATGATTTCCCTTTAGGGTTCATATTATATAGCTTTGTTTTCCCGCGTAGTATATGTTCATTCAATTTTTTCGAGAAAGAAAAAAGTTAAATAAACAAACGAAGAGATGGACGGTTTGGCTTCTTGTAGTGGATCTCTTATATATATTTTTTATAGTATGAGAACCTATTTTTGTGATTATAGTGGGATAAGACTGTAAAAGACTAAGAGTGATTATTAAACAAAAGCATTTACACTTGTAATAATTAAACAAAGAATAATCTATATGCCTACGGTAAGTGGCAAATTAATGGCATCCTCGATGGAGGCACCATGAGTTTTATGCAATTTTAAGGATATATTTCTCTTCGATCAAACGATTTTTTATACATATAAAATGATTTTTTATAGCTCAGCGGCACACACTACCAATGAAGTTCATTGCCCATATGTGAAGCTGTAGTGGCGCGGGTTCGACCCTTGTGGTGCCCTGATCATGTGGATGGTGTGCAGAGGTAATTTGCTGGCATCATAACCCTTATGGGGTGGGATGATGAGTATCCTATGGCAGTACCAAGGACAGGGTTCCTTCCTAAACCCTTTTTTCTCCATCTAGCATCCCCTCATTTACTTTAGCTTAACAATTAATAACTTTCTTTCTCAATTTTCAGCACAACAATCATTAATCTATATAACTAACATACAATCACTAATATCAACACAAACATGTTACATGTTCCTTGGTAAAATTTATATAAATATCTTTATATTTGGGTTGATTTCGTGTCTAGTGTTTTGGTTAAAAAAAAATATTAGATACTTTAATATTATCATGGATCACTTCTTTACCCGGTTCACATGTGGGATGCTTAATACGAGAAACAACTATAAAATTGGCCCAATTATAAGCACCGAGTTATTAAGCACAAATCTGGCCCTTATTTTAGCCACATAAAAATTGGGCCTGCATCTTAAACCATCCTAAATGAAAAGTAAATTCCAAAATCATTTTGGGTTTAGGCTGTAGATCAGTCAAGTGAAGCTAGGAATAAAGTTGAGCTTGATCTTAAATTAGAGGTTGTTTAAAACAAGTTCACTGTAGTCACTTGATTTAACTTGTGTGCCAAATCTATCATGGGGAATCCGCGCGTTGCAGCGGAGTCGACAATATGGGGCGAGAACATAATTCAAATCTAAAAACGTTAAAAAATCGTATATACGTTGTGTGTGTATATATATAAAACCACTCGCGGTTTGCGGCTGCAACGTACGGGAAACCCTTATGATAAACAAGGAAACCCTTATGATAAACATTATATAATCTACTACAACATTTTTTATCTAGTGGGAAACCCGCGCGTTGCGGCGGAGTCAACAATTACATCTAAATTCTTAACTAACTTCTCTACAATTAAAAAACACATTTTAATTTTGGTTAATTGATTAGTCCTTTAGTTCAAATACACAAATACAATGGAATGTATTTTTGAATATATGTTCTTGATGAATGTGATGAGTTTATTATCCAGAAGGACATAAGGTTATTTTTTATTATTTATAAATAATATAATATCATCTTAAAATTTGATGGAATTTACCATTTTGTACACAGAAAATTCTTTATATAGTAATATAGATTAAATTCTTCGAAAAAAAAAATAGTACATGTTTAGTTAAATATCGCAACATGATAATTTGAAATTATCAACAGCCACATATCACATCGAACAAGTACAATATTTCTAAGATGAACTGAGTTATTATCCGTGATTTTTTTTTTTGTTGAAATATGATAAAATAAATTTATTTGTTTAGGACTCCTTTAAATGTAAAGTTAAACTCCTTAATTCAGATGTTTTAAAATTGGGGTAACTTTGTAGAATAGTAACCAAGTTTTAAAAATGTTCCAATTAGGTCACTCAAGTTTCAAAAGTGTTCCAATCAGGTCACTCAACATTCATTTTTCATAAAAGTTAAGGGTTTTTCATCCATTTCATAAGTAACCATGGTGATGTGGATTTTTGTTTCTTTTTTCTCTTTTATTTGATGCTAACTTTGAGTGATGACGTGAATTGTAACTTGTTTTTTAATTTTTAATGTAATTAAAGCGTTTTTATTTTTAATAAATATAATTTCATATATTAAAATAATCCGACCCCAACATCTTATTCTTCATTTTTTTCTTGACACATAGAAAAAAAAACATGACTCGATTTGAATGTTAAGTTATTAAATTGAGACAAAAACGATACGAGTGACCTAATTAGAACACTTTTGAAACTTGGTTACTATTCTGTGACATATTCCCTTTAAAATTTGATCCACTTTCTACAACTCGTGCATACGTTTCGAATTTGTTTTTATTTGTCGAGTAATTTAAGAGCTAAAGATCGTAGTTCTCGAACGAACATCCGAAAAGATTCTGGGCCTCAGGAGTCGGTATTTTTCTTCCAAAGATTATAGTACCAAGTACTTTCTGGCGAGCTCTAATATGATCAGATTTATAAGTAAGCATTTCTTGTAAAATATAAGCAACGATAAATCCTTCTAAAGCCCAAACCTCCATTTCTCCTACCCGTTGCCCCCTGGCCCTTCCTTTAAGGGGTTGTTGTGTAAGACGTGAATAACGCCCACTAGAACGCCCATGTATTTTATCATCAACTTGATGAATTAATTTCAAGATAAAAGGCTTTCCTATTATAACAGGTTGTTCAAAAGGATCCGCTCTTGCGATGCTTCTTCACCCCAGGTCACCAACTAGTGGAAGAGTCGAAAGCAGAGTAGAAACAAACCTTTAGTCACGTAGGGGCCCTTAGAGCGTTCTTTTGAGGATCTTAACTTAATCAGCAGAGGGGTGGAGTAATTCAATGCCAAGTGTTGGTTTTCAATTCCATTCTATTGAGGGATCAACAAGGACCAAGTGTTTTCTTCGTAGTTTACCCATGTAAAACGGTATGATGGAAAGCCGGATGTGGGGCTATTCATCTTCCCTTACGGGCTTATGGATCTAGTGGCTCGTCCCAGTAAACTACTACCTATACTAATTATACTAACTACTTAGTTATCGTCACTGGCTGCAGATCTGGCTTGGCTTGATAGCCTATTGAATAGGATGGAGGAAGCCTTGTCCCTAGCTTCTGAAACAAGAGAACGGACTGACTCTAACTAATCAACTCCTACTAACAAGAAGTGTAAGGGCAAACCTCGTCCTAGATTGGTATCAAGATGTAATGTAATGGTGTTCTTCCCGTAAGGTTATGTGTTGTGGGTTTAGTCATAATCATGCCCAACATCTTTTCTGAGGGCGTCATGGGCGCGAACACCACTACGGGTGGGCTCTGAAGAGGCGTGGGGGCGGGTTTGAGTGTTTTTTTATTTTCAACAAATCGTATTTAGCCACCTCAGCCTCAACCTAGAATACGCTAGTATGTTTCCATATGTTATAGCATGAAATAAAATAACTAGGATATTTAACCTAGTTAAATACTTAGGGGTTGTTTAGCAACTTCTGAATGGGTAAGTGCTAAACTAGTAAGAGGTCTAAACCATTAAGTATTGAACCAATAAGAGGTCTGAACCATTAAGAGCCAGTATAATGCTTAACCGTTCAGAGGCAAATGTCTGACCAATTCAGATAAGAGGTCTAACCATTCAGACTTAGTATAATGCTTAACCATTTAGAGGAAAATGTCTGAATAATTCAGACATCTGCTCGCGAAACAAACAATCTGAACCATTAAATGTTGAACAAGTAAGATGTCTAAACCATTAAGAGCCCCATTAAGAGCTAAACAAACAACCCCTTAGTCAAACAAATAAGGAATGTAAGTTGTGGCAACTGTGAACAAGTAACAACTAGAGGGACTAAAAATGAAGAATTGGGTTAAAGTTTCTACAGAATAGAATAGAATGTGATAATGATGTATAGCATGTGATAATGATGTATTTAATAGGGATAAGAAACTTCAGGATGTTTATGTGTGTGTGGTGAGTGTGTGTCGACACACATGAAGAATAGGGAGAGGAAAACCTCAAACAACCTTGAATCCAGGAAATTGATGGTGAAACTGAATGGAAATTTATGCATGAATAAAGAATTTGCATCATCTAGCTTTTGCAAACACGTGGTAAGTTATAGAAATTGATTTAATGATTTTGGTATAAATGGGTATGGGACCAATCTATGATCTTGTATGAAAACAAGCATGAGTATGTGATATTGTGATGGAATCACCAAAATGTAACTTGGATTATGAATAATTTTAAGTAATTTGATGTTTGAAGGTGAAACCCACTTGAAGTGGTGAAAGTGGCAACATAGGTGTGTCACCCATGTCCAATCCTTGTTCAAATCTTGATGTGTTATGTTGTATGTGATTGATTCTTATTAGTTAGATTGTGTATGGTATGGAAGTAATGTGATTTTAGTTATTATTGATGAATGAGAGCAAGAAGTAAGAAGTAAAGCATGAAATACTTGTACATTATGCTTAGATAATAGTACGAACACCGAGTGTTTAATGAAATGTCTAAATGAAAATAATATGTGAAATTGTATGCAAGTAATGGGTAAAAATGTATAGAATGTGAAAATGATGTATTTCATAGTAAACTAACATAAGAAGTGTGTTTTAGATATAGTTCATGTAGAAGATTTGATTTGTTAGTATGATGTGGTAGAAGTATGCTTTAGGAGTGGTACCTTATGCTTGAATGATGCAATGTACACAAGGTGTGATTGATTTCTTAAATATGATTATGAAGCAATTATGACGAATGTGAATGAATTAGGAAGGAGCAACGTTAGAATGATGAGTTGGGTTAGCTAATCATGGGTTGTGGTGCTACACGTAGGATTATGAAATACTAGTATGAATGGAAGTTGTTTATGTGTGTGCATATAATATAGGTGATCATGTGATAGTTTGTGTCTTAAAACATGAGTGTGAAATGTATATGGTGTTATTAGTATGGTCTATTACATCAACATGGAAATATGTTCCTAAGTTGGATGTTTGTATGCTTGACCGTTGACTTTCTGAAAAGTCAACAAATATGTTAATAGCATGGTTTGACTTATAAATAAGATTGTAGGATTAAGGAATAATCGTGTGATATGTGTTAGACTAATAACATGTTATGTATGATGAGGGATTGAGTTGTGTGGATGTTGAACAGTGTGATTGTTAAATCATGTCTTATGCATGTTAAATATTGACTAATGAAAATCAATGTAACTAAGGGTAAAAAATGAACGTGATATGAATGAACATACATATTAACCATGATATGGACCCAATGGCATGAAAGGATAGGAACCACATTAACGTAGACTCGAGCATGGAAGGTTAACAAGTCAAGATGAGGTAAAGAAGCAAGCACGAACACGAACGCTCGAGGTAAGTGATTCCCGACCTTAACTCCATGTATGTTAATGAATGTATATATATAAATATATGCAAGTGCATGGGAATCATGGAAGGATGAGTACATAATAACGAAATCAAGGCATGGAATGTGCTAACGGATCTAGTGTAGTATAATTATACTTGAATCCAAATAATAGGAAAACAGGAAGTCAAGGGCCAAACCGCGTCAACCAGCATTGTAGTAGTTCATATGACGGGTTAATGAGTCAGGGTTTTGGCTTAAAGAGCCAGTTGACTCCTTAGAGAAATTTAAATGAGTAAAGGGTTTTGGCTTAAAGAGACTGCTGACTCTTTAGAGAAATTTAAATGAGTCAGGGTTTTGGCTTAAAGAGCCAACTGACTCTTTAGAGATATTCAAATGAGTTAGGTTTTGGCTTAAAGAGCCAGTTGACTCATCAAACAAGTCATCTATATGTATGTAGGTGTGTACGTATAAAATATGCATGTATATGTGTGGATAGAATGGTATGTATGGATGTATTGGGATTCAATATATATGTATGGATGTATGGTAAGCAGGTACGTATGGCTTTAATGGTATGATAGTAGATGAAAACCATGTATGCGTATGAGTAGAAACGAATACGTGTTTAGGTTGTATGTATGGGTTTTGTATGGGTGAATGTTTATGGCTAGGTTTTGTAGTTGGAATGCGTTAGGATGTAAGAGGTATGTGAAAGTTTGGATTAGATAATATGTATGCCTGTTTGGAACTATGAGTATACGAATGAGCGAGACTTGCATGTATGTTTGTGTGGTGTTAATACCTATGAGTATTCATGATGCTAATCCGGGTTGTTTTTTAGAATGAAACGAAGTGCAGGTACGTTATAATTGGCTCATTGAATGGTAGACACCGAGATGAAAATGTCTGAATTCCAAACGAGAACTAAATGGAATGTACATGAGAATAGGATGTGACGTGAACATTTAATTATGTATGTGGCGACTGCAGGTCGCACAGAGTTACAGATCATCATCATGAAGTGTAAGCAGTTGAAGACCGAGTCAAAGAACATGGATTGTACGGGAGTGTGGTCACGTAGTTTAGTAAACGTATGTTATGTTTTATTTCTTAATTGAGAGCAAAGATTGTATTTATTGTAAAAGAGTCAGTTTAAAATAGACCTTCATGTATAGCATAATTATACCCTTATACAATTAGCAACTTGGGTTATGTCTAATTTGTTTAAAAGTCACACCTCTTTAATTTGGGTTATGTCTAATTTGTTTAAAAGTCACACCTTTTAATTTGGGTTATGTTCAATTTGTTTAAAAGTCACACTCTTTAATAACACAAAACACACACCCTTTAACTTGGGTTATGTCTAATTTATTTAAAAGTTACACCATTTAATATCACAAAACATACCCTTTCAAAAAGTTTCACCCTTTCATATATTAAGGCACACTCTTTCATAATTATATTATCTATATATAGAGTTGCGTTTGACAGCCGTAACCGCTCAAATATAATGCAATGTAAAAAATTACGTTAATATAATACTATTAACTTAGGCTAAGGATAATGCTAATATTTAATAAAACGGTGTGAAGTTTAAAATAGACCTTCATGTATAGCATAATGTTTATAACAAAAAGAAATTTTAAGGTTCGTATTTTCCGATGCGTCTTTTAGTTTAAACGTGTTAGGGTCTTACATTATGGCGTCCCAAACACCACCCCGTGGGCGCTATTGTGGTGGTGGTGGGGGTGGGGGGGGGGGTTATGGAGGGGCTCGCCAGACTGATCATGAGCGCTATGAAGGAGACTTGGCGAGAGCACATGCATATCCAATCAAATCTCTTTATTTTTTAATTTCTTTTTTCTTATTTTTTATATAGTTAAAAAGGCTTTAAAGGAAGTATTATCTAACACCGTGCAAGTTAACGATAAAACCTATTGTTTAGTAGCGCATACGTAACACTGATGTAACGTTACCACTCAATCTAATAAAGCCCCACAAGACTTTCTTTAGAGCCCGTTCTATCAAACCCACTTTTTTAATCTTAAAGCCCACTTTAGGAAAGAGTATAATTCCACGGGTGATACTATACACACCCCCCCTAATTCCTGATTACACCCCCCCTATAAAAACATCATATCCATCAATCATTGGTTTTTGTTTTTAGTCTTTTTTGTCTTTTTTTATTTTATTTTAGAGCCTTATTTTATTGTCTTTTTTATATTTTTGTTATTATTATTATTATTATTATTTACTATTAGTCTTTGAACAAATAAAAATAGAAAAAAAGCTTCAAACTTTATCACAATAGATCTGAGCCCATATGGACACAAAAATATAAAAAGACAATAATAATGAGCCGTGCAAATAGTAAATAATAATAATAATAATAACAAAAATATTTTTTTAGTGAACACAAAAAGACAAATAAAAAACACAAACTGGTCATACATCCAAATAATTTCCATATTTTTTATTTTATTTACTATCTCATGGTGATATAATAATGAACACAAAAAGCTCATATGAGCCGTGCTATTATTGCTGCAAGATATTAAATAGTGATCTATTTATGTTTGAGAAAGCTATACTTGAGAATCCATATTTTTAACACAAAAAGCTCATATGAGCCGTTCTATTATTCCTAATGAACACCAATTGGTGGCAGAGTTGACGGGTATCTAGAGACTAATGATTTTGTTGGTTACATCAGTCCAGACGTGAACTATCAAGTGCCTGGTGAAACAAGTCCGTTCATAAATCAAGATATTTACGGAAAAAAACCATTCAAGGACGATCCTGGTGAACCAAGTCCGTTCATGACACAAGATACAGACGGACAAGGTTTTTTTACCAACCTTTTAATCACACCGGGATATGATTTCATGGGGTTGAACCAAGATATTGTCGGACAAAGTTCTTTCGCCAACTCTACAAGTGCGCCAGGCTATGACTTCATGGGGTTGAACCAAGATCAAGCATCACAGGTGATACACAACTATATTCCTCTAATTCCAAAAATATTCCATGCGTATGTTACACGCATACATAACGTGTTAGGTGATGGAAATTGTGGGTTTCGGGCGACAGCTTCTGCTCTCGGGTACGGTGAAGATGAATGGTTATTTATCCGGAGATCACTGATGGAAGAGCTACTCGAGTTTAGAAATAAGTACACTAAGGCTTTCTTAGGCTCATTCAAAGATGTGTTCACGTCCTTGGCTTGGTCAGGATCGGGGTTTGCACCTGAAAAACACTGGATGATTATGCCAGAGGCAGGATTCTTGATTGCGAACAAGTTTAATGTGATCGTTCATTTTTTATCTCAAGAAAAAAGAAACAGTTCTACTTGTTTTTCGCTTTGGAGAGGCCCTCACGAGTTCCCAGAAAAAAAAAATAATTACAATTGCACACGTGAATGGTAACCATTTTATAATGGTAGAATTGCAAGGAGAGTATCCAATTGCCAGCACAAACAACCTATGGAAATTAATGAGAGAAAATGATGCAGTTGGCTGGGAGAATATATTTGAATCACGTCAAAATATGTATAAGTCTTGGATAGCACAACCTGCTACATTTGGAGGGAGTATAGATTAAACCTCGGTATATAAATTATTAAATGATAATAATTTTGTAAAAAAGTACTTATTTTTATATAGCTTTTGTTACAGCTATAAATATAATTTGATAAATTATAACAATAAAAACTAATAATAAATACTATATCATAAAAACAACAATAATAATAATAATAATAATAATAATAACTAATTAATAAACAAATACAAACAAATACTAAATAACTAATAATTAAATAAATGAATAAAAAAAAGACAACAAAAAGACAAAACAGGCTAAAAACAAAAACCAAATGATTGATGGATGTGATGTTTTTAATAGGGGGGTGTAATCAGGAATTAGGGGGGGTGGGAATAGAATGAGCCTAATTCCACACGGTGTGTGAGAGTTACGTGTTATAATAAAAAAATATATATGTATGTATATGCACACCACAAAAATATATATTGAAAATACTTGAGAAAAACGAGGATGATGTTGGGCCCAACATTCAACGCCACTCCAATCGTCTTCCTTCCGATTTCCCCTAATCTACGGATCCCCACCTAACCATGGCTTCAGCGATCTTCAATCAACCATGCCTTTCATCACCATCATCATCATTAACACTACCCAAAATTGCTAGAAAACCCCTCATTTATGCTTCTTTATCCCCCTCTCACATTTCATGCTCAAGAACCCCAATCACTCGTTCCTTAACTCTGGGTTTTACTCCATTTTCTACTTGGAATGGCCTCAGGAGAACTGGGTTCTCACTCTCACTGCAATCTTCCAAATTAGGTATCCAATTAGATGTCACTTGTTATAGGTTTTGTTGCCAATATTGCTGTACTTTGGGCTTGTTTTAATCTTGAAATATATGGTCAATTTTGTTTGAATATGTGATGTTTGACTTTTTAAAGTCAAAGTTTATGTTTTTAAGTCTTGATTGATTGCAGAAAAGAGAAAGAAATGTAAAGGGAAGGGTGTGTATGCATCTTTGTTTGGAGTTGGGGCTCCTGAAGCTTTAGTGATTGGAGTGGTGGCTCTGTTGGTTTTTGGCCCTAAAGGTCTTGCTGAGGTCAGTTGACTTTTTGTGTGTGTATTAGCGGCAGCAAAGCTATCAAAATGATTATTAATTTATTAGGGGGAGGGGGCGGTCCGTTATGGACTCCCCATCACGAGTGATATAGTATCACTGACACCGCCGCCTCCATGTTGGTCACGAGTGATAGGAATAACTCGTTGATTATATAACGCGTTGAACATACTGATGAATGAATGTGTATGACTTGTACATTGTGTATTAATACTTGTACATTGGAATCCCATCACTAGTGATACCACCCCCACTACAATTCTATCACTAGTGATAGAATATTGGGTGATGACATGGCATGATTTGATTGGATATTGGGAGTGATAGAAATCTATCACTAGTGAACCCCCCTCCCCCCTTATGCTAATAACTTATTTCCATTAATGGGCGTCTCTTATTTAGCTGCAATGTTTTTAAATTTGGAAAAAAAATGGTCAGCTCAAATGACTTTTTTCAACTACCTTACTCTCATCCAAACACGCTTAACTGTGGAGCGCTGCTTGCATCCACAGTCAACAGCGGCGAAGCTTGAGATTTCCAACCGGGGGTCGAAGACGTATATACAAAAAATTTCTATAAAACCGGGGGGTCAAAAACGTATATACCCAAAATTTTCTATACGAAAACTACATACTCTCCACTACTGAGTGAAAAGTTCAGGGGGTCGGCTGCCCCCTCCCGCCCCCACAAAGCAACGCCCTTGACAGTCAATGCGGCAAAAACGTGTTGGTGGTATTTGAGGTCTGGCATTTTTTAGGAGCCCGACGTCTCTCTTCTCTATGGCCCGATGTGGGATTTGTCTTGGATGTTACATTATAAAACTTCATGCCTAGCTTATAAGTTATAACCAACTTGATTTTGTATGATAACTTTTTTTTTGTGCTGCTGTTTAACACATCTGCATTGCAGGTTGCAAAAAATTTGGGAAAAACTCTGCGTGCGTTTCAACCAACCATCAGGGAACTTCAGGTAATGCGATTTACCTTGATTTTACATAAATAAAAAAAAATAAAAAACAGAATCGGTTTTTTTTCAAACACTCACAACTGACTTTACGCCCGTATTCAAGTTAAGATGAGGTATCGATTCATATCCACGAGACTTTTATATTTTGATTAGAATAGAAAGTTAGAAACTACATATACTAATATAAAGCACACTTTACTTCATAATAGGAAGTATCAAGGGAATTTAAGACCACACTTGAAAAGGAAATTGGTCTCGATGAGCTTAAGAATCCGGTACAAGGAAATTACACTTCCAACACAGTCAGACCGCCTCCCGATACCCTTCAGAATTCTCAGTTAACAGAAACACCGCCTGCCGCCACCGCCACCACCGAAGATTCCGAGGCAACCACAACAACTCCTGCTGACGGTCCGGAGGATTCCCAGGAAACTGTAACAACCTCTGATGTCAGCCCGGTGTATTCCCAGGAATCAGTGACCACCTCTGATGTCAGCCTGGAAAATTCCCAGGAATCAGTAACCACCTCTGATGTCAGCACTGAGGATTTGCGGGAAACAACTGCAGATCCTGCTGTCACCATGGAGGATTCTCAGCCTACAGTTGACACCAGTAAGTCCTCTTAAATAACTTAAATACCAATGTTTTTTGTATGACGAAATGAAATTATATGAAGTTGGCAATTTCGAACCGTTTAAGGGGTAAAGAGGTAAATTCGGGCCATACATTTCACTGGGTCAAAATAGCTATAATGTAAACTTATCGAATGAGTCAAACCGGTGCCAAGTCACCAAAGTGTTTTTAAAATAATATAGTTTTTAATCATATTTGACATGTTAATGTTTATCATGCTTAAGAGAAAAAGTGTTCTGTGGGTCAGCCGACCCTGCTCGACCGACCCCCTATGACTTGTACTAAAAGCTACCTCTTTTGATCCACCCATTTTGTGATCCAGCAAACGGGTCGACTTCAAGCAAAGCATATACAAGTGAAGACCTTTTAAAGATCACAGAAGAACAGCTGAAAGCAGTTGCTTCTCAGCAGCAGGAAGATCAGCCCTCATCTCCTGACAGCCCCAAAAGCGAGATCTGAAAATTTTAAAGGAAATGCCAGTTAGTTTTGATCAGAAGACAAGACGACGGAGTTGACTTTGTAGAACCAAGTCAACTTTAGAAATTTAATTTGTGAGTTTATTTGCTATTGAAAGGAACAGGCTAGGAAGTTGTTAGGATGTAAGATTTTGTTTTCTGTAATCGAGCAATTTGTTGTTGTACACTTAGCCGATTCTTATTGTTCAATTCATATGTATTGTCATTTCATCCACATATTTGTTCCATGCTAGTCTAGCGAATTGAGGTGGTTCAACCATTGTTTTGAAAACTGCTGGCTGGCGAAACCGGTTTAAGCCTGGTTCGGTAAGTATAGGTTGAAATGACCGATTATGTCAAACACATGTAAATCGAAGAAGGTAGGAGCCGGGATGGTGGGGATGAAGACAACAACAACGACCGCTAGGGCTTGCAGATTGACGGTTTAGTAGAAAAGAAACACATGTAATGTCGAGGATGCTTTTGTTAATCCCTCAAACTCACCAGAAAAGACGACACTCTCTTGGTTGGTTTTCTCTTCCGACTTCTTGAAATCAAGAGACTCTTTTTTGACAAAATTTGGTCCTATAATGTTGCAAATTTTAATAATAAAATATCTTACTCTAAACTCCAAGGGTATGTTTGAAAAATTCGGTACCGGTGCCCAGTACCAAATGCTCATCTCTAGTTTTAGGGGCATGCAATCGCGTATGCCAACTATACTAAGAATTATTAACTGGCCTACTGTGTTCAGTTTGTTCTTTATTACCTTTTATTTGCAAGTAATTAAAACATTTATATGTTCATCGTGTAATTTACCCTTTTTAGCCTTCTTATTAAAATTTTATTCAATTGCTTTAAGTAGTTAGTTGATATATAATAAACATATTAGATACTACTAGGGGTGAGCAAAAGACAAAACCCGACCATTACCCGACCCGACCCGAGAATCGATCAAAGATATAATAAATAACCGATTCACTACCTTAAATATGGGGTCGGTTCTGGGTTTCTATGTAATCGGGTTTGTCGGGTACTAAGTATAAGAACCGACCCGACATATTTCATTTTTGAGCATGTTTTGTTACGAACTTGGGAAGAAACACAAACCATCCGATGATGAAGAAACACAACATTCTCCTTGATTTCGGCCTTATACACGTTTCAATCTATGTTTATGTTTCAATCCATTAACGGTGGTGAGTTATTTCTTTTTTAATTTTCATTCAAATGTTATTGATAATCATGCCTAATTTGAACTTATTTGACCAAGCAAGTATAATATGTTTGTTGTATATTAAGTAGTTTTGTAATGGTGGATACAAATTTGCAAGTATTTCATGCTTAATGGGGTGTTTACGTTTCAATCTAATGTTTATTATCCATGATTAATCTCTTTGCACACCAAGTGTTCAATAATGTGTCCTAGTGAAAAATTTGACGAAACATATTACCAAAGGTTGTTATTTTTGATAAATTGCACTACCAAAAGTAGATAAAACCTTCTAACAAAAATTTATAACTTAAACATCCAAAAATTCAAAAAGTATTGCGTAATTCACAGTAGCAGCCAAGAAGTTGACTGCAAATTCAATGTAGATGGTTTCTTTCTCTATTTGAATGTATCTGTGGACTTTATGCCGCCGTTGTATGTTATATATTTTAGGGATTCAAGCCCCAATCGCTACTGGGCTATGGCCTATCTTTTTTAATTAGCACTTTAGTTCGGTCCATAGGTACAAGTCGGGTTTCACCATGAAAAGAACCGAGAACCGACCCGACCTGATTTTATATGAAAAATTGGAACCGATCTAAATACCTATCTAGTTGGGTTCGGGTCGGGTTGGGTATATTTTCGGTTCGTTTCTCGGCTCACCCGTAGATACTACCATGTTTAAAAGAAAATCTAATTTAATACATCTTTTTGAGCATTTGAGTTTTCTCTGCTGTGGTGAGTATCCGTACCACAACGAACCAATGTTATCGATCTGAATTAGTTTCTTTTTTACAATTATGTTTGGTTCAACGTTTTAACATTTTTTGGTTTGGTAAAATGGTCTCGCCGCAGCATGTTCTAAAAACTCATTATGTAGAAAAATATAATGTTTTTGACTCTCACTCGTTATATAGAAAAATAAAACGTTTTTGAGTCTCAATTGGACTTTACCCGAATTAATTGAGACACGATGATGTTTTAACTTAGCCCAGTTAGCACAGAGAAAATGAGCCAATGAGGTAGTGATGGAGTGGTTGGGGAAAGAATTAGTGTTCCTTGCGATCGAGGTTCGATTCCCACTCTTATTATTTTCTGCGGCATTCAGGTGAAGAGCGAATACGGGTGACGTTGGTTCGACTTGGATGGGAAGCGAGATTTTTTTGATTATTCCACTGTTGGGTTTCTGCGCGCCTGGAGAGAACGAACATCTGAGGCCGTTAAAAAAAGAAAAAGCACATGAAAAAAGAAAAGTTATAACAAGTTACAAACTTTACCTTGAAACCGAAACCAAAACCCTAGACCCTGAGCTTATAAAACCCCCCAAGTCGCCATTCCACACTTCCCTTTCCCTTAAACCCTAAACTTCCAAATTCAAACCCTCTTCAACTAGTAACCATGAGAGCTCCAATGAGAGGAGGAGGTACATTACTTACTGCAATTGTATCTGTTAGATAGGACAGAGGAATTTTCATAAAATGTTTGTGTCTTGATTGTTGTGTGTATTAGGGTTTATAACTATAATTACACAATTTGATTTACAGGACGAGGCGGAGGAGGTTTCAGCGGTGGCCGCGGAGACGGAAGCGGTAGAGGGGGTAGAGGAAGGGGAGGATTCGGTGGCCGCGGAAGAGGCGGCGCCGATATGACGCGTGGCGGTGGCAGAAGTGGCGGAAGAGGTGGCGGTAGAGGACGCGGTGGTGGCCGGGGCGGAAGAGGCGGTGGAATGAAGGGTGGAAGTAAGGTTGTAGTTGAGCCACATAGACATGAAGGTGTGTTTATTGCTAAGGGGAAAGAAGATGCTCTTTGCACTAAGAATATGGTGCCTGGAGAAGCTGTTTACAATGAAAAGAGGATCTCCGTTCAGGTATTAAACTTGATGAATATTTGTATATTTTAGGTGAATGTAATTGTTGAAATTAGTTTAATGTTTTGTGATCAGAATGAAGATGGGACAAAGGTTGAATACAGAGTATGGAATCCATTTAGATCAAAGCTTGCTGCTGCTGTTCTTGGTGGAGTTGACAATATTTGGATGGTATAATCACATTTCAAGAAACATTATTAGTAAATAAAAGAGTTAAATGCCATTTTAGTCCCTGTGGTTTGACCATTTTGCTAGTTTAGTCCAAAGGTTTGAAATGTTGCCATTTTAGTCCAAATAGTTTCAAATGTTGCCATTTTAGTCCATTGGGTTAACTTCATTCATTTCTTCTGTTAACGAGAATGGCAATTTGGTCATTTTATATGGTCGAATTGCCCTTCTAGGTAACCGAAATACATATAAAATGACTGAATTGCTCTTCTCGTTAACAGAAAAAATGAATGAAGTTAACCCAGTGGACTAAAATGGCAACGTTTGAAACTATTTGGACTAAAAAGTCAACGTTTCAAACCTTTGGACTAAACTGGCAAAATGACCCAAACCACAGGGACTAAAATAGCATTTAACTCCAAATAAAACTATCATATGATAAGTTTATATTGGTTGTTCTTTTGGTTTAGAAACCTGGCTCAAAGGTGCTATACTTAGGAGCTGCTTCTGGCACCACTGTTTCTCATGTGTCTGATCTTGTTGGACCAGTAAGTAGTTACATTTTGCTTTTGTAAATGATGAGTTTTTGGTTATGATTGTAACATTTGGTGGATGGTAATTTACTTATTAAGTTTTATGTTATTTAGGGTGGAGTTGTGTATGCTGTTGAGTTTTCTCACAGAAGTGGTAGGGATTTAGTTAACATGGCTAAAAAGAGAACAAATGTGATCCCTATTATTGAGGATGCTAGACATCCTGCCAAGTATCGGATGCTTGTTGGTATGGTTGATGTTATCTTTTCTGATGTTGCTCAACCTGATCAGGTTTGTTTTTAACTTTTTTAAGATCTTTATGCTTAGATTTTGGTTTATTTGTTCGCGTTCAGTTTGTCCAGCGTTGTTAAGCTACATACTTTTAAATTGGTTTCTTGTCATATATTTTTATGATTTTATTTGAATTCTACATAGATTTGAACTTTGAATTTATCATCTCTCTTTTTTGGTGCCACTCTTTGGTTTTCGTATTTTGTAATAAGTTTTGAAAAATTCTTACTCTGTTATATTTTAACAACTATTTAGTAGTTTTTACAATATTTTGTTTTCAGCATGTTTTATATTTGTTGTCTATTGGTTTTGGCATGGTTTTAAAAAACGCCTGAGGCGTGCGCCTCCAGGCGCGCCTCGAGGCGAAACGGCCAAAAAACGAGTCTGAGGCACGCCTCATGGGGTTTTAGGCGCTAAGAAAGGCTGCGCCTCAGGTGTGCCTCATGGGATTTTCATAGTTGTTTATGATGTTTTTGACTTTTTGTGTCAATTTCAAGCATTACATGTCTTTTTTATGTATATGTTTTTGATGAATCTGATGATGAAATTAGTTAGTATTATTATTTTTATAATATATATATTTTTTATGTTTATTTATTAATACTGCCTCGGCCTTGCGCCTCGTTTCGCCTCGAGGCTTGCGCCTCGTGAGGCGAAGGGAAAACGCCTCGAAACTCGTTTCCGTTCTTTTAAACCTTGGGTTTTGGATAAGCCACATATGATGAACTACTCGGATTCCCCTTCAGGACATTTGGATGACGCAAAACCGAGTTTCTGATGTATCTATTGGCTTCTGTTTTTTGTATTTACATCTGTGTCGTTTTAGTTTTCGTAAAAGATCATTATTATATCAAGTTTTTATTTTTTAGTACACGATGAACCAACTCGTATTCCTATCAAAACAACCTGGTGATGCAAATTATAGTTTTTATTTATTTTTAAAACTCTCATGGTTTATCTGTGTCTTTGCAGGCTAGAATTCTAGCGCTGAATGCATCTTATTTCTTGAAAGCCGGAGGCTACTTTGTCATATCCATCAAGGTTTGTAAATCTTTGGCATGTTGTTTTTAGTGATTTTATAATGTTATTTGTTTGGTAATTAATCATTGTTTTTGGTAACATTGTAGGCTAACTGCATAGACTCCACTGTTCCTGCTGAGGCCGTATTTGCTTCAGAGGTGAAAAAGCTTCAGGCAGAGCAGTTCAAACCCATGGAGCAGGTGACTCTTGAGCCCTTTGAGAGAGACCATGCGTGTGTCGTTGGAGCCTATCGTGTTCCAAAGAAACAGAAACCTGCATCATAGGTGCTTACCTGCTTTTGTTTTGTGTCACCGGTGAATGTATGGGTTTTTTTGATTTAGTTTTGCTTGTTATTTTGAGTGTTCATTTATGTAGTAGAATACAAATTAAAAGTTTAACAGCAATTTATGGTTCATTTGCATCAACCAATTATGTCAAAGAAACAGAAACCGGCATCATAGATGCTACTGTGTAGATGGTTAAAACCGGCATCATGAAGGAGTTAGAACATTCACCGTGCCACCACCCCTCACCACCGACCCCACTTCACCTGCATGCACACGACTGCCTCTACTTCATCCTCGCCGCCACTTTCACTATTGTCGATACCATTGGGATGGTGATGGAAATGGTGACAACAAAGACTAATATGTGGGGTTGGTAGAGACATCGATGACGAGTAGGGGTGTGTGTGGGGTCAAAATAAGACCGAAACCGAAATATAAAAAAAATCAAAACCAAAGACCAGAGTGATATATGATGGATCAATTTCGATCTTTCTAGGATGACAAGAGGGGACTTAGGTTGTGACCGATAGATTGAGTTTTGTTGAGCCATTTAGATTTTTTATTAATTAAATAGTCAAAATTTTCAACAAGTGTGTGTTTATTTTATTATAATAATTTTAATAAGAAATACATTTATAATAAATAAATCAAATTCATGTATTTCATTATTTGACTTCACATACTTTGTTTCAACACATACAAATTTAGACTTAAAACCAACGAATTTAAACTTGATGATTTATTATAGGTTTATAAAAAAACATCATAAAGACTTGCTTTTAGTGCCCAATAAATTGGACATTCCATAAAACTAACATCTTCAACCACCTCGATGAAGCTCCAATAAATTGCTTTTAGTTCCCCATTTAATCGGTTTTAGGTTATACATCCGCTCAATATTTCTTCCTTCCTATGACTTCACTGACTAAGATGGGTTTTTATAACTTGAGCCAGGTGGATAGGTTTTGGGTGCTACTAAATGTACTTTCTCTCCTCTCACATACTTACGAGTAGGGTCCCTCATTTTTTCTCCTACCCCTAAGACCATGTGTGGTGGTAGAACACTATAATGCCCCCACCATGGGGCGTTTTGCGCCATGTGGCGTCCTAGTCAGCAAGGGGGCATTATAGCAAAAGTGGTGTAGTGGTGAAGAATTATAATGCCCATATTATTTTTAATGAAAAAAAAAAAAGTGAAAAGCATATGTCAGACAAAAGCTTGAAAAGTGATTGGAGGAACAAGTTTGAAAAGTAAAGGTGAGCCACAAAAGTCAAAAGCATGGCAGAGATTTGGGCGTTTAAATAAAAACGCCGGCCCCTTTTTTTTTCGAAAATAACGCCTGAAAACGCCCCCTGTAATGGGGGGTTGGGCGTTATAGGGCGTTTTAGGGCAAAAATTTTTAAAAAAAACGCCCCATTACGCATGGTCTAAGGAAGTGGAAGTTGGAATGTCCAATTATCTGGTTGATTTCCTTCACAAGTTGTGAGGAATATTGGATTCATTCACAACCCTATTATAGCAAACTAAAAAACTTCGGAATGAAATTCACATATCAATTTCATTCAATTCTTGTTAGCAATAACACCCTTTAAGAGGACCCGGGGTGGTCCGTGTTCGGCCCCCCATCACGCGTGATGGCCTTTTGCTACACCGCCGCCGCCATAAACTTAACGCGTTATATTGTTAACGCGTAATGTGTATAACGCGTTGAAAACTCAAAAAATCGAACGTTGGATGACGACCGTTGGTTTCAACGGTAACTTTAATAAAAAAAAAAAAATTAATCCATTTTATCTATATACTAGGTTAGAACCCCGTGTATTACACGGGCTGAATAAATATAATCTTATATACTAAGTAATAAAAAAGTTACATCTTTAAAAGCCCGTACATTGCAAGATTGTATAACCACGTGTATTACATGACTTAAATACGAATAATGTAATCAACTAACACACACAATTATCAATATATGTTTTTAGAAAAAAAAAGAACTTTGATGTAACATTTTACTTTGTTTTTTATTTATTATTAAGTTAAATTAGATTCTTGTGTATTACATAAGTTATAACATTTTACTTTATTTATTTTTTATTAATAGGTTAGAAACTTGTGTGTTATACGTGGTTGAATCAATGTTATATTAAATAGTTATTAATAAGCAAAAAAATAAAAGACAGATTTAAGAAAAAAAATATTAAATATATAAGAGACAAGCAAAAAAAAAAAGAAATAAAATAATTATAGAGCAATAATCATTGAAATTATTATTAATAAATAACCCGTTATATTAATCAATATATTGATTGACAAAACGATCCATTTGTATTAATTATATAGATAGATTATTCAGATGTTTCTTAGCTAAAAGAACATACAAAAGTATGTAGAAATAATATATGTCATGTAAATAAGTGAGGTTGAGAGGGTTAAAAAAATTACATAGTTAGTCCAAATGTTACAAAATGAAAAGTTAATACCCTAGAAGGTGATTTTAAACTATTAGTACCTAAGTCTGTTATTTTGTGTAAACCACAGGGACTAACTATATAATTAACTCGTTAAAAAAAGTCGATGGAGAATACTGAAAATCACATGTATTAGTCCCTGTGGTTTGCACAAAGTATGTAATTAACTCTTTATATAATTTAAAGATAATTTTATGTGAAGTGAATAGATTATTTTTATATATCTTTGAATTTTAGTCTTATCATTTATTAATATCTATATAATGAATATTTTTAATTATAAAAATAAGTATTTATAATTAAGTAGGAGATAATTAAGGAGGAGATAATGGATATATTTAATTATAAAAAATATGTATTTATAATTAAGTAGGAGATAATTAAGGAGGGAAAAGAGGCGGGAAAACAAAAAAATAGATAGTTTCAATGAATGACACGTGTCCACTATTGATTTACTTTATTATATGTATAGATATATCCACATTTTAACCATTTTTTCATACACCAAACTATATCTTTTAAACCATTTTAAACTCACTTCACACATTTTTTATATCTTTCTCAAATGGAATTCCCTACCGATTCGACGTTTCCGATGTCTAGCGATTCCGAGTCGTCTTCCGACAACGACACACTAAAGTATTTTGTGTCGGTGTATAATGAGCTTGATGTCGGTGTATGTGAGGGGAGACATCAAAAGACCAACCATCATACTAGAAGCGGTGGCATAGAATGATTTATGGATTTGGCATTCTTACTTCGGTGTTCCAGGTTCAAACAACGACATCAATGTGTTGCACACGTCGCCGTTGTTCCAAAGCGTAACGGATGGTACCGCACCTTCCTCTCCTTTCTATGTTAACGGTCGACATTACAGACGAGGCTTTTATCTTGTGGATGGTATCTACCCGTCTTGGTCTGTTTTTGTGAAAGCTCCCTCATTTCCCATCGAGGCTAAAGAAAAGGCGTTCAAAAAATTGCAAGAATCGGCAAGAAAAGATGTTGAGAGGGCGTTTGGTGTTTTAAAGGGTAGATGGGGTATACTACACCGACCGGTTCGTTCGATGACCAAGAAAGCAATACATAGCATAGTGTATGCGTGTATCATATTGCACAATATGTTGATCAAACACGACGGACGTGCAATATCCCCGGATTGGGTACCGGATCCTCCTACACAAGTTCAAGTTCCACAAGATATCAATTTACAATTGCGTAACGAAGAAACTCACTTTCGGTTGAGATACGATTTAATCGAACTAGTAGGTTCTCTAGGTTTGGAGTTTCCGGATTCGGACGAGGAGTAGGTTTTTTTTTTTTTTTTTAAATTGTATGTTCCTAGTATGTTAAATTCGAGGAGTAGGTTTTTTTTTTTTTTTTTAAATTGTATGTTCCTAGTATGTTAAATTGAAATAGTATGTTTTAAAATTAATGAAATTTTTAATTTTAGTGTTTTATTGTTAATTTCTAATTTAAAAATAAAAGTTAAAAAAATTGGGAGGGAGTGATAGAATCCATCACTAGTGATTCCACCCCTAGTCCATTTCTATCACTAGTGATGGAAATATGGTTGATGACATGGCATTTGCTGATTGGATAGTGGGAGTGATGGAATCCATCACTAGTGATTCCACCCCTAGTCCCCTAACAATAGCACTTTACGTAATTGATATAAACTCTATGATGCCACATTGTTTTATAACTTATTTATATATTATTTTTCATTACATAGGGCATGTTTGGCTAAGCTTTTTGAAACAACTTATTGACTTATTAGCTTTTTGAAAAGTTATAAGCTCTAAAATGATGTTTGGCAATGAAGGTGTATGTGAGAAGAAAAAGCCAATAAGTCACTCCATACTGACTTTTCCAAAAAGCCAATAAGTCAATAAATTATTTTAAAAAGCTTAGCCAAACATGCCCATATTAGACTCTACCCTTTCCAAAAAAAAAAAAAAACATATTATATAACTGGTTTCATACTATACTTAAGCCTAAGTTGTATTATTTGTATACCAATGGATATTGAATTTAAATAATCTCGCATTTCAATAATTGGTTTTTGATTTGTACCACAACATTCTTAACTTTCAACTTATTTTCCTCTGGCACTCCAAAACTAACCCAGTTATAAGTGATATCAAATGTCATGTCACTAAACAAGTGCCACATCAAATTCCACACCATAAAAAATGCCACATCAACAAGTGCAACATCAAATGCCCCGCCACCAAATAAGTGTCACATCAAAAATGCCTCGTCAAATATACCACACCAGATGTCACGTCACTAAACAAGTGTCATATCAGTAAAAAAAAACTAACTAGGTTAGGGTTTAGTTACTTTGGGAGTACTAGAGAAAACTAAGTTGAAAGTTGGGAGTGGTGTGGTGTAAATCAAAAAATGTGTCGTCAGATACCACACCAGAAGTTACTTTGGATTGACTAGAATACCCCTACACAAACTCAGACGCATCCTTCTTTTTTATCAGTTATACTCATTTAATCTAAACCTTGATTAATCAATTGATGGTCAAAATTAATTCCTAGCCAAAATAAACTTTATAGGGGAAATCACGAAAATAGCCAAGTCAACGCCGTTTTTTCAATTTTGGCCAACTGAAACGGCTCCCCAAGCCTTTACACGAATTCCGACACGGCTCAAGACATAACTTAAGAACTTTCCTCATCAGCCACTCACCTTTTGCCACGTGTCCGACAAACTTCTAAAACGACTTGGGTCACCTTAGGTTACTGTGACGGCTTGAGTACTTGCCGGAAACGGCTTGAGTACTTGCCGGAAACGGCTTGAATAGGGTCTCGAACAGTACCTGTGACGGCTTGAGTACTTGCCGGAAACGGCTCGGCTTGAGCACCACCGTAAACCACCACCACCCTCCACCCACCACAACCACCACCCGGATTAGTATAGATGCGGCGGATTAGTATAGATACGGCGGAGTTTGTTGAGTTGCTGAACGACGATAAAGACTAGGAAAGTTTTGGCCGATGTGAGCGCGCGATTGACATCCGTGATGAAGATTGCTGCACCCAAAGATGAAGTTGAAGATGAACAAGAAGGTGGAGAAAGATACCGATATCAGAGAATGGATTAATTTGATTCTGGAACAGACCCCTCCCACTCCCTCTTCTTCAACCTTCTCCACCGTTCAACCTTCTCCACCGATCAATATTATCATTTAATGCACTAAAAAACAAAAAAAGTGGGAGAGCTCATTCATGTCAGTGATGATGATGGAGAGTACAAGTCCATTTAATGCCTTGACAGTTAACGTGTGCAGTGGATAAAGGAGTGAGGGAACATGATAGAGTCAGCAGTACACGTGTCAAAACCTGACTGGTCTTTGAAGAAAGTTCTTAACCTTTGTATTGAGCCGGGTTGGAATCCGTGAAACGGCATTTTGTGGGGTGTCAACTGGCTATTTTTGAAAAAACGGCGTTGACTTGGCTATTTTCGTGATTTCCCCAACTTTATATTATATCCGGATCCTATTTATTGAATCACTTTATGATAATTAACTAACGTAAACAGGCCAATGAGCTAGTGGTGGAGTGGTAAGGGAGAGACCTTGTGTTCCAAGTGACTCAAGTTCAATTCCTGCCCCTAGCATTTAGTTTCTGCGGCACCTGGTGATGATGGGAGACTAGGCGAGTAGGCGGCGATCGCTAGTTCGATCCTTGAACTGAGCGGGTTTTACCTCACCGCACTGTCGTGCCTTCGGGCGAGTGTTCACGGGCTTCGGCCCTAGGTGGGGGTTTTCCCCGGTTCGGAAGGCGAGTGTATCCCGATGTGGTGAATTTCGCCAGTAGCCCATTTGGAGGATTCGTTGGCCGTTCAAAAAAAAAAAAAAACTAACGTAAACAAGGGCAAAACTGTAAAAGTTAACCAATATGACCGTTGGGAGGGAGCGAGTCTTCTCTTTCCCCCTTTAAATACAACAAATCCGTTGAAGAATTTTATAAAATAAATCGTTCCAAACAAAGCATAAAGAAAATTGTACAGTTTATTCAAATCACAAACCACCAATCGATCCTTACAATCTCATCTGTTTCAAGGTATTCTTCTTCCTTCAATCCCTAATTTTATTTGCTCCCTTCTTTGTGTTATCGATTTGTTCGTTTAAAACCCCTTTTATTTTAATTTTTAGGGTTTTTTTCTTCGATTAATTATCGTTTATGGTGTATGATCTTGGTTTTGGTTAGTTTTACTTCGATTAATTTGAATTTTGAATTCAAGATGTACGATTGTTGATTTTAACTGAAACAAAACCCTAGTTTCGTTAGGGTTTTCAGATGCGTGAAAACCCTAAATGATTTACCTCGATGAAACTGAATACAGACATTTAGATTTGATTTAAATCTTTGCCCAAAATTAGTTAGTTAGGGTTTTTAATTAATTTATAATTGCATGTTTTAATTTGTACAAACTGAATCTTGATCTTGATATTTGTTACACTTATTCTCCCCTAAATGATTTAAGATTTTGCTGGTAGTATAAAACCCTAGTTCTTGAAAAAATCTTTTGATATATGAATTTGTTCTGTTATGAATATTCCTTTTTTTTTTTTTTTTTTTTTTTTTTGCTGATTTCACAATTTGGGAGACTATTTACTCATCAATATATGAATTTAGTTTCTTTTTTGGCTTTGTTTGAATTGTGCAGACTACAGTGAATCAAATCAGTTCCGAAAAAATGGCAATGCATGCTAGCCGTTTGACTCAAGACCAGAATCTCAATGTACACTTTGATGGTAGGTTACATCTTTATGCTTTTAACCATTGTTATATGATGGTATGTTAATTAACCATTGTTTCTTACAGGGGTCAAGATCAATGGGTCTATTGCTCAAAAGAACAAAGGGGGTCTTGGAGGAAGGAAAGCGTTAAACGACATATCGAACTCTGGGAAGCCATCGGCACTCCAGCCGTCGAAGAAACACAACACTAAGAACGTGATTCCGATAGGGGAAGATAGCATTGTGACCAAGAAGGCTCCTGTTAGTGGCCGAAAAGCACTTGGTGACCTTACTAATTCGGCTATACCGTCTTCTCAGAAAAACGGTTTGAAAAAAATGAGTCAAAGAAAGAAAGCAATAGCTTTTGTTGATGATGAAAAGTTTCCGTACTCTATTGCTGAAGAGGGTTTCATTCACAATCATGATGAATGTATCAAAGCACAAAAGAAATCAATGGGACTGAATGAGTTCTTAAGTACCATTGGGTTAGATGAAGGTATGCTAATGCATATACAATCCGGTAGTATATTTTTACTCGTTTAATCGCTTACTGCTGTTGTTTTTTAATGGTAGATGCTTGTTTTCAATCTGTGTCTTCGTATGAATGCATATACAATCTGTTTGTTGGTATATTTTTACTCGTTTAATCGCTTACCGTTGTTGTTTTTTAATTGCAGATGCTTGTTTTCAATCTGTGTCGGCATGCAACAATCCACCGAAAAAAGTAAAGGTGAGCTTTCTGATGTGATTTTACAATTCTACAAGCTCTCAATTTTTTTTTCAATTTGTGTTACTAAGAATGAATTGCAGGATGAAAGTGCTTTGATGATCTTTGAGATGGAGGAGATGCTCGAGCCGATATTTGAAGATCGCGTTCATGGTGGGATGATGTCCCCGATCTGTGGAAGCCCGGGTTCTCCAAAGCTGTCATACCTGAACGATTATGACGATTTTCCGAGTTTTGTGTTGACCGCGTCACCGTAAAGGTCAAAGTAGTGTGATTCTGTCGTTCCCTGTTTTTGCAAAATCTATGTCCTAGTAGTGGTTGTTCTTAAAGTTGAATGGATAGTCAAACTATTGACTGTTGTAGTTAAAAGATAAAGAACCTTGTTTTGTTGATGATGTTGGGTAGACTAATTCAGTCAAATCTTTAGTTTTTGCCAAACTTGGCTGTTTTGGTTTTGTGTTTCCTTTGTGTTCTTATGGATGTTTTTCACAATGGGACCTGTGGAACAACATAATCATCCTTAAATCTTTGTTAGGCTTGAACCCATTAAGTGTTTGTCTGTTTTCATGTACAAATTTCTTATCACATTACAGATAAACATATCTTTGTGTTAGGATTAAACTTTGTTTTGGAACTGCATTATGAAGGAAAAAAATTCTAGCAAGAAGGTAGAATAAAAACAACAGTAGACAGACCGATTAAGGCAGACCGATTTCCCCTAATTTTTTTATCCAGAACAATGTTTTTTTTTTTTTAAAAGCTCCTCCTTATTGAAGATACGTTTTGATATGTTATTGATTCTTTTTGTATAATGGGCACACCATATACGCCGTCAAAAGAATCAGTTGCAGCCAATATATCTTCTACTGTGTTGCAAGAAAAGCTGGGAATCTTACACCATCTACTCCCATAACATAATTCTTTTGCAAGAGACCATTAAGTGGTTTGTTGACTTGATTTCAGACCCACACGTCACTGAAGTCGTTTCATGGAGATTCAACGCTAGAATCAATAGATTCGTAATCCTCTTTGACAACAGAAGAAGAGTATTTGTCAAAACCCCAAACGCCATACTTGGCATTCTTCTTGATAACCTCAAGTGAGAAAACATAGACGGTTATCCTAGCACTTGTCTTGAATTGAAGCAATGCATTCTTCACAATTCCATATCACAGACACGGACGGAGTCACCAATTTTTCGTACTGTCACTTACCTTGCATAACTTCTAGTGCGAATCGAGCTGAGCATAATTATCGACCCCAAATTATATGGAATCCCCGTTTCCCACCACCCCATGTATTAGCTCAGATAGTAGCTCTTCTATGTCACGGGCCATGGGCGACTCTAAACTTGTTTATGTTTTTCCCTTTAACTCCACAGCCATTTTGTTAAGGGTTTAAATGTTGAACCCATCTTTCAAAACTCATATAACAATAGTGACATTTGAATTAATACCTTGTGTTGATCATATATAAGTATGAAACTTGGTTCTAAGCCTACATGCATTCCAACCTTATTGTCAAACTTTGCAACATAAATAATTCATATCAATTGCTTCCACTTGTCATACCATTCATTCCCACTTTTACAGATATTCAAGAATTAGCCCTGGAAATCTCAAATCCATATCCGTGAATAGTGTTCTTTCAAACCACCATGTGTTTCAACATCGTCGTATATATTTCCATATCACATTGACTTTCGTTGACGTCAACATGTAGCCACACTACGTATCAGCTTGTATTTTCTTTTAATGAAAATTCTTACAATAAGTTCTCTAAGCAACAATCCATCTGGGTGTCACTAGGGAACACAAGATGCAGTCGCTGCCAAAATTGTGATTATCATCATTAAGGATTTTTTTATATGAAAAGATTTGTCCTACATCTAAGATTTCAATACTCAAAATGGACAATCATAACCTACAAACTTGGAACCTTCTTGTTTACCTTTTTTTTGTAACTAAGCGAATTTCCAATTACCACTTTGTAGCGACACATAGCAAACTTCTGTGGAGCGTTGATGTTTATACTTTTCCCTAAGAGCCGGTCTCATATCTTTGAGTCCGTGTTTTGATCATGAATTGGATACATCTACCTTTTATCTATAGCCTTCAATGTCTAATTCTATAATTCATGATCATCACCCATTCACCCAATGTCAGTCAACACCATCATTAACAAATGACTTTGCCAATATCATTCAAAAGAGAATAATAAACTTTCCTATAATAAGATCATCCGTCCTCCTCAAGGTCTCTTTACAAAGAATACGATAGATCCTCACTCGGATATGAATCCGTCAACATGTATACCAAAACCTATGATTTACCAACAATTAATAGTACTATACTTATTTGTAGAATTCACTACCATCCAGTTAAATATTAAAATGTTTTGTAAAAGAATGTTAAATAAATATACAACTACTCAACATTGATTTGCTGCTTTATAAGTCACATAAGCAAGCCCATCCATCTATTACTTGGGCTCTTTTCATAGAATAATTTGGTGTAGCCCCGGCCCAAGCTCTTTTCTATTTATTTTTGTGCTGCCCACTCACTGGTGGTCTGGTGCTACACTTTCTGTCAGCCCAAGTCAATTTGAGCCTTTCAAATGAATTAGAAATCCAAGTAAAAAATTAATTCTAGATTCTTTGATGAACTACTTACAACACAGCCTTAAAATTTATTATATAAACTTAAAACCCATCGTGTAAATCAATGATCATTCATTGCTTACTTTATATCATGTTTCATGTAGAAAATGTATTTATTCAACACTTTTTGACTGATATTTTATAAAAAACTTTGAAAGGTATTTTTTATAAAACATTTGTTTCTCTCACACACACATATATCCCTATTTAAATTAATTGTAACTTCCACCCGTAGGCACCTTTTTAGCGGTGAAAGAAGATAAATAAACCAAACACCAACACTTGCAACGGCAGCGACAACGACCTTTACCCCCGTTGTATCGGTGACAATGACCAATAACCATGTTGTGTCGCCTACAACAAGTCTTGCTTTCATCCATCGTCATATATGTCATGGTAAGAATGTTATTTTATATTGAGTTAATTACTGTCTTCGTCCATGTGGTTTGTCAAAAATCACTATTTCAGTCTATTAGTTTAAAAATTGCGATTTCAGTCCCTGTGGTTTCACTTTCGTAACCATTTCAGTCCCTGTGGTTTCACTTTCGTAACAATTTCAATCCATTTATTCTGTTAGTACAGGGACTGAAATGGTTACGAGGTGGACTGAAATGGTTACGAAAGTGAAACCACAGGGACTGAAATCGCAAATTTTAAACTAATGGACTGAAATAGTGATTTTTGACAAACCACACAGTAATTAATTCTTTTATAGAAATAACAATACTTTCTAAATAATAATGATTGTAGTTACTTGGCATATATGTTTAGTCACAAAAGCGATTAAAATGTTTTACAAAGTAAAGGCTACACACTTTATGTTGTTTTATGTAAAAATAAATGGTAAAAGTTAGGCATAAGGGTGAACGGAGTGGGCGGTAAACGCCAGCGCTAAAGGTGTTTACCGAGCGGTAACACCACCGCCAATGGTGTTTACCGCTCGGTGATAGGAGGACATCGGTGAAGGTTTACCGAAGCGGGGAAGGTGAAGGGGGACCGATGACTGGATGGTTTCATTTATATGTTTTTTTTAAATAATAGTTTACCTAATCCAAGATAGGTAAACCATCGCCAACGTTTTTGAGCAATAGGTAAACAAAATAGGTAAAATGACGTGACACTGTTTGATTGGGTGATTTGAGAGTTTACCTATTCCAAATGTTTAGCCACTCACTTCACCCTAAGAGTTTCACTAATTCTTTTAATAGTCAAATTCATGAGACTGAATTGTCATCATTCAAACCTAAAAATCATTGTTAAGGATATGGTCTTTATTATTGAAAAGTCTAATAAAAATACTTTAATATGAACCATGTAATGAGGTTGCTTGGATAAGGTCATTATCTCCATTTTTTGTTGTTGATACTTAAATTGAGTTGGTCAAAGATGTTTTAGTCAGTGACTGGATAGTAATTGAGTGGATAGCAATTGAGTATTTGAGTCTATACACAATTATATATCTGATGACCGAGTATCAAAATCGTACTGCTACCATATTGAACTGAATTGGTATTGATCGAACAACATCATTATCAGTACCAATGTTCTTATTATTTCCGATGTTTAATAATTTATCATGTATCATTTAATTTGATTTTTCTCTAACAGTTTGTCTTAGGTAACATGTTTAGGTTGTGTTTTTTTACACATTTTCAATTTTGGTACGATGCTCGTATCATTTTTTTTTTGTTAATGTTCAAATGGAGTTGTACATTAAAATATGTCTTTTTATTAAAAATAAAGTTGTATTCAAAATAAAGTATATTTAGGTTTTAGGGTAAAGATCCTATACAAATAGTAACCAACTGGGATAGCCCAGTTGGCCAGTCCCACCCTTTCTCTTCCAAGAGACCCGGGTTCGACTCCAGTGATGGTCACAAGCCACACACCTCTTCCCAGAGGAAACGGAATCAACTCAGGGCCAAGAGTATTCACCGCCAGGCAGTATTGGGACGGTACTAGCTTGTGGAGTGGGATCACTCCAACGGCTGGGAGGTCCGTGCAATAACCCCCCCCCCTATACAAATAGTCTTATCATACAAAACAAACGAAAGACATGAAAAGGTAAAAAAAACGCGATGACATTTTCATAATTATTTTACCTGTAATTACCTTACATGATCAAAATTATCCTACAAGATCAAAATTACCCTACAAGATCATTTGCATACTAATTACGATGCTCTACAAAATTACCCTACAAAATCAAAATTACCCTACAAGATCATTTGTAGAGTAATTATGATACTCTACAAAATTACCCAAAATGTCATTTTACGAAATTACCCTACAAGATCAAATTTACCCTACAAGATCATTTGTAGGGTACTTTTGATAATTACTCTACGAGTAAATAATTACGAAAATGTCACCGCGTTTTTTTTTTACATTCGTTTTGTTCGATAAGGCTATTTGTATTTGATATTTTGCCTTAGGTATTATAAACTATATTGATATCGTACTGAAGTACTAAACCAAACTTTTTTTATAATTTTTTATCGATTTAAAATACGTGTTACTTACACTTAATCTTTCTGATACGTTACAAGTGGTGCACTTGACCTAATACGTGTTACAAGTGCTGCACTTAACCTTTCTGGTACGTTACAAGTGGTGCACTTGCACTTGAGCTTTTGGGACAATAGTGAAAAGTTGATGCTTTAATAAATTTGTCTCATCAAAAATTAGGTACGAAGCCAATAAGGTATCAGTGGAGTGGTCGGGGGAAAATTGGTATTTCTTGTGACCATATTTGATTCTTACTCTCCTTATCATTTTTTGCAGCATTCAGGTAATGAGTGAATGCAGGTGGTGCCGGTTCGACTTGGATGAGAGACGAGGTTTTACCGATTATTTCACTGTCGTGCCTTCGAGTGGGTGGAGGTCAGGTTTCCGCGCATATGGGGAGAGCCAAGGGGCTGGCGACGGTCAAGGTAGTCGACCTTGATCATAGCGTCTGGTGTAATGGTGGTTGCCACGTCGTTCCTTTGTGTTTTAAAAAAATAGGTATGAACTATGAACGCAAGTGGTACGGTACAAGTGTAGAAAGCTAGAAGGTTTTAGTGCATTAAATATTGACAGCAGGAAGCCAGCTGGAATCATGATATGGAAGGTGCGTATGAAAGAGGGAAGAATGATAACATAGAAAATGGAGGCAAGGCATCTTTGACTTTTCCATTCACCAAAAACGCGTCTTTGACTTTTTTTTTCATTTTTTTAATATTTATTATTTTTTCATTCTTTTCGAATTTTTTTTTTAAAGGAAAACTTTATTAAGAAACAAACAACCGCTCGAAGCCGAGCGGCCACCCCGAAACTACATATTTACATAACTACACCAATCCTTCCAAGACAATCTACTACCTTTCGATCTATTACAATACCAAACATAACCCAAGGATCTAATATCACTAAAAACCTCGTCGATGACACAGGGCTTCCCTTCAAAAATCAACTCATTCCTAGCTTTCCAAATTCTCCAACAAACTAGAATGGCGATGCCATGGAACACCTCCTTTTTTTTACCTTCCAAGCCGACCCAGTTATGAATCTCCAAAACATCGCGGAACGAAAAGACGAACAAGCTAGATGTTTTGCACCAAGTTTGGATTTTCTGCCAGATAACCGTCGCCACCCCACACGAAGTGAACAAGTGATCCACCGTTTCGACGCCCGTGTTACAAAGCGGACACGCGCTATCCTCGACAAAAATATTTCTCCTGATGAGAGCCTCCCTGGTCGGGATCCTATCCTGCTCAGCCCTCCAAGCAAAAAGATTGCACTTCTTCGGAATCCAACTGCACCACTCCCATACAAACCGAGAACTGAAATCTTTATTAAGATCGAGCAAATGTTTTACCGCTTTCACCGAGAACCCCTCCACTCCGGAACCTAGCCACGTCCATCTATCCTTATGATCCGATAAGAAGGTAGAACGCAACAAACAACATAATCTACTCCATTCAGCAAGCTCAACATCCGCATTAGGCTCGGTCCTCCACATCCACTTTCCGCTCGAATTAGACACCAGTCTCACAATCCGATCCTTCACTTTACATTTCTTTCTCTTCTCTAGACGAAACAAGTTTGGAAACTCTTCTTTCAATGGTCTCTGTGCCAACCACGGGTCCAACCAAAAAAATAAATCCTGCCCGTTCCCAACCTCTCCTCTCATCAAACTTTTAAGGAATATGTTATCCGCAAACCGGCCAGAGCAAACCTTGTGAATGTTACGCCAAACCCCATTGAGGGACAACCGGAGCGGTAAAAAGTCCCAGCACAACTTATGGTTATGAATTGCATTAATCACCTTAACCCAAAAGCTAGTGGTCTCAGTCTTAAACCTCCAACCCCACTTGACAAGAAGAGCAATATTGATCTCAAACAGACTTCGCAGACCCAAACCCCCGGCCCTAACCGGCGAAGCCACCCGCTCCTAAGCGACCCAATGAAGATTATTCCTTTCGTTAGATCCACCCCAAAGAAACCTTCTAATAAGTTTTTCAAGGTCTTTTATAACCCGCACTGGAGCCTTATAAAGAGAGAAAAAATAACTCGGGAGACTTTCCAACACCGATTTGATGAGAGTCACTCTACCAGCCATAGAAAGACCCGACGCTTTCCATAAAGACAACCGAGATTCAAAGATCTCGAAAACCGGCCTCCAATTACATATACTGTTCATGTTAGCTCCAACCGTTATCCCTAAGTATTTGAACGGAAACCCATCCGACTTACAACCCAAAGAATCCGCCACCCGATCCACCTCGCTGCGCTCCACCCCAATACCATAAATGTTCGACTTCTTGATGTTCATCCTTAAGCCCGAGCAAATGTAAAAACATCTCAGAATCCGTATCACCGCTTTCACGTTATCACTTGACCATTCCCCCATAATGATAGCATCATCAGCGAAAAAAAGGTGGGAAACACACGGCCCACCATTAGGAAGAGAGATCCCCTTTAGAATACCTTTCTCCACCGCTTTGTTGATGAGGAACGACAACGCTTCCATAACAATAAGGAATAGAAACGGGGATAACGGGTCCCCTTGCCGCATCCCTTTGAGGCAAGGGAAATCGAAGGTAGGCGACCCATTAACGAGGACCGAAGCTCTGGCCGAAGACAGAATTCCTCTGATCCAAGCACACCACCGGGGCGGAAAACCCATCTTAACCAAGACGTCAATAACAAAATTCCAGTTGACGAAATCGTAGGCCTTTTCGAAGTCGATTTTTTTAGGACAAATGCAGCCTTGCTACTTTTCTTCAGCCAAGTATGCACCTCATTAACCACTAGAGGCCCATCAAGGATAAACTTGCCTCTCAAGAAGGCGGATTGTGAATCTGAAACAACATTCCCGAGAACAGCTTTCAACCTGTTGGCCAAAGTCTTAGAGATAACCTTGTTGATAGCACCAACCAGGCTAATCGGCCGATAATCACCCAACCCGGCTGGATCTTTAACTTTAGGAATAAGCGCTATAAAAGAGGCCGCACACCCGCGAGAAATACTACCCGAATGAAAAAATTCCTCCATAATCTTCTCAAAATCCGACTCAAAAAGATGCCAAAAGCACTTAAAGAACCTGAAGTTGAAACCGTCTGGGCCCGGGGCCCTGTCAGAACCACACTCGAAAGCTGCCTTCTTAATCTCAGCCCGACTAAACCTTTCACTTAAAAATACCCCATCACTATCCGCAAGCGTCTTATACCTTCCAATTCGAGCTTAGGTCTCTCCGCCACAGCCTCTTTAAATTTCTCCCTAAAGAACTTAAAGACATGCTTCTTGACCCGCGTGGGCTTATCGCACCAAACGCCATCAATAACCAACCCAAAAATCCCATTTTTAGCCTTCCTATAATTAACCACCGAGTGGAAGTATTTGGAGTTCTCGTCCCCGTCCTTTATCCACTTATCACGAGACCGCTGCCTCAAATCCTTAGATATATTATCTTCGAATTCAAAGATGACTCTCTTAGATTCCGCCAAAACCCACTCTTCCTCATCATCCAAATCCCTTTCCTCCATTATCTTTTCCAACGCGACCAATTCAGCCCTAGCCGAGGTGACCTCACCTTCCTCCTTATCCTTCATCTCATCTCTCCATTCCAAAATACGGCTTTTAATGAATCTCAGCTTATTACTCAAGCAAATATCCGGCGGCCCTACCCCAAAAAACTCTAAAGCCGCACGAGAAACCGTCTCTTCGAACCCAGGCCTACCCAGCCATGAGTTGAAACACCGGAAAGGCTTCGGACCGAAGTTAGAAGACTTCGTGGATAACAACAAAGGGCTATGGTCCGAATACAAATTAGGGAGAGCCCGAAGACAAGCGGTGGGCCACTTGGAGAAAAAATCAGAACTTACCAGAATCCTATCAATCTTGCTCATCTTCCTCCCGTTATCCACCCATCTCGTAAACTGTTTATCATGCATCTTGTACTCTAGAAGACTCGAATTGAAAATGAAGGCATTAAAATTACTCGCGCACCGGGGTTTAAATAAGGTATTTTGGCGTTCCTCCGGATATCTGACCGCATTGAAATCCCCAATTAAAACCAAAAAACCCGTAACCCCCGAAACCAACCCCTCCAGATGATCCCACAACTCTTTTTTTGCATAAATTCCCTGCGGCGCATAAACGTTAATGATACAAATCGGGGACCCGCAACCCTTCAAGCAACCTCTAATCAGCAGAAAATTCCTATTTTTAATACAGTCCGAAACCAACAAAACAGCCGGATCCCAGATACAAAGTAACCCCCCTGACTGGCCCGTCGAGCCAACAAATTCCAAATTAAACCTTCTGCCCCCCCCCCATATTTTTTCCAGCGAAGAATCAACCATAGTCGTCACCTTAGTCTCTTGAATAGCAAAAAAATGAACGTCGAATTTTGACCGAATATTTTTCAACCATCTCGCCTTGTTGTCACCCCCCAAACCCCTAACATTTAAGGACAAAAAATTCATGATAAACACCCATTAATACCTTCACCTTCGATCGAGTCTTGAACCAACTTTTCTGCGTTCCGAAGATCAACTCCTAACATAGCCCCCAATTTGATGGTAGCTGCAACTTCATCGATTAGCCTCACACCCGACGCCAACTCTTCGTTCCGATTAACCGTCGCCTACTCCGGTGGACCCTCGAATACCTGTTGGTCCTCCGACGATGTATTCCTTCGGTTCAAAACAATAGACGCCTCGATAACCACGTTCTCATTATCGCCGGTTCCTTGGTCTTCCATTGCCGAAACATTTTGGAATGAATAAGGACCATTCTGCATAAGATCGTCCATACCATAAAGGCCCTCTTTCTCTACTTGGGCTCTGACTCTTTTTTTGGGCCTAGACTCCAAAGGGGAGCCCACAGAACTCGATCCAGTTGCTTTCCCTTTTCTTCTTTTAAACGTTTTGGGCCCAGCTTGTTTAGGAGATTTTTGACTTTTAAAAAGAGTCTCTCCACCTCCCTCACATCCGACAAAATGAGAGGCCGAATCTTCCGCCGCCAAAGAATGAAAAGCAGAACCACCTTTGACAGAAAAGTTATTACTAGTATTTTCCCCCAAGACTTTGGAAACTGAAACGTCGTCTCCTTCGTCAACCGACTTTTCTGCTTCCTTCCCGGAGCTCACCGTCACCGGAGCTTCTTTTGCCGTCGGAGAGGACTCCGATCCAAAGGAGCTGATACAGTCCGGCACCCATTCGTTTTCTTCTTCCGAGACCCAAATCCTGAAAATCTTATCTTTCCATCTTAAGCTCACAAATTCCTTAATTCTCTGATCATTACCTGCCAAAACTCCCATACATATAACAGAAAGGTCCGACTCGTCCCCTACGTCCTTCGGCACGAACAACGTTTTACCATATAAGTTCCCGATCTTCCTCAAAACCTCCGAATCCATAATATGGATCAGTACACCTTGAACCCTTATCCATGCTAACCTTTCCACTGCTAAAACTTGACCCTCCCACATGTCAAGTTTAGAAAACCACGGACCCCAAAGATCCTTATTCCTCAAGAAAGTCTCAGCTTCCTCCGAGCACCCAAAGGAAATAAACAACGACAACCCACCCAGGTAATGTATCTTTACGTACCTCACTTTCCCAATACTGAGCAGGCGATCAAAGTAAATGAGTGTGTCCAAATCTACCGTACGGCCAACCACAGCCCTACGATGCAGATCATCGAAGGCAACCACTTTATCAGAAACTTCCACCACCTTCTCAACCTTACCATTGCAGTCACTCTTCTCCGACCCAGAAGACCCCACTCCGGCTGACACAGGTTTGACGACGTTACTATAGGATCTTCCGTCCCTGTTAGCTGCGAACTTGATATCTCCTTGCTGCTTATTAATCCCTCCTTGACCTCCTGACACCCTGGACCTCTCATGCTCCCTTCCGACGCCACTGTTTTCTAACGCAAACCGGGCTATGTTCACCTTCAGCTTAAACCCTCCCATGTTGGCACCATTTAACGACAGCTCCAACTCTTTCCAATCACGGACAGACTTGAAGGAAACAAACCCGAACCTATTACCGTGCTTATCTCTCTTCTTCGCCACATAGCTCTTTGAGACCTCCCCAAATCTATGCATAAAACTTGACAGCTCCCAAGGGGTACACCCCTCCGGAAGGTTCGAAACGAAGAACTTCGACACCGCAAATCCCTCCATTTTATCACTCCTTGAACCAGGTCTTGTTATGTTCTTCACATATGTTATCTCCCTAGCCCCTCAGACAAACAAACGAATCAGTCGCACCCCGACCCTAAAGGTGTTAATGGGATTCGAATCGATCTAGCTAAACTATACTCAGATAGCCGCGATCAATATCAGACCCACTAAGCCCCGAAGAGATCCAGGTACCACTGTGGGAAATGAGGGTAGAAGAGATGACGAGATAAGAACGGAAAAAGAAAGAATAACCACCCCGGATGCGAGTGGGAGAGTCACCGAATCAAGATAGAGGGAAAGGTTCAAACCGGAGAAGAGGGAACCGGGACCCGACCAGCTATTCCGACTGAGTTATCTCCGTCGAGCACACCGGCGAGGGTTCTATCCGAGAGAAAGATATGTGGCATTCTATTCTTTTCGAATCTTAAATTAACTACTAGTCGCGTTGCGGCAAGACTGTTATGGGTTGTGGCAAGACTTTTATACCGAATAAAAAAACAGACGTAAAAATGTTGAACTGTAAAATTTATATCAAAAGGTAAAATGAAAAAAAATTCCACGCATTATAGCAAAGACGTTGACAATACTTGAAATATTATTTAAAAAAGTGTAGCGCGTTGTGGCAATATCGTTAAACTGAACAAAAATTAGATGTAAAACGTTGAACAACGCACTCGCGTTGCGACGTGTTAACTCGCAAGTCAATCAGATTTAAATTTATAAAATAATACTACCAATAATCATGCTTAAATAGATTTATAAAGTATAGGGTTTTTTAAAACTAAGAGTACACCATAAAGGTTATATGGTACTGGGTGGAGTTATTGTAAAAAAGACCAAAAGTGTGAGAAAGGTAAGAAAGAATCTCAACCATTAGATCTAAATTAATTGAAAAGGGTATAATTGTAAATGCATTAACAAATTCAAATATGGTAATCCTTGATTTAATGATTTGGAGAGAGAAAAACCTGGATTTTAGGACTTATAACCGTCCACAAATATAACACCATTCAAAGCATGTTCATACATGGTGTTTTAAATATAACACAATTCAGAAAATATAACACCATTCAGCACAAAAAATAACACCATTCAGCACAAAAATAACACCATTCAGCAGTAAATAAAAAAAACACCATTCAGTACAAGAATATAACACCATTCAGTACAAAAATAGCACCATTCAGCACAAAAATAACACCATTCAGCAGTAAATAAAAAAACACCATTCAGCACAAAAATAACACCATTCAGCACAAAAATAACACAATTCAGCAGTAGATAAAAAAAACCATTCAGTACAAAAATAACACCATTCAGCACAAAAATAACACCATTCAGCAGTAAATAAAAAAATACCATTCAGTACAAAAATAATACCATTCAGTACAAAAATAATACCATTCAGTACAAGATATAACACCATTCAGTACAAGATATAACACCATTCAGTAAAAAAAAAATAACACCTTTGTATCATCTTCTCCACTTCCGGCACCACCACTGCTGCACCACCGCTGCCGATCCGCACAACCACTGCCGCTGCCCGCTCGCCGTCGCCGCCGCCATTCGTCGCTCGCCGTTACTGCTGCCGCTCGTCGTCGCCGCTGTTCGATCGATTATAGAGATGAAGTCGAGATATGGAGGTTTAGCGGCATTAGGGTTTTGAAATTGTAGAGAGAGAGAGAAACTGTACGATCAATTGGAGAGAGAGATCGGGATTATAGGAATTTTGATTTACAGTTTCCTATTTTGAATGGATATAAAGACTTTATTACCCCTATAATTTTCAATTCAGTCCAAATTAAGAAAAATATTTTACATTTTGGTCCCTACTGATCTCAATCATTAGATCAAAAGATCTAATGGTTGAGATTCTTTCTTACCTTTCTCACACTTTGGGCCTTTTTTACAGGATTCTAACTCATATGGTACTTATATTAATACTCTAAAGGAATACTTTTTTATTTTAGAAATAGTTTTAAGAAAGAAAACATTAATATTTAGATGCAATAGAGGCTTGTATACAGGGGCGGACCCACATTGGTGCCACCGGGGTCCCCGGACCCCAATCTTTTAAAAAAAAAATAGTAGATTCGGTATATTAAATTGTATATGGACCCCATAAATACAATTAGGTGGACACCATAGAAATAAAAAGAAAGCTGGTGTAGTGGTAAATCTCCTTCTTTTCCACCAAGAGGTCATGGGTTCAATCCTTGATAAGCCTATTTTTCTTATTTTTTTAAAAAATCTAGTTCAAACCTCACTTTAACTCGACCCGAACGAGTACCGACCCGAAAATGGACCCCATTAAAATAAAATCCTGAGTCCGCCACTGCTTGTATACATAACTTTAAGACATGTATAGAAAGCAAATAAGAGCTATAAAAGCTATACGTTATTGGGGAGGTTAAACCTTTGTTAAAACATCAGGCTAAGGAGGTGGCTTTCGACGAGTGATATTTGGAGACGTTTTGATTTTTTGTAATGTCTTGATTGTTTCATCTTTATTTTTGAGTTGTAACTTTGTTCCTTCAAGTTTCTTGCTCGCATGTTTGTTCTAATAAAATGTCGTCTTTCAAAAAAAAAAAAAAAAATAGCCATACGTCACGAACACAACACACAATTGAAATAAATATGAAATTATGTTCAAATCTTAAATTATATAACTTATTTTTCTAGTGGTATGGTGTTTATTCTTATAAATTGTTAGTGGTTTCAAATCCTTACAAGTGTAAGATAATGGTAGAATCAAGAGTTAAATGTCATTTTAGTCCCTGTGGTTTAGGTCATTTTGCTAATTTAGTCCAAAAGTTTTATTTTTCGCCTGTAGGTTCAAAAAGGTTTCACCGTTGCTATTTTAGTCCACTGGGTTAACTTCATCCATTTTTTCTATTAACGAGAAGGGCAATTCGGTCATTTTATATGGCCGAATTATCCTTCTAGTTAACAAAATTATAACCTTATTAAAAAGCAACTAAGTTATGCATATGAGAGTTGTACAATTGGCTTTGGGAGCTTTTCAAAAAAAAATTGAAATTTTCCTTTTTGACACTAAAGTTTTAAACTTTGACAATTTAAGTTTAAAGTTTTAATCTTTGTTTCATTTTTAACCTTAAAGTTTTAATCTTGACAATTTAAGTTTATAGTTTTAATCTTTGTTAATTTAACCCCTTTCATTAATTTGATTTTTCACTTCTAATTCAAAAGTTTTCATCTTATACAATTTAACCTCTTTGATTAATTTGATTTTTCACTTCTAATGCAAAAGTTTCCATCTTTTGCGATTTAACCACTTTAATTTTTTTTACTGATGTGTTGTAATCTTGGCTTTGGGAGTTTTTCAAAGAAAAAATGGTTATGCATATGGTTGTTGTAACCTTGGCTTTGAGGGTTTTTTAAAAAAAATTGATTTTTTTACTTTTCACTCAAATATATTTCATAAATTACCTTTAATGCAAAACTATTTGTTTTTTTACTTTTAACATAAAACTTTTTATCTTTTGCAATCTATGCTCACAACCTTTTTTACTTTCAACTTTGGCCCTTTATAATTTTCATTTTCCGCAAATTTTTCGCTTTATGCTTCGTTCTAAATTTTGTGACTAAACACATCGAAACGTGCGTCTTTGGTTTAACGTTTTTACGTTTCGTTCTAAATTTTGCGAGTTAACACGACGCAACGTACGTGTGTGGGTGAACGTTTTTACATCGTCTATTTTTTCCCGTTTGAAAGGTTCAACATAACGTACGCATCCTAAATCGACTTAGTTATAACTAAAGAATCCCTGCCGCATTGCGGCGGGTCGTAATTCTAGTTACATATAAAACTTAAAATACTTCATTAAATTAAAAAAAATACAATACTAGAAATAAAAAAAATAAAAACCGACATAACTTTAAAAAAAACCGGAAATAAAAAAAGAAATAAACTTAAAAAAAAGATGATGATCTAAAGTCCGTATTTTTCCCGAAGTTTTTGACGGTGCATTTGTGCAACGATCAACGCGTCGCCTTGGAGGTGGTCGATCGGTTTGGACAAAAACTCTATGTCCTTTTCCGTTTGCCTCGACGCTTGCATCTCGTTAAATTTTTAGTTTTCGGCGACTCGTTTTTTCATAGTCTCCCAACGCTTGTGGCCGAGGTCTCGAATGTCTTGTCTTGGAGACAACGGTTCATCTCCTCGAAATCTTCCTTTAACTCGAGATCGGAAGACGACTCCACCGGTTTTTTCCCGGTTCGCTTATCCTTTCTTCTGCCGGCCGGTCGGGTCAACTCTTCAACTTCCTCGTCATCGTCCACAACAACATTTAAATCCACGTTGCGGGCATCCGACGTTGGTGTTTCAGGGTCAACGGAGGATGATGTTGAGTTTTTTCCCAAAAGAGTGTAGGTGGAAAAATTATTTACCAAAATGGATGATTTGAAAAATAATTACCAAAATAAATGTTTTGCAATGACTTTTTTTCCCAAATTGGTGAGGGTGGAAAAAATATTTACCAAAATGGATGATTTAAAAAAAAAATATATTAAAATGAGTGTTATTTTCTTATTTCTTTATTATTAACTAATTTATTATATTTTTTTCTTTTTTTTTCAATTAACTTAATATGTTTTTAATTTATTTTCTCCAAACAATTACTCTTTATATTGTATTTACTTTTTAACCGACCAAAATATAATTCTTTTTTTCATAACATTTTTCTTTTTATTTCCTTTTATATTTATGTAAGCTAAATCATTCTAATTTTAGAGATGTAAACGATCACTAAAGTAGCACGTTCATGTTCATTTATTTAACTTTAATCGAACAAACAATCAAACACAAACATGGTTTTCTTTTTTGTAAACGAGACATGTGTTCATGTTTAAATCAACTGAATGAAGTAAATGTTGTTCGTGACTATTAAAAAATAAGTTGATAATAAAAAATAATAATAAGTATCGAGTTGGCCAATAAAATTACGAACCAATCAATCTACGTAAATGTTTTGCCCACTGATTGTTAATACAATTTATGTAACTTTAGGATATACTATATTATGGGTTTTCAATTGAGTTGGTAATCAACTACACGAACAATAGTAAATGAAAAATTAATCTCAAAAAAAAATTAAATTAAAACAGTAGATGAGAGGTATTAGCACTCAGTTTGTTTTAACATGGGTTTCATTATAAAAAAGAAAAATATATATATAATAATTAATAAGTTAGTTAAAAAAATCTATATAATGAGTTAGATGGAAGAAAAGAATATAAATGTGATAGGTTGATTAAATAAAATAGAAGAATTATAACAGATTAGTTAAAAAATAAAGAAATATAGAAAAAACCCCAATTTTAGTAATTATTTTTCAAATCACCCATTTTGGTAAATAACTTTTCCATCAACACCTTTTTGGGAAAAAACTCGGATGATGTTTTCGACCGTTTAGCTTTACGTCTACTACTAGACGTCATGGTTGGTACGCCAGCCCACTTTGGACTTTTTCTAAGTAGGTCCCAACATTTATAGTACGTGAAAACGCCTTTCGTTTTCTCGAACTCTTCCATAGCCTTCGTTAAAACACCGACGTCACCTTCTCCGCTCGGCCGATTATCGTAGTTTCGTTGATAAACTTCTTGGAAGACGTGACACTTGTTGTTGATATCGGTCCATTTGCTAGAGATGGAATCATTGTCACGATGTTCACCCTTTCCCCACGTGCTATAAAAAAGCTCACGAATCATATTCCAAAATTCTGGACCGGTTTGAAAGTTTGATACAAAAAGTTAAAAAAAAAATAAGTTGTACGTTAAAAAAATCGACGTGTAGGAAAAAAATAAGTAAAAAAAAATAACACTTACCCACATCGGGGTCCTCCGAATAATTGACCCACGACCGAACCAACGTGTATTCCTCGTCCTTCATCCAAATAACGTAAGTATGCTTACGACGAGGTTGGTTCGGTTCCTTCTTTTTATGCGACCTTTTACCACGTTTCGATGTCTCTCGCTCCGGTTCGGGTTGCGTCTCCGGCACGATATCCACCTCGGGTTCGGGTTGTTGTTGGGATGGTTGCGAGGCGTCGGGTTGGGCAAAGCCGTAATTGTATGGCATGTAAGGAGTAGAACCGCTCAAGTAAGCCACGTACGATAACATGTTCGGGTTCATGTCTTGAATGTAAGACCCTTACTATTATTTAATGGATTTCGTATAAATATCGACTTAAAGGTGTATTTACGTCTACACATACTTGTGAAATTACGGGTTTATTAAAACTTTTACAATTTAAAAGTAATACAACATAATGTGGTTGAGTGCATCGTTTAAAAATAACGACTAAACAACGTGCGGAAGCTTCATTTTCATGTGTTCGGTTCTTGTACGTTGCTTGATCTTCATCCGGGAACTCATGACATTCACCTATGATCAAAACCAACTTAAAAGTTAGTTTTGATAATTAAATAACAAGTTATATGGGTCAAACAAAACAAAACAAAGTGCCAGTGTTTTCAGCTCTCGCGGGCCGCGAGAGCTTACACCTCAGTTGGTTGCGGGCCGCGACTCTCGTCGCGTGACGCGACGGTTTAACCAATTGCTATCGCGTAGCGCGACAGCCCAAATTTGACATAATGTTCTTTTTCGTTGAGCTGTGTAACAACTCTCACTAAAAATTAATATTTAGTATGATAATTATCCAATAAGGAAACCCTAATTAAGACACCCAAAGTGATTCTGCACAAACCCTAAAATTTCCGGAATGATCGGAATCAGGATCAGGGCCCCTAAAACTCAAGGGGGGGATAAACCTAGTGGACGATTATCCTAAAAACGCGTTGCCTAAATCTGATTGGTCGAATCTGTTGATTCAGCATAGCTAGTCCCATGCGTGGCAACCCTATAGTCGGTTCCAACCCTTTACGGACCGTAAAGGGTTAGGCTTACGGTCCGTAAGCGTGACCAATTTCGTGTATAAATAGCCGACCTTGGCTCATGCTTTCTGTTGTTAAAACGACGGCCAAATTCCTCTTGTACGTCGAGTTATACTAAACACAGTCCAAAACACACACACCACGAAGTGCTGCCGCAATCATGGTATTAATTCGATCACTGTTCAATTCTTTTCTTTCCGTCAGCTTTTATTTTGTAAATAATAGCTCGGGATTTTACCCTCTAAATCCCTAAACTCTGCCCGTTATTAGGGTAATAACTCTAATCACTGGTACGATACTTTATCCGATCGATTATAACTATCCAACGATTGTCTGAGTGCTGCTCAAATTGAGTTATACTTTGTTATTCATCGTGATTTCGACTTGAATGTTTGAGTGCTGTCCGAACTCGGGCTATACTCTGTCATTCGTTGTGAATCCGCTGAATTGTTAAGTATTGCGCTTGTAGATCGTTGTGAGGGTTTTATCTCGTGATTGTCGTTAAAGTTGAATTGAGTTAATACACTAATACGAGTTCCATTGTGTCTAGAAATTAGAACTCGTAATCAGGAAACTGCTAGAGTACTTAGTAGCTAAGTAAACTTAATAGCTAAATAAACTTAGCAGCTAGGTTAACTGAGTAGGTCAATTAATCTATTAATTAAGTTCAGTATTAATTAAGTGGGATTAATTAAGCTAAACCAGATTAATTAAGCTAAGTACGATTAATTACGTTAAGCAAGATTAATTAAGCTAAGTAAGATCTAGTAAATAGAAATATATATATATATATATATATATATATATATGTAAATGGATAATATCAAAGGAAGGTGCTAGGAAGGTGTAAGAGGATAGATATCAGTGTATAGGAAGCTTCCTAGAAAATGCATAAGTAATTTCCTAGAAAAGCTATAGGAAACTTCCTAGAAATACAAGGGAAACTTCCTAGAAATTTCCTATTTCCTACCTATAAATAGGAAGCTTAGGAATTCATTTTTCTTTTCTCATTTCTCTTCTTCTTTACTCTATACGTTGGTGTTATAACCAATAATCACCAAAGCGAAGTTCTGTCCGATTGATTCAGGAACCAACGAACGAATGCCAAAGTGTTGTACTTTGCGAATTTCGGTAAACGGAATCCAAAGTACTATACCTTGTGATTTCGACAAAACGGAATCCAAAGTATTACATTTTGTAAATTTTGTTAAGGTTCGAATCTCGTGACTACCGTTAGGTTTGATTTGGGTTTTACACAAATACGTATTCCATTCTGTTAAACTATATGTTTAACTACCGAAAATACTTCCCACTACACACTCACAATCAAACAAACTATTAAATCATCAGAAGATCCAGAATAATAAAGGGCATGCTTAATTATCGAAAGAAGTAGAATCAAGAAGTTGTTAACTCAATCCTACATGCTAATTTGTGAGTCATTCTCTTTTTATCAACTGTTTTACAAAACTCCAAGTTATTTTCCAAAGTTATAATTACAGGGATTAAGTCTATGTAATCACCAAATTACAGCCGGTATGTGGGGTTTTGTATACATTACTTGTTTCCCGTCACACTTGGACAAACGGGTGGCCAAGGGGTGATCTGACCACAGTCACAGACACCATTGGACAAATGGGCTAGCCAATGGATGGTCGAGTGACAAATACTGTGGGTAGTTGGTTTGATATCAGAAACATTGTAATTCCCCTTAATACTGTAAATTATAACAAATCTGTTTTTGTATAAAACCTGAATGAACTCACTCAGTATTTCCCGCTGACAAAACCTTTTTAAAACGCGTTTCAGGTAATTACAGTATATTGGAGTAAGGATTGGATCTGGCACTGAAGGACTTCAAGAAGTGGCTTATTTTATTAATTAAATCAACTTAAGAAAGATTGTTTTGGGTTTATCCCGTATTAAAAGCTACCTTTGTAAAACATGGAATTTATTCCATCTATTTAAATAAAATCCGGTGTTTCTAAACTCTGATATTTTTCCTAACTCACGGTCCTGATGAAATTTCCGCTGCAATGTTTTTCAAAATAATCACCGGTACCACTGAACTGCTCGCGGCTCCCGATTCCGGCCAGGGTGGGTCGGGGGTCGTGACAAGCTGCATCTGGCCAGCTCCATTATACTAACTTAATATGCACAAAAAAGTGCATAACTTTCAATTTACAAATCCGTTTTACCCGATTCTTTTTCCTATGCGGTCGTAATTTGATTCTCCATTGCATGGAGTTAAAATCCGACATCTGAACGCATAAGATATTGGATTTCAAGCCCTCGGCTAGAAATTACTTTATAAAGAGTTTTGGCCCGTTCAAGTTTAAAACCACCAACTTGTTACTAAATAATCAAATTACATACACCGATGTATTTAACTCAAAATCCTTAGGTCGGGTTCGAAGATTTTGTTTTATGAATTACGCTTCTAGTTCATAAGCGATGCGCATAAATCCATTTTGACCCGTTTAGGGGATTTTTGTGCATTTAAGCATCAACTCGCTCTTCTCCCTTTACACTTCGCATTCCCATATCTAAATAACTATTTATAATCCACCACAACTATTTTTGTGGTGGATTTAACATAATGAACCCATTACCTCAAATTTTACCCTTCGGTTAGTCATTTTACGTAAATGACCCATTCTTAGGCATTCGACCCACGAATGTTTATGCCTAAAACTTTCCTACATATCCAAGGATTACATAATCATAATACAAATTCCTAAACAACCTCTAAGGGTCGTTTGCCCGGTTTTCCCATCAAGGGCTTTTTGGTCAATTTTAGTCCCTCATTTTACGATAAAGGACTTTCACTAGTTATTTGGCCAAAATCGCATTTTTAACTATAAACTTATTTATGCATACCTGGCTCGGGTCAACATATAGACCCGTTTATACCTTGCTTTTATTAGCCGCTACTTTATAGCGACGCAATTGTCCACTTCCGGTTCACTCCTGTGAAGATATGACTTGACAACCAACGTTAGTCGATATTGTCGAATGGTGTTATCACCGCCATTCGACCCGTTTGGCCTATATGACCAAGCGTTCACATTTATAACTAAGCATGGTTTTTTTTTTCTACCCATTCACACGTCTGACCCATTTCGGATTTTACCACAAGATCTTCTTTTTCTTTTCTTACGCATTTAACGCGTTTCGGCTTACGCCTTAGGGTATCTTTTGAACTGAAACTTACATTTGTCAACACGTGACTAATTTGCCATTTTACCCCTTTTTCTCATTATGCGTTACCCCGAAAGGTAACATTTCAAAAACTCATTGTTTGTTCGTCATTCATGGCTTAGTTACCATTTTACCCCTTTTTACCAACCATTATAGTTTTCATCATTTTCACTTGTTCCGACTCATATTATTCACGTCGGAACATCATAATTCAATTACGAATTTTTCTTTATTCATTTTCAATCCACATACTAAGTATTCTATAAAAAAGGGTGTAAGCATTTACTTACCTCTCATCCAAATTACGCTTTTCTTCTCATAATTGTTTCGTTTGACCAACTTTCTTCCCAAGCTTCCACCTAGCTTGTTAAGCGCCAAACTGTCATTCATCATTCACAAGGTAGTTAGATTAATCATAATTTGATACGATTATTCCACTTTTTAAAAGTCAAATGACCATTAGTATATAAAATGCACATTCAAGTTCATTAACTAATTTAGGCATTCACAATTTACCCGATAGGCGTTCTTTTAAGCCACCATTTTAACTTTTAACTAATTTTTTAACCCGATTCATTATATTTCCAACACTTCAATTAGTTCAAGCGATTATCAAAGTCAACTTATTTATTTATTCATTTCATAAGAACTAAGGGTTCTCATCTATCTATAAGTGAAACCCGTTTCATCATATCATTAGCATTCATCCGAACACCTAATATAATCAAGTTCTACATATCAACTAGTAGATATCATGATTTCAAATATCCGTATTCAAGAAATAAATCACCAATTTCATTACAACGTTCAAAACCCATTTCGAATCATGTATGATCAAGTACTCAAACTTGTAATTTGTTTAAGTACCTTGCCTTTACTATCAAATATGATGATTCTAATCACTAGCTAGGAACTAACATCATCATATTACAAAAACCCACTTAGCTAGGTGTGGTAATTCATCCAAACACCTAATCATGGCAAATTTTACTTTAAATCTCTACCTAGGGTTTGTTCCTAAGTAATCATACTTCACTAATTCGGCCATGGCCTCTACGATTCATACATAAATCGTATCTTGAAATGTTAATCAAATATCACAACTTCATGAATGTCAAAAATTCGACATACCTTACGATTCCATAGCTTAGGTGATCACTAATATGTGTTTATTCGTTGATTTCGGGCTGGAATCGATCTTCAATTTGATGATCCTTGAACAATTTAGGGTTTGCTCCCTTTTTCCTTTCCTTTGGTCGACCCACGCACACACCCTAGGTGTGTGTTGTGTTATAATTATTATTCTTTTTTATAAAACTTAAGTTTCCTTTTTACAATTTTGGCCCCTTTAGTTCTAACCTTTTATAAAAAGGTTCACTAGTTCTTGTTTTATTTATTGTTTTCACTTAATTACTCATTACTAACTAGGTTAATTATTCCTAGTTAACTTAGTGGGTTCGGGGAGTTAAATCCCGTTTTATTTTAAGTCCCGTTAATTCGGGCCTCTTATAAACTTTGTTTCTCAAAAGCTTTTATTCCCTTTTTTTTAATATTTGGTTTATTTATTAAAATCCTAATATTTACCGGGTTAATTTTACCACAAACGGTATTTTACCTGTTCATAAATATTAACGTGGTTTGATTACCAAACCCGTTTTTGGGGTGTTACATTGAAGGTTAAAGTTTTGTTGCGGTTGGGTGGTATTCGGGTTCTCGGATCTTGACGGAACACCAAAAGGGGGTCGGAATGGATTCATGGTTAATAAGTTTATAAAATGTGAAAGAAGTAGAGAGAAAGTTTGATTGAGAGTGGGTTTTTTTATATAAAGTTGGATGTCAAGTAGGGGTTTTTATATAATTAAATGGGAATACAATAAATAAATAAAACAGTAAAGAATGTTACCGTTTGTAACGGTAAACTCTCGACCCAATGCCCAAAATTGGCGTGTTTTAACCATGCTGCTCAACATTTTTTCGAAAAAAAGCCAAATAACGCTGAGGGGGTGGGAGTCGGGGCGAGATTGGGCGTGTTTGGTGGAGGATTTTGAAAAATACACGCCCATTACGCATGGTCTAAGTAGCCTTTTAATTGATCTCCTTTCTAAGGGAGCAAACCGGGAAAGAACTTGATTTATTTTTCATCCAAACCCATTTACCAGCTTAGGGCTTATAGCTTGATGATACCAATGTGTAGCAAAATTAGTAAAGATTTAAAAGTATGATTAGCAGGATGAAAGCATCCACAATAGGATGTATGTTGATGTTTTTAATGAGACAGAAATGTAAGGTGGATGAGAGAGGGTGTGAGGTGGAGGAGAGAAGGTGTGGTGGTGTATGTATGGAAAAACATGTATTTGAGGAGAGAGAAAAGTGTTGTGAGAGGGAAGGAGGAAAGAGGAGAAAGAGTTTTGTTTTTTGATGATAATATGGGCAACAGAGAGAATGTGTGATTGGTGGGGCAATGCCACCTTGACACAATAAAAACATCAAAAAACACCCTTATTGAGGATGCTCTAAATGATTTGGATTTTTATATTTGTGTGAATAAAATCAGTCTTGTAATTCTTTTCCTATTAACATAAAAACTAAAAAAAAAAAAATTCACAAACTTAATTTTCATTCATAAGTGGGTAATGGGTTAAACTGTATTTTAATTTAGCAGTTGCTAATTAATATTATATCTTGATGATGTAAACAAGGACGGGTTCAAAAATTAATTTCGAAAGGATACACTTAAAACACTAAGGGGTTGTTTGTCAACTTCTGAATGGTTAAATAATGAATCAGTAAGAGTTTTGAATTATTAAGTGATGAACTAGTAAGAGATTTGAACCATTAAGAGGTAGTATAATACTTAACCGTTTAAAGGCAAATGTCTGACCAATTCAGATTAGAGGTCTTAATCATTCAGACTCTCTATAATGCTTAACCATTCAGAGGCAAATATTTGAATCATTCAGACATTTACTCGCGAAACAAACAGTCTGAATCATTAAGAGCCTCATTAAGAGGTAAACAAACAACCCATAAATAGTGATGGACACATACTTTTCATTGTATCGGAACATTTTTCAAATATATGTGATGATTTGAGCCTTTGAGGTCACTATTCGTATATTACACATAAAAGAGAGAATCATGTAATTTTCTTTTATAAGGCAACAATGTATTAACATAAATTTAACGACATATTTGAATTAGGTTATAGGCCGAAATCAGACCATATTGTTAACAGTTTTAATTACTAGTCTCAAACTTAGCTATGACTTAACTATTGTTGTATGTAATCTTTCTCTCATTGTTGACCAACTAATATGTATGTAATCTTTCTCTCATTGTTGGCCAACCAATATAAGTTTTGATCACAATTATTAAGTTGTGAATGACTGTGTATATCTCTTTAAAGTCCGGTTTTTGTTTTACTATATAAAATCAATTGTTTATTTGCTTCTTGAGTTTTTTTTCCCTCTATAAAAAGATGAGTTATCTGGGACGCAATTCCTGCATTACACAAACTCGATATAAAAATAAACAACTTTCAGGTTGGATTTTTTTAGTACGACAACTCAAACACTCATCTAACTTACTCCTAGTTCTACTACACATTTCACATTGTGACACAAACCCTCAACTGTTAGGATTCAGTTTAAATGGGTTCAAGTGGTAAACTAGTTGATCCATCTAACATGTTTTTATTGGGTTGTAAAGAATTGAGCCAATATGATTAACAAATTTTCTCTCTCTCTCTCTCTATATATATATATATACTAGGTTAGAACCCCATGTATTACACGGGCTGAATAAATGTAATTTTATATACCAAATATATATATATATATATATATATATATATATATATATATATATATATATATATATATATATATATATATATATATATAGGGAGCCGCTAAAATAGAAACCACCTCTAGTTGTAAGAACCGCGAGAACCACTCTCAACCAATCAAGAAAAGGGGTAATTTGGTCATTTACTCTTAAATGTCTAATCTACTCTCTTTCTCTCTCTATTTAATGTGACTGACATTTATCTCTCCTCTCTTATTCAATTTGGTCATCTCTCACATTTATACTCTCATTTCTCATCTCCATTTCAAAGATCTGGTTTAAGATGGGTGTTTTGTCCGATGATGATGGTGTTTCCGGTGACAACCACCAGCCACCCCCACCAGCCGTCGATGATGATGATGACCATACCCACCCCGACTGACCGCCACCGCCACCGCCGGTGGTTGTACCAGCCTCCGCCACACCCCCACTACGAATCTCTCTCTCTCTCTCTCTTCTGCGACCCCTCTCTCCGTTCACCACCTCCTCCGCCCCCTGTACTCCTTCCTTCTCCGGCCACAACTCCGTTCACCACCTCCTTCGCCCCCTCTCTCTACTCTCTCTCTCATCGTTTCACCGTCAACCTTTAGGGGGGTTTTGCTCAGATCTGAACTGGTGCGGCGGCAGAGGTGTACGGTAGGGTGTGGCGGCAGGGTTTAGGGCAGGAGAAAGAAAATAGGGGGGGGGGGTTGTAGTGGTGGTCGATTGTGCGACTTGGGGTTTCAGTGGTGGAGGTGGTTGCTTCGTGAGCGGCGGCGGTGTGAACGGGGTTGGCGGTTAACGATGGTGAGGGGGTGGGTTTTTTTTACCGGTGATCCCGATGCCGGTGGTCCCGATGGCTGTTTGTTTGTTGATTCGGAATTGTTAATTCATCTGCACACTGATCTGGAACATTGTGGGTATGATGGGTTTCTTTTGATTTTGGGTATGCTGGGTTTCTTGAATGTTTGAATATGTGGATTTTTTGAATATGTTGGTGCTTTTTGAATATGTTCATCAGGCTTTTTGATTTTGGGTATGCTGGTGCTTTTTGATTTTGGGTATGCTGGTGCTTTTTGAACATGTTCATCAGGTTTTTTGAATATGTTGGTGCTTTTTGATTTTGGGTATGCTGCTGCTTTTTGAATATGTTCATCAGGGTTTTTGAATGTTTGAATATATGTGGGTTTTAATCCGTTTTGGATTTTGGGCGATGATGATGCAAAAAGAAAAAAAAAACCCCGTATATTTTGATGACGAGGGCGCGGCAAGGATGGTGGAGGGTAGGTTTTTGAACCTGCAACCCTACTTTTGCAGCCTCTGATTATCGGAAAATCTGAGCCAAAACATCGTTTTTTTAAGATTCCACTCGTTTTTATTTAATTTTTGTTTGTTGGGTTTTTATTTTTTTTTTTTGAGGCGTCGATGATGATAACAATATATCTGAGACACCTCCCGAGTTTGCGATTTCTGGGTGCGTTCATTTTTGCGTAAAAAAAATTTTGTAAAAAAAAAATTAAACCGTAAACATTTTAATGTAAACCGTAAACTTTTTTTAACGTAAAACGTAAAAACGTGAAGCGTAAAAAGTTTTACGTAAAACGTAAATCGTTAAAAGTTTTACGTAAAACGTAAAACTTTTTACGTAAAACGTAAAAAGTTTTAACGTAAAACGTAAGAAGTAAAAAGTAAAAAGTTTTAACGTAAAACGTAAAAAGTTTTACGTAAAACGTAAAATGTAAAATTTTTAACGTAAAACGTAAAAAGTTTAACGTAAACGGGATGCTAAAACGGCGCGTTAAAACGGGACGTAAAAAATGGGGAGCAAAAACGGCTTTGTAAAAAACGTGACGTAAAAAACGGCGCGTAAAAAACGGCGTTAAAAAATTGGCGCGTAAAAAACGGCGCGTAAAAAACGGTGTTAAAAAATTGGCGCGTAAAAATCGGAGTTAAAAACGGCGTTAAAAAACGGCGCGTAAAAAACGGCGTTAAAAATTTGGCGCGTAATAATCGGAGTTAAAAAACGGCATTAAAAAATTGGCGCGTAAAAAACGGCGTTAAAAAATTGGCGCGTAAAAAACGGCGTTAAAAAATTAGCGCGTAAAAGACGGCGTTAAAAAATTGGCGTGTAAAAACAGGGCGTTGAAAAAACGGCGTTAAAAAACGGCGCGTAAAAATTGGCGCGTAAAAAATAACGACGCTTGAAAAAACTCGGCGTAAAAACGGCGCGTCAAAAAAACGTAAATTGTAAAAAGTTTAACGTAAAACTTAAATTGTAAAAAGTATAAAAAAAAAGTTTAAAAAAAAAATCTGAATTTTAAAATGTTTTTAATAAAAAAGTTGGTTTTAAAAAATAAAAAGTAATATAATAATAAAAAAACTAATAAAAAACCATAAAGACAAAAAGACAAAATAGAGTTATTTTACCAAATTACCCTTTTGGATTATAATATTAAAGACATAATAAGACAAAAACTATTTAATATTAATTTTTGTTAGTTTTAATCTGATCCATCCATCTTAGTGATCTAAAGGCTAGAAAGTGGTTCCCATGGTTCTTACAACTAGAGGTGGTTTTCATTTTAGCGATCACCTATATATATATATATATCTTTAAAAATCTCGTTTATTACACGAGTTGAATAAATGTAATTTTATATATCAAATAATAAAAAATATATATTTAAAAATCATGTTTATTACATGAGTTGAATGAATGTAATTTTATATATTAAATAATAAAAAATGTTGTATTTTTAAGAACCCCGTGTATTGTACGGGTTGAGTAAATTTAATTTTATATATTATATAGTATTTTTGTTTACCCCTTATAAACATTTAATTATTGCTTTAGTTTAATAAAATAAATAAATTATTTACATTATATTAATTTATATTTAGCGTACATCTTTTGTTAATTTCAGGATAAATAATTTTGAAATCTGATAAATATTTTAAAATATTAGATTATCTCCTATACGAGTTGTTTAAATTTGTATTAAATTTAATTTTATAATTATCTTTTAATTGATCTTAAGTATCTATAAAAATATATGGTTTCAATGAATGACATGTGTTCTCACATTGGTTTCTTTTATTATATAGTATAGATATAGATTTAAACTATGTAAATTGTAAGTTTTAAGTTTTAACTTATGTATTTGATTATAATTAGCAATAATTATCTATGATATATTGGGCTATTGGCTTCTCAAATTGTGAAAATTTAATTCATAATTAATCTGTTTTTCTTTGACATTTTTCTGATTATGTGTGGTTTTAAGCAATTTTTGTATGATATTTAACATCTTTTACTTACATAAGATATATCTTTATTCAACCCATGTAAGACACGAGTCTATAACCTAGTACATGTAAATGTATAATATAATAGACTTTTTAAATATTTTCATTTTAGGTGACCAAAGTTTTTACGTCAAATAAAGGTAATAAACACTTAGTTATTTTATTTTGATGTAACTCTTAAACTTTGTGGTTTTAAGCAATTTTTGTATGATATTTAACATCTTTTACTTACATAAGATATATCTTTATTCAACCCATGTAAGACACGAGTCTATAACCTAGTACAATAAATGTATAATATAATAGACTTTTTAAATATTTTCATTTTAGGTGACCAACGTTTTTACGTCAAATAAAGGTAATAAACACTTAGTTATTTTATTTTGATGTAACTCTTAAACTTAACACAAATAATTGATAAATTTACGGTATGTTACCTTTAACAATTTTTAAATATAGTTTATTTAAATTTAATTATATAATTATCTTTTAATTGATATTAATCTATACTATATAATAAAAGAAACCAATAAGTGACACGTGTCATTTAGTGAAGGCGTCTATATTTGTAATTTCCTGCCTTTTCATACTTATCTTATATCAGTTAATTAAATAATAAATAATCAACTAATATTAAATCTTATCTTACTTTGAATGTCGGATAGAATCATTCTATTTTTTCTAATAATATTTTATTTTCAAATTTAAGCTATAAATATTCTATTTTTTCTAATAATAAATATTCTATTTTTTCTAATAATATATTATCTTCAAATTTAAGTTATAAATTAAAGATACTTTTTAAATAATGCTTTCTTTCCCTTCGTATTTTATCTTTCTTATTTTTTCATAATATTGAATTGATTCTAACAACAAACATTTAAGATGTTGCACATATTATATATTTTTTTTATAAATATTGAACATCATATATTCGCCTCGCTTGCGGTATGCGCATATAATATATATGTGTGGACGCTCGGAGGACAAAAGTGAAATTTCACTAATTTTAACGTTATTTACTAAGTTCGTGAAAATAACGTTAAAAGCGGCGGACAGTTAATAATGCATCATCATCATCATGTGGTGGCGTTGATAACAGAAAGACAAAAGGGAACATGCACTAATCGGTCTTTGTCCCGATTGCTGAGTGTTATGTGCTTTATGTCCAAGGCTTGATGCAAAACTACTATCGAGTCAGGGGTGTTACTGAAAGCAGCCTCTACATCTTACCCTCCTCAAACCCTACCTTAGCTTTGCTATTGGTGAGATTTACTGAGTATGATGATGATGATTTAGTACATATAATTAGATTTATTCAACCTGTATAATACACGAGGTTTATAAGAATATAACTTTTTATTATTTAGTTTATAAAATTACATTTATCCAACCCGAGTAATATACAAGGTTATAAAATTACATTTATTTAACCTGTGTAATACACAGTGTTTTTAAAGATATAACTTTTTTATTATTTAGTATATATAATTAGATTTATTCAACCCGTACAAATCACGAGTTTTTATTATTTGGTATATAAAATTACATTTATTCAGTACAATACATGGGATTCTTAGAGATATAATTTTAATATATAAAATTACATTTGTTCAACCCGTGTAATAAACGAGATTTTTAAAGAATAATTTTTTAATTTAGTATATAAAATTACATTTATTCAACCCGTGTAATACACGGGGTTATAACCTAGTTATCTATAAAAAATAGACGGTTTCAATGAATGACATGTGTCCTCACATTGGTTTCTTTTATTATATAGTATAGATATATAGGATAATGCTAGGGAGAAAATCCTCTATTTTGAGAAAACCTTGGAAACCCATCACAAGGCCTACAATTGGCCACGTGTCCCAGCCATCTTCATCTTAGACATTCCAACCCTTTAAACTGGAGGGGCATTTTAGACATTTTACCTAGCATTCTCTCTCCACTGTAAACATGTCATTTCTCTTTTAAAACCTGATGTGTCTCTCTCTCCCTCTTCAAATCCATTTGAAAATCAAAATCACAGATCTTCTTCTCCCTTTCTTCTATACCACCTTGATCATGTCTGCATTGGTAAATAAAAAGGCAACCATTTCGATCACCATTCTCGTAATGAAGAACACAATCTCAGCGATTTGAGTCGTCGTCTCCGTCATCACTCAAATCGCATTCTCCGATCCACAACAATGGCGGTTTATGACAACTCTCGTAAATCTCTCATCCCTAATTTCATCTACACTTCTTCTAGTTCTCCTAGCAGCCTGTTAATGACGAAAACATCAAACACTAGCTTGTTTCCTTCAACTTCACCGGCTAAACAACAAAATAGCTTCGTGATTCCTGCTCCGAACGAGCCTCTCGGCAAGATCGAGATGTATTCTCCTCGGTTTTATGCTGCTTGTACTGTTGGAGGTATTCTCAGCTGTGGACTCACTCATATGACGGTTACTCCTCTTGATCTTGTGAAATGTAACATGCAGGTAACTGATTTTGTTTTAATCTGGTTGATTTTAAGTAGTTTTTGTTGTTTGAAGGTAGATTAGCGTGATTTCTTATGCTATTGTGTTATGATGTTCTTCTTCATGGTTGTTTAATGTTTAGTGATAGCTGTTTCGGATCTATAGGTTGTAGTTCATTCCGGTTGATCTGATTTTTGTTGTTTGAAGGTAGATTTGTATCGTTTTTTATGATTTCGTGTTATGATTTTTTTTTTCTGTATAGCTGTTTAATGTTTAGTGATGGTTGTTGTGCATTTGATAAAGACACTGGTCATTTCCGGCTATGATTTGTGCATTTGATGTGTTAAATCGTATATATTTAGGACAATCGGTTCGACTAGAGAGTTGTATCGTTGAGTGTAGCCTTGGTCTTTGTATAGTCAGAACTCCTATTTCACAGCTAAACCAGAGTAACATATATGTGTTTAAATGTTACATGAAAACACATTTTCATAACATATATTAGATGTTACATGAAAACACATTTTTATAACACTTTTTTTCATTATTCTCTTCATTGTATCCTTAGTTGATGTTGTTTTTTCATTTTCAGCCGATACACATGCTGCTTCCGATGAAGTCTGTTATCCAAAAATGCCTTCCGATGGTTCTGGATCTAATCAACTGCCCTGTGATGGTTCGGGATCTAATCAAATGCCTTCTGATGGTTGTATCTTTGTCTGTTTTTCTTTTCTTTTTATTGATTTTCCTGGTTCTACATAATGACAAGCCTGACACAAAACAATGAAGAACGTGTTTTTCATCATGTTTATAAAACCGGCACGTTTCGTTGATAATTATATTGGTTTACATCGTCATACCCTAATACATGTTACACTTTATACTATTAGACATAGCCATACAATTTAAATTAT